>NC_134020.1:41654250-42013000 GCF_040712315.1 Castanea sativa
ACTGGGTAGATTAGGCCTTGGAGGGTCTTCTGCTATTCATGTATCCTAACTTCATTCTCTAGTGGATTATTGACCGATTGGAGGGCAGCAGAGAGGTTTTTCGCTGAGTACTTCGGTTTTCTCTTCGATAACACATCGGCGTGTTATTTTTGTGTTTGCATATCTCTTACGTTTCTGTTTACCTTTTAATTGCTGCTATGTTTGTAATTAATTATGGTTTAGAGTGTGTTACTATTTTGGTTATAGCATATATTTTATATTCCGCACATATATAGTTTGATTATAAGCTTGTGTTAGTATTTTTGTAATCGGGGGTCTATACATTCATTGGTGTCTTATACGCTATTTGAACTTTCACACTGGACCCGGTCAGATGGTGACACGTATCCAAAAGTGGACACATGTCACCATTTCAACAGGTCTAGTGCCACTGGATACTAAACCTACAATAGTCTCTTAGTTGAACACAAAACTAAAAAAGTAACTTATGGTCTCCAATTTCTCTAATTTGGAATCCTTCTCGTGATCTTATCCCTCGTTTTCTCTTTCCAAAAGAGAGAGCTTACTCTATTTCCTTGTGATGTCCTCCATCTTCTAAGAGCTAAATTGTTACCAAGTCCCATGAAAGACAAACCCACGAGACCTACTGGCTAGTAAACCTATTACATACCAGAGGTAACAAAAATTCCCTCTCAAAGAGATTCACAGAGAAAAAGAAACATAATTCTACCGCTTAGAAAGGGTGGAGGCTCTGGCCTTCCTTTTGGTGTCTAGTTCCCATTCAAGCTATCATTTTCGTAATATAGATGATTTGCTTATAGGATTTGCATTAGGTAGATTATTAATTAAAAAGTTGAAAATGTGGGACTTTTGTGCATAGCACTCACACATATATAAATATTCCAATGTAACAAATAATTCAAAAGTATCTAGGTAGGCACTCACACTCCTGGAGATTTTCGAAACAAGTAAAATATGGCAAAACTAATTCATTGAAAATCCAAATCAGTTGGAGTGCCCTCTTATTAAGTCATTATTTAACAATAATTTAAGACACATACATTGATGGAAATATGCATGTGTGCAATGGAAAATAAACGGATCTACTTCATTCATAAATGTTAACATGCACTACATAAGTTTCAGAATTTAAGAATAAGAGAGTGTAACTTGGAGCGGTGAATTTCAAAAACGAAGATCAGAAGTACTTGGGAACACTTTCAATCTTCATTCCAATTCCATTAATGCCCAAGATGTGTGGTCTCTCAATCAGTTCCAAAAAGAGAATGTCAAAGTGTCTAACACTTCTTACACCACTTCACAATATTGTTCTTACAATTCTCTATAGAAAATTCTGTATGTTTCTCCCTTTGTATCTAACTGATTATCTAATTAGGCTGGCCTTTTGGGCCTTTCCAATTGGGCTTAAGTGTGTGGCTTGGAGTTGGACCAATAAGACACTAGCTCCAATGAGCCTTGAGCTTTTCTGTCAACTCTTCACAAGTTCAAAGTTACCATTAACTATATTTAATACCACTATATAAATATAGTTCCACTATAAGCCTTATTTATAAATTATATCCCAAGAATTTATTGTACATGCAACCCCTTCATAAAATATTCGTAGTAACACAAAGTCATGAATGTAGATTGCCACTTTGTAAATTACTACTTTGTAAATTACTACATCTTATCCTTAAGTATCCGGTTTAATCCTTTAAGTTATTCATCATATATTTATAAAATTCAATTTCATAAATATATACTTTAGTAACTTCTTACTAAAGTGGTTAGGCCTAACTCTCTGAATAACAAATTCATTAAACTTATCTCAAGGGAATATTTTATATCTCCGTTAAGAGATTATGAATTCCATCTTAAGAATATATATGACTGCCCAACATAATGAGGTTTTGACTGTTATTTTAGATCATCACTCTTGATATATGAAAGCAACCTACACTTCATGATCAAATCCATTATCCTTTCAGGATTAAGAGTTATGTAAATATAAGTTGTGAGTTTATTATTCATTTGACAGTCGTTAGGAGAATAATAAAATTCACAGCGGTCCAGTTCAATATGTCTTAACTCTTAAGACATATCAACATACCAACTAGAAATCTTCATTTCCATGATCAAGACAAATCATCTTAGTTGATATATTATAGTCTTCGCAGATGAAATGCCCAATTTCATCACCGACTACGAACTAAAATTTTGAGTTTACAGAGAACTTGTGATTTATATCTTCTGTTACTAAATCGCATAAATCACATACTACGTATCTCATGGACTATATGATAATATCTCAATATTCATGTTACCATTATTTTAAATAATAATAAAACAACTTTATTAAAACACAACATGAAGTCATACATAATGTCATACATAGCATCATACAATAAGATTTAATGGCATTAATCCTAACATACATAGATACCGATTACATAATTCAAAGTCCATACAAATGGAGAAGAAATTATTTTCAGTTTATTATCTGGAGAAGAAATTATTAGTTCATAATACAAGCATAGCCCGTGTCTACTTTTTGAGAAAATTCTTGAACCAATGGGCTGAATGTTTTGGGTGTCTTTTTAACCCATCTTTGTAGTCTACATAGTTGATTCCAAATCGAACGGTGTAACCTGCATTCCACTCAAAGACGTCCAACAATGACCAGGCAAAGTATCCCGTTACATTAACGCCATCCCTATACCATAGACCAAAAATCAATGCTAGTTAGATTTCTGCAGGGAGAGAGAGAGAGAGAGAGAGAGAGAGAGAGAGAGAGAGAGAGATCTATGGATATGAAATCTATTTTCTTTTAGATTGTTATATAATTATATTATTTAAAGTTGTTAATGTTAAGCACTTACTTGATAGCCCTAAGAACGTGCCGAAGATGGCTACGGTGATACTTAATTCTTTGTTTGTCAGCAAGGGCTTCCTCAAGCGACAAAGTGGCATTATTGATCTCATCAACTCCTATAAATATAGTTAGGAGAATTTAGCATCAAATGTAAACCTAATAATTTGGGATTATAAAATAAATTTTTTTTAAAAAAAAGTTAGAGGAAATTACCATTCTCAGTGATGTAAATTAGTGGATTATGGTACTTCCTCTTTGTGTAGAGCAGAAGATCTCGAATTCCTCTAGGATACACATGCAGCCAAATTGAACCAGCCTGCAATTATTTAGGGATATTAACATAACTACATAAGCCTCAACACAATGTGCTTTATTTTTAATACAAGAAAAGAAAATATAAAGAAAAAAGTTTGGTTCCATCTATATTGCTCAGCCCATGATGTAATAATTGAACAGACTGTTCATGTGTAATTTTAGTTATATGAATTTTTTAATGAATCATGTGACTTGTTTAAATAATAGACATAGAGAGTCTTATAATTTTCCACAAAACAAATTGGAAAAGATAGATTTAAACTTGTTTAAAGCCAAACTTTCTTTGTCGTATAAATTGAGTTGTATTGAGTTGATAAAATTGATAGTTGAGGACCTTTATTAAATTAAAACAAAAATGTTGACATGTATTTAATTGGCTAGTGCATACCTGAGGACCAATGAGGCTCCCATTGCGCGAAGCTGCGAAAACAAGAAAAAATATGTTCTAGTTAGTATTCTTATATTAGATACATAAGAAACTCATAAGCATGGCTTCGAATGTTGAATTTGTACTTACGAGTAAGACTAGCACCAGAATCTGTCGAGTAACTTGCTTCTACACCATTAGTTTGAGGTGCATAAGCTGCATAAAAAGCAGTATAGTAGTTTAATCCTATAAAATCAAATGACCCATTTACTAGCATGGACTGCTCTTTGGTGAACTTGGGTAATCGGTCTTTAACAATAGATCGCATGCTATGTGGATAGTCACCATTTGTCAATGGGTCCAAAAACCTGCAATAACAATGGAATGTTTAAAATTTATGCTAATTATTGATCTGTTAAATTTGTACATACATGAATAAATTTGTACATGCTATGTGGATGTAATAACTTTTGTATATTTATTAGTATTTAAAAATAATTAAGTTCTTTTGGGGATTTTTTTTGTAAATAGTGTAAAGTTGTGATTTCCAACTATCTTGTATTGGCTTTTATTCTGTGCCAAATTTTATTGTAATTTCTTCAATCATTTTCCCTGTATGTATGTGGATTAATTTGTAAGGGATGAGTATGAGAGATTAGTGAAAAATCAAGCTTCAAAAGGTGAATAAGTGGAATTCTCTACTAGCTCACAAGTAGCTCACACAAAGCAACCCGCTAAAATGACACATGCGGAGCATATGACAAGAAGCTGAAGAGTCATGCCAGGCTGTCAAGATTGCGAGTGTTTCGTGAGAAGGGCCAACCTGCGAAGTATCCACGAAACATTCTATTTGGCAAAAAGTTGTGTTACTTTACCAAATTCTTTACCCACACTATAGATACCCTCATTACCCATGAATCGTAGGGAGTGCTTTTTAGAGAGAAAACCCTAGCAAATGAACTTGAAAGTTAGAGATTGTCATACCCACGATCATCTACACATTTCCATGTAGTTTTCTTAACTCCTACCTCTCCATCTCTAGATCCTTGAGAGGTTGTTAGCCCAAACACTTACCACACACATTCTGAGTGTCAAGTGAGATTTTGGTTCTGTTGGGAAGCATTGGAAGGAGTCATTCATTGGCGGATGCAATCGGGCTAAATTGTGGGATTTAGAAAGCTAGAGAAGATAAGACTCTAAGAAGTCCGTTGGTAGCAGTAGCTTGGAGGGCTTAAGCATATGGAGTAGATTAGGCTTGATGGGTCTTTTATTATTCATGTACTCTAACTTTATTTTCTAGTGGATTGATTTCGACTTAGAGAGTCGCAGAGAGGTTTTTTTACCGAGTTCTTCAATTTCCTCTTCGATAACATGTCTCGATGTTATCTTTGTTAGGATTAGTGCCCTTAAATCTTATTGTATGATGTTATGTATGATATTATGTATGACATGATGTATGACTTAATATTGTGATTGATAAAGTTATTTTATTATTATCTAAAATAATGGTAACATGAATATAGGACATTATCATATAGTCCATGAGATGTATTGTATGTGATTTATGTGAAAAGTCACAGAAGATGTAAATCACAAGTTCTTTGTAAACTCAGAATTTATAGTTCGTAGTCGGTGATGAAATTGGGCATTTCATCTGCGAAAACTATAATATATCAACTAAGATGATTTATCTTGATCATGGAAGTGGAGACTTTTAGTTGAAATGTTGATATATTTTAAGAGTTAAGACATATTGAATAGGACCGCTGTGAGATTTATTATTCTCCTAACGACTGTCAAATGAATAATAAATCTTACGACTTCTATTTGCATGAACTCTTAATCCTGAGAGAATAATGGACTTGATCATGAGGTGTAGGTTGCTTTGATATATCAGGAGTGAGATCTAAAGTGACAGTCAAAACCTCAGTATGTTGGGCAGCCACATTTAGTGTTGATGGAATATATATTCTTAAGATGAAAATCATAGTCTCTTGATGGAAATATAAAATATTCCCTTAAGATAAGTCTAATGGGTTCAGTTATTCAGAGAGTTAGGCATAACCACTTTAGTAAGAAATTACTAAAATATATATTTATGAAATTGGATTTCATAAATATATAATGAATAACTTTAAAGGATTAAACCGGGTACTCAAGGATAAGATGTAGTAATTTACAAAGTAGCAGTCTACATTTATGATTTTATGTTACTACGAATATTTTATAAAGAGGTTGCATGTATAATAAAGTCTTGGGATATAATTTATTAATAAGGCTTAGAGTGCAATTATATTTATATAGTGATATTAAATATAATTAATGGTAATTTTTGACTTGTCAAGAGTTGACGGAAAAGCCCAAGGCCCATTGGAGCTAGTGTCTTATTGGTCCCTTTTGGTCCCACTCCAAGCCACACACTAAAGCCCAATTGGAAATGTCCAATAGACCAGCCCAATTAGATAATCAGTTAGTTATAAAGGGAGAAACATACAGAATTTTTATTAGAAAAATAAGAAACAGTGTGTGAGAGAGTGTGAGATACACTTTCATTTTCCTTTGAAAAACTGATTGAGAGACCACACATCTTGGGCGTAAAGTGAAATTAGAGTGAAGATTAAAAGTATTTGCGAGTACTTCAATCTTTGGTTTTGAATTTCACCACACCAAGGTATGCTATCTTGTTCTTAAATTCTGAAATTTACATAGTGCACGTTATTAATCATGAATGAAATAGATCATTGTTTGTTGCTTCCGCTATGTGCTTTGTATGAGATACAAAACCAGAATTTTTCGTTCAATTGGTATTAGAGCCAGGTTTTCATTTCCTGATTGTATAATATGTTATTGAATTTTAGAATTTTAGAATTTAAGAAAACTGTTATCTTAATGTAGACATGGTTTGATAATCATTGTTTTATGAATTAACGTTATTAGCGTTGGAATTCATATGAAATGATTTATATATATATATATAGCCATTATAATTCTGCATAGCAACATTCAATATATATGGCCATGATGTACATTCAAATGGAGGATACAGTTATTGAATATAATAACTGCCAAGTGCGTGATTTTTGTCATTGAATTGCTTGGACTATTATGTACCATTTGGCTTATTGTACGGTTGTATGGTTATTGAATGGAAGTTATTGAATGGTTATGGCTTGGAGTTAATGCACTGCTTGGTGAATTCTTGCATGGCTTAGAGTTTATTTCTTGGCTTGGACCTTGATTGCATGGCTTTGTTTTCTTTGCATGGCTTGAACTTAAATGAATGGCTTGACTTTATTTGCACGGCTTGGCTATCTTGTACTTTTGAAAAGTTGAATTCGTATTTTATATATAGGATTCCAACAATCTGATAGTTATATATATAATATAATATAGTTTTGTAATATATGAGTTTATATTACATTATATATATTTATATATGTTAATGCTAGTTTAATGAAATTTATTCCTAATGAGATTAGGATTATATTTTCAAAGTGTCTAGCATTATTATGGTTCTTCATCTTTAAAACCTTTAATTTATAATATCTAGTAGGAGAGAAATACAAGGGTTGGATCTCACGGCCTCCATTGTTGGTTCATAGTAATGTGAAATATATACTTTGTCTTTTCCTTGAGCTTAGCATTCCATGCGGAGAGTATTTATTTCATGGCCTTACAAGATTGAATTTCCTGGTTTATAATGGTTTTATAAACACCTTGTCTTAGTTTCGAGCTTTGCATTCCATGCGGAGGGCGTTTTATCATGGTACTACAAAATAAGTCTGTTAAAGGGATGAAATGTGGTTACACATGATTCTAGACAATGGTATACACTAGACTAAGTATTATAGTATCCTCTATGCTGAGTTCTTACTATTATTACTTAGAAGCTAAATGTAAAACGACATATTATTAGTGTTTGATAAGAGTTATCATGATAGCACTAATAATGAGAATAGTTCTCAATCAATCATAGTATTTTATGTTCACTCTATGCTGAGGGATATTGAATATGAGATTGGGTTGTCGTTGCATATATTATTTTATGGTTTTATTAAGGTTCCATATTATATGCTTATATGCTAAATTGATAATGTCCAATTTATTTATTATATTCATGTTTATTATTTTCAGATTTTATCATGGCATCATTTAGCCCACTTGTTTCTATTCTTAACCAAAACAAATTGACTGGATCCAATTATGTTGACTGGAAAAGAAATTTGGACATTGTTTTTACTGCTGAAGAGCACAAATATGTGCTTACTCAACCATATCCTACCTTTCCTTCATTAGATGCTCCTCTTAAGGAAAAACAACGATATGATCGTTGGCAGAAATCTAATGAAATGGTCAAGTGCTACATCCTAGCATCTATTTCAAATGTTCTACAGCATCAAATGCAGGATGTAGAACTTGCTTCGGACATAATGCATAGTCTGAAGGAGATGTTTGGTGAGTAAAGCCGTTCTGCAAGGCAAAAAACTATGAGGCAAATTTATAATACCAAAATGGCTGCAGGAAGTTCAGTGAGTGAGCATTGTCTTAGGATGATTGCTAATCTGAATACATTAGAAGTTTTAGGTGCCGACATTGATGGAGAATCCCAAGTGGATATGATACTCCAGTCACTACCAGAATCATTCGAGGAATTTAGACTCAATTATGATATGAACAAAAAGATTTATTCTTTTTCTAAATTAATGAATGAGTTAGTGACAACGAAAGGCATCCTTGGTACTTGTAGTATTGAAGCCAATGTGGGTGAAGTTTCTACTTCTCAACCTAAGTCGAAAGGCAAGGGTAAGAAAAAGAAGAAGAAGAAGAAGAAGAAGGACTTCACTAAGAAAGATGGTAAACAAATTGCCTTAGGGGTTGCCAACAAAGGAAAGAAAACCAAAGGAAAGTGTTTCCATTGTGATGAGAAAGGACATTAGAAGAGGAATTGTCCAACATTCAAGGCTGCCAAAAATAAGGGTATGAAAAGTTCATTTCTTCTTGAAATATGTTTGGTACAGAATCCAACGGATTCCTGGTGTATGAATTCAGGTTGTACTAATCATATCTGCAATTCTTTGCAGGGGTTCCAAGAGACCAGAAAGTTGAATGAGGGAGAACTATTTCTTACTTTGGCTGATGGGAGCAAGATTCCGGTTATAACTGTTGGAGTGTTTAATTTATGTTTTAAGTCTAGAGTTTTAATATTGGAAGATTGTTTGTATGTACCTAATGTTCGTAGGAATTTAATTTCTGCAACTTTACTTAGGTAAACATAGATATTGTGTTATCTTGAAAGACAATGTTGTAATAAAGAAGGATAAAGTGTTTATCTGTTCTCGCAATATTGTAGATGGTCTTTATATTTTAACTCCTGATAAGCATGAATTATACAATTCTGAATTAGATAGTAACTCTCATATAAAATCATTAAAGAGAAAGTTTCCTTCTACTAGTGATGCATATCTATGGCACTTGCGTTTATGTCATTTTAATTCAAGTAGGATTCAAAGACTAATCAAAGATAGACTTTTACAGCCCATGGACTTTGATGGTTTTCCAGTTTGCGAATCTTATTTGGAATGTAAGATGACCAAACGACCTTTTAATGCAAAGGGTAGAAGAGCCCAAGATTTGCTAGAACTAGTACATTCAGATATATGTGGTCCTATGGCAATCCAAGCAACAGGTGGCTATGAGTATTTCATTACTTTCACTGATGATTACTCTAGATTTGGTTATATGTACCTAATGAAACGGAATTCTGAAGCCTTTGAAAAGTTCAAAGGGTTTAGGGCTGAAGTTGAGAATCAATTGGGTAAACACATAAAGGCCATTCGATCTGATCGAGGTGACGAATACCTTCTTGGTGATTTTAAGGATTACTTGACTGAAAATAGGATTATATCCCAGTTGACTGCACATGAAACTCCACAACAAAATGGTGTAGCAAAAAGAAGGAATATGACTCTTTTAGATATGGTTAGGTCCATGTTGAGTTATTCGACTCTACCAATTTCTTTTTGGGGATATGCCTTAAATACTGCAATGTATCTTCTAAATTTAGTACCTTCGAAGTCTATTCCTAAAACACCTGTAGAGTTGTGGAATGGCCGTAAGCCTAGTATAAGACATCTCCACATTTAGGGTTGTCCAGCACATGTGTTGAAAGGAAAGTCTGACAAGTTACAGTCTAAAACAGAAGTGGTATTTTTTGTAGGGTATCCAAAAGGAACAGTTGGAGGTTTATTCTATGGTCATAAGGACAATAAAGTGTTTGTTAGCATAAATGCCAAATTCTTGAAAAATGACTATATGAATAATTTTACTCCTAGAAGTAGAGTTGTCTTGGCTGAAATGAATGAACCTGTAGTTGAACAACCAATAGATGAAACTAGGGATGATGTGGCTGTATTAGATACACCACAAGATGCTACTCATGAGATGTCTAGTACACAGGTGCCTCATCGTAGTGGGAGAATTGTTCGGCCTCTTATAAGATTCATAGGTTTGGGAGAAACTTATGAGGCTATCTCAGAAGAGGTTGAATCGGATCCTTACACTTATAATAAAGCAATAAATAATATAGATGCACATCATTGGGTCAAAGTTATGAAATCTGAATTGGATTCTATGAATTCCAATCATGTATAGGATCTTGTAAAGGCTCCTAACGGCATTAAACTTGTTGATTGCAAATGGGTTTACAAGAGGAATAGAGGGATAGATGGAAAAGTTGAAACCTTTAAAGCAAGACTAGTGGCGAAAAGGTATACACAAAAAGAAGGTATTGATTATGATGAAACTTTTTCGCCAGTAGCCATGCTTAAAGCTATCAGAATTCTCTTATCCATTACTGCTCATTATGATTATGAGATTTGGCAAATGGATGTCAAAACTGCATTTCTTAATGGCAATCTTGAAGAAGAAATATACATGTTGCAACTAGAAGGTTTCATAGCAAATAATCAAAAGCATATGGTATGCAAGTTGAATAGGTCCATTTATGGACTTAAGCAAGCATCTAGGTCATAAACATCAGATTTGATCAAGCAATCAAGTCATTTGGTTTTGAACAAAATCTTGATGAACCATGTGTGTACAAAAGATATCGAGACAAAGTAGTAATGTTCCTAGTGCTTTATGTTAATGATATTCTACTCATTGGGAATGATGTAGAGATAATGTCATCGGTTAAAGTTTAGTTATCAAGCTAATTTGATATGGAGGACTTGGGTGAGGCTAACTTTATTCTAGGGATCAAGCTTTGGCGAGATCGTAAGAATAAGATGTTAGGCTTATCACAAGCTAGATATATAGATAAGGTCCTAAAACGGTTTAGCATGCAAAACTCCAAGAAAGGATTGCTTCCTTTTAGACATGGAGTTCCTCTATCTGATGACCAAAGGCCTAAGACTCAAGAAGAAGAAAAATTGATGAGACAAGTTCCTTATGCTTCTGCAGTGGGAAGTCTCATGCATGCCATGCTTTGTACTAGATCAGATATTTGTTATTCAGTTGGCATGCTCAGCCGATATCAATCAAATCCAGGACCAAAACATTGGCAAATTGTAAAGTATATTCTCAAGTATCTTAGGAGAACGAGAGATTATATGCTTGTTTACCGTTGTGAGGATTTGATTCCCATTAGCTATACAGATTCAGACTTTCAGTCAGATCTAGATTTCAGAAAATTCACTTTAAGATGTGTTTTCACCTTGGGAGGTGGAGCCATAAGTTGGAGGAGTGTTAAGCAATCTTGTATTGCAGACTCCACCATGGAAACTGAGTACATTGCTGCTTGTGAAGCAGTAAAGGAAGCTGTTTGGTTCAAGAAATTCCTTTCTGATCTTGGTGTTATGAGAATGGAGCAAGTTCTCATCACATTGTTTTGCGACAATAGTGGAGCGGTTGCACAATTCAAAGATCCAATGAATCACAAGAAAGAAAAGCACATTGAGAGGAAGTACCACATCATTCGAGACATTGTTGCTCGTGGAGATGTTGTGGTAGTAAAGATTGAACGTGCAAATAATCTAGCAAATCTTTTTACCAAAACCTTGTCTCAAAGGACTTTCGAGTCACATTTGGAAGCAATGGGTGTTAGATTAATGCACAATAGTCTTTAGGGCAAGTGTGAGATTGTTAGGATTAGTGCCCTTAAATCCTATTGTATGATGCTATGTATGATATTATGTATGACATTATGTATGACTTAATATTGTGATTGATAAAGTTATTTTATTATTATTTAAAATAATGATAACATGAATATGAGATATTATCATATAGTCCATGAGATGCATTGTATGTGATATGTGAAAAGTCACAAAAGATGTAAATCACAAGTTCTTTGTAAACTCATAATTTATAGTTCGTAGTCGGTGATGAAATGAGTATTTCATCTGCGAAGACTATAATGTATCAACTAAGATGATTTGTTTTGATCATGGAAGTGGAGACTTCTAGTTGATATTTTGATATTGTTTTAAGAGTTAAGACATATTGAACAAGACCGCTGTGAGATTTATTATTCTCCTAACGACTGTCAAATGAATAATAAATCTCACGACTTCTATTTGCATGAACTCTTAATCCTGAGAGAATAATGGACTTGATCATGAGATGTAGGTTTCTTTGATATATCAGGAGTGAGATCTAAAGTGACAGTCAAAACCTTAGTATGTTGGACAACCACATTTAGTGTTGATGGAACATATATTCTCAAGATGGAATTCATAGTCTCTTGATAGAGATATAAAATATTCCCTTAAGATAAGTTTAATGGGTTCAGTTATTCAGAGAGTTAGGCCTAACCACTTTAGTAAGAAATTACTAAAGCATATATTTATGAAATTGGATTTCATAAATATATAATGAATAACTTTAAAGGATTAAACCGAGAACTCAAGGATAAGATGTAGTAATTTACAAAGTGGCAGTCTACATTTATGACTTTGTGTTACTATGAATATTTTATGAAGGGGTTGCATGTATAATAAAGTCTTAGGATATAATTTATTAATAAGACCTAGAGTGCAATTATATTTATATAGTAGTATTAAATATAATTAATGGTAACTTTGGACTTGTCAAGAGTTGACGGAAAAGCCCAAGGCCCATTGGAGCTAGTGTTTTATTGGTCTCTTTTGATCCCACTCCAAGCCACACACTAAAACCCAATTGAAAATGCCCAATAGACCAGCCCAATTAGATAGTCAGTTAGTTATAAAAAGAGAAACATACAAAATTTTTATTAAAGAAATAAGAAACGGTGTATAAGAGAGTGTGAGACACACTTTCATTCTCCTTTGAAAAACTGATTGAGAGACCACACATCTTAGGCGTAAAGTGGAATTGGAGTAAAGATTAAAAGTATTCCCGAGTACTTCAATCTTTGGTTATGAATTTCATCACACTAAGGTACGCTATCTTGTTCTTAAATTCTAAAATTTACATAGTGCACCTTATCAATCATGAATAAAATAGATCCTTATTTGTTGCTTCCGCTATGTGCTTTGTATGAGATACAAAACCAGAATTTTTCTTTCAATTTTGTGTTTGCTTCTCTCTTCCCTACTCTTTAAGCTTTCATTATATTGGTGATGATGGATGAATATGGCTTAGGGTAGTGTTATCGGTTCATTAAAATTTACTCTTGTTCTGCACCTTGTTTAAGTTAGAGTAAAAACAATTAGCCGTAATTTTTAATTAGGGGTCTGAATAAACTCTTGTGTTTTAGCACAAATCTGAGCTTTTAGATAGAAATATTTAAGTTTGTCAAAGGGCAATTATTAAATTATATAAAATGTAAAATGAAAACCAACTGGCAGAACTTACCATCCCAGCACGAAATCAAGGGAACGTTGTGTCGCATTCTGGTTCTCGATCGAATTATTGAATGGCACCATCCAGAAACTATTTAGCGCTATCCCTATAACACCTTTCTGTGCTGCCTGCATGTGAATTGTTACCATTTTTTGAGACACTCAAAGCTTATGCTTGAGATTTTCTATATTTATCTAAGTATTTTGATAGATAAGTTAGAATTTTAACCTACAGTATCAATTTCATTATGATTTCTCATATCATCGACTAAGGCACCATTTGATTTTTGGTTTAGGTAGGATTCGAATCTTAGATCTCTTATTCGATGGTAAAAGACTTTATCAGTTAATTTAACTAAACTTCACTTAATCATATTTAGAAATTGACACTTATGTGGTCTAAGAGATACTCATTATATCATGTGCAATGAGTGTCTTTTTAGAGTAACATGGAAATATTTGGTTTCTTTATGTTAAAGTTTGATAAGTCAGACCTGATATTTTTGCTTGTACACTTTAACCGCTTCTGCATGAGCAAGTAGCAGGTGGTGTGTCACCAAATATGGCTCCGTACTTGAATTGCCACCGGTGCAATTTTGATTTTGCCAAGCAGAACATCGACCTGGTGCAAATTGCCCCGATGCATAACCACCACTACTGAACATAGCTGGCTCATTTAGTGTGGTCCAATGCTTTACCCGATCACCGAATTCCTTGAAGCAGAGTTCCGCATAGTCTCGGAAATCATCACTAAATATTAGACATTTAGATGTGTATATTAGAATAATTGTTAAATAATTAAATTTAAGACCAAACGAGAGCGTGGAATAATTTTTTTTTAGATAGATAGCATGGGAAAGAGAACTGGAGTCCAAATCATGCACATAAGATACCATAAAAGATGTCATTATCATTTAATTATCAATTAAACTCTAAGAGTGTTAAAATAATGGTTAAATAATTAAATTCACTTAGTATCCTTATGGGTCCTCAATATTTTTTTCTTTCATCCTAAAAATGGGAGTCATTTAACTCATAATTATGATATGATAAATATATGTAAAAAGTCTATAAATAGATGGCAAAAAGGTGCAAATTATCTGGTGACTCAATCACTTACATAATGTGGGGACTCAAGAAACCACCGTACTCATCTTCTAAGGCTTGGGGAAGATCCCAGTGAAAAATTGTCACAAAGGGGATTAGACCTGCATTCATTAATAGAAAAAAATAAATCATAAATTATAAAAGTAAAATAAGTTGATGATATGATGGGATTTTGAGATTGAATCTTGACCTTTGCTTAGAAGCTCATTGGTGAGGTTGTTGTAGTACTTGATTCCTTCCCTATTTACACCCCCACTAAGATTTCCTTCTGAAATTTGACACCATGATAAAAATTTGAGGAACATAAAAGGGTCGCATAATTATATTGATTCAAGTCCTTGATGTATACTCAATGTTACCTCATAAATCTCAAAGTAAAGATTAATGCAAATAATTTTACTTGGTAAAATTCGGGACCATGAGATTGAGAACCTGTATGCATCTGAATTCATCTCCTTCATAATCCCTACATCTTCCTAAAACAAAAACAGAAAACAAAAAAAAAACAAAATAAATATTGACCAAAAATCCTTTAAGTTCCTTTCCGGTTTGTGATAATTATTTTGGCTCAATAATTGGAATAGTTAAACAAATTTTATGTTATGTTCATCAGTTCACGTACCTTGTAGCGATGATATTGATCAACAGCTACATCTCCATTACTTCCATCTGATATCTTATCTGCAATTTCATCACAAATCTTAGGTTTCGAAGATGTAAATTTTGTTGTGCCTTACTTTGAGCCATAAATCAAACTTGGTATGGTCCTCTTATTTTTCATTAGCCAAAATTAATAAAACATAAAAAGGAATTACTATAATATTGTATTTATTTTCCTTTCAATACTAAGAAGAGAACAAATACACACACACACAAAAAAAAGAAGTTAAATAATGCCTAAATTCTTGAATTTACACATTTATATGTTAACTTTAAAGCATTCAAATCTTAATATATAAATAAAAAAGGAAATAAAGAAATTAACAAAGAGTGAAAGTGTGAAATTGGTTTAACATTAAACACAGACTCAGAAAAAACAAAATATTTTTTTTTAAATCCACGTCTTCTCACGAGTCGGTTTCAAACTGACTCCACGGGTCGGTTTCAAACTGACTTCTCACAAGTCCAAAAATTCTCACCAATGCCCCCTTTTTTTGGGGTTCGATAATGTCTTTTGTCGGGTCTAAAAAAGTTGGTTCAACGGAGAAGTACTTCTTGAAATTTTATTCCAGCAATTTAGCAAAAATTGTATCATGATCCTCATCCTACGAAAGCAATTTTGTAGCTTTCATCTGTGTCGGTTCCGGTTAAAGTCAAAGTATTTTTTAGCAAAGAAAAAAAACAAACAATTTGGCCCCATTCTTCTTATTATGTTTTTGTTTTATAAACCACGGCAAGAGTGTGATTTTCAATCCAGGCCCCAAGACAAGTTCCTGGTCCCCCACCTCCGAGAATATATACGTATAAAGAAGCTTGCTTGGGTTGTCATTGTTCTTCACCCACTTAAACCATACTCTTTTATGAAATGAGACCATTTGAGGAATAATAAGGTTTGCTACTGTTCAAACTCACAACTCCTAAACTCGTAAATGTAATAGGTCCCAAAAGCTTTCCTACCATAACCAGTGGCGGCTCCAAGAATTTTTCCTAAGATGATCCTTAACAAGTATAATTTTTTCCAGTGGCGGCTCTAAAGAATTTTTCCCAAATGTATTGTTGTTTATTTGTTTCATTAATTTGTTTGTCTTTTATAAATTATAATTTGTTATACTGTTGTTTCATTAATTATAAAATTATTAATTGTTATTTAGCCTAACATAATTTAATTTGTTTGTCTTTTATAATGCATTGGTTAATTAAATTATTAATTATTGTTTATTAGTTGCTTTTTCCAATTAATTATTGGTTAATTAATATCCCAAACAAACAAAACTAATTAGTTCAACTAATTACTATGGTTGTTTGATACTTGGAATATCACACTATTACTTTAAAAAAAAAGTCAATAAATTGTGCAGCACAAAAATATATAGGCTGAATAGCTTAAATCCAAGTCTAAAAAAGAGTGATTTATTACATATTTTATGACCATTAGTTGAACTAATCAACTAGCACATAACACAGCCATATTTATTAATTATTAGTTGCTTTTTCCAATTAATTATTGGTTAATTAATATCCCAAACAAACAAAATTAATTAGTTCAACTAATTACTATGGTTGTTTGATACTAGGAATATCACACTATTACTTTACAAAAAAAAAGTCAATAAATTTTGCAGCACAAAAATATATAGGCCGTATAGCTTAAATCCAAGTCTAAAAAAGAGTGATTTATTACATATTTTATGACCAGTAGTAGAACTAATCAACTAGCACACATCACACAGCCATATTTATTAATTATTAGTTGCACACTTGCACTAGCACTAGCACACAGTGAATCAGATAAAACCAATTTATTGTATCTCACCAAAAGATACCAACACCAACACTAAAAGACAATTAATAATCTCACCAACACCTTACACTAACACCAATCATGGTTTTGAAATTCGGACCGTTCATGGAACCGAAAAAGAGAGAAGTTCAAGATTTTTAAGATGAGACTGAGGTTGAACCGAGATCGAACCGCGATGATGTCATAATTAATTTAATATAAATAAATATATTAAATTAGTAAAAAAAGTATTTTTCATATTATAGTTTTCATAAAATAAATAAGAAAATATTAAATTTTAAGCAAACATAATAAATAAACAAATATATAAGTATATAGCAATATTATAGTAGTTTTTTTTTTTTTTGGAATAACAATATCATAGTTGATTTACTTATTATAAAAATTAGTTAATTTACTAAGATCATTAGTGAAATAACTAAATAAAAATAAATAAATAAATAGATAATTCAAAAAAAGTAACTAAATAGAAAACCACTGTTTTGAAATTTAAATCTAATATAAAATATTATTAAACATTTAAAAAAGAGACTTGATGAAGCCTAAAGCTCTTAAAGCTACATCCTACTGTGGCAGTAGTAGTAAAGTGGTATTGTATTACACGTATATCAACCAAAAAACTAAATATAATAAATTAAATTAAAAGAAAGAAATTTTTTTTTGAAGTGAAAAGAAAGAGATTTGATTGGTACACTAGCTATAAACAAATTATGTGGCCAAAACAGAGGTTGGTACCGTGGTATACAATGGGCGAGAAGATAGAGTTGACTGGCGTTATTTACTAAGCTATATATTTACCAAACAGAAAAAGACTTCATCGACCCAAAGAAATCTCAGCAAAAGAAAAGAAAACACAACAGTCCGAGTAAGGAGAAAGGGAGAAAGAGTCTTAGTGCCACTGTGCACTGATTTGGAGAAATCTGATCGCCGGTGATCGACTGGAGGCTGCAGCGGACGATAAGGACCAAAGTTTCAGATCAGATTTAGTGATTTGCTCAGTATTGGGTTTTTTTTTTTTTTTTTTTTTGAGAATCCGTGGGTTTGCTACCTCTGTAATCTGTTGGGCGTAGTGGGCTTGGCTCTGTTGCAATTTTTTTTTCCAGATTTTAATTCAATTTTTTTTTTTGAAAGTAGAACAAATAAATTTTTTTTTAAAAAAAATTTGAAAGTGTTCCTAATACAGAGTAAATATAAAATTTTAATTATTATATAAAATTTTTTTTTTTCAGCTCAGGTGGTCTTCGGAACACCCTGAACTGCACTTAGCCCCGCCACTGACCATAACCCTACTCTTACAATGACTATATTATGGTAATTACATAAGCACGAAAGTATATAGGTAGTCAATGGTAAATAAATAGTATTTAGAGATGAGGAAGGAAGCTAGAGGAACAACATAATTTTTAAATGATGGTAAGTGACTTTTGTGTAAGTCAATGGTAAATAAATAGTATTTAGAGATGAGGAAGGAAGCTAGAGAAACAACATAATTTTTAAATGATGTAAAGTGACTTTTGTGTAACGGAGCAGATCAAATGTTTTTGAAAAAAAACTAATAATACTTGGCATTAACCCAAACCTCAGATTTATTTCTGTATTTTACTCAAAAATGGAATAATTTATGTATTTTAAGTCATGAACTCACGACTCAAAGTTTCGAGTTCAGTGCATTTTAGATAGTGTATAACTTTTAGAAATACGGAGTAAGCATATATATATATATATATATAGAGAGAGAGAGAGAGAGAGAGAGATATGAAATCTATTTTATTTTAGATTATTATATAAATAAAGTATCATTATCTTTAAAGACTGTTTCGTTGGTAAATCATACGTTATAGAGAGAGAGAGAGACCTGGATATCTATGCGTGTAAGTATCCCATATACTTGGTCCTCTACCTCCTTCATTTGCTGCACCTTCACACTGAAATTTAAACACACATTGGCACATATGCGTTATGCATGATATCTCAGACTCTCAGGACACTTGAAGCAAAACTCCATTAGATATCATACAAACATGTGCAAAACCAAGGACTTACCTGGTAAGAAGCCGATGATGTCCCAAAAATGAAACCAGCCGGAAAACTTGTCCGGTTGAGTGAAGCAGTTACATTTCTTGGTGCAACAGCAATGCTATGACTCAAAGAGCCAAGCAGAACTAGGAAGCCTACGAGTCTATAGCCTTGGAACTCCATAACTGATATCTTGGTTATTCTAGGTACCACCATATGGGCATTTTATAGAGTAGCAATATATTATCAAATTGATTAAGGAACTGGAAAAAAAGACAAAAAAAAGTACAAGGAAAAGGACAGGCGCCAGCGAGGTAAACAGTAAATCTTATCAGCACTCGAAATTATTATATGGCATTGGAAATCAAATCAATGTCGATTAATTACAACACGCAAGGACAACACGTATTTATGTTTTTTTGTTTGTGTGATGGGCATGCCACAAACGCAATAAGTTAAGACAAACGTATTATATATATATATATATATATATATATATATATATATATATATATATATATGTGTGTGTAAAATTTTAGACCCTCTAACATAATATGATTAACTTAATATTAAGCTAAGTTGATTAATAAGTTTGTTAATTAACACTAAGGTAAACCAATATGTGTAAAATAAATATAATGCGAAAAAATAAAGAATACAAAGATTTTATAACCTAAGAAAACCAAACCAGTTAAAAATCTTAGGAGGATTTAACCTAACTATTTTCAAGGTAAAATAGATCTACTATGAAGAATTGAAATTTATACAATAGAACATAGACCACTAACATCCTATTGCTACCTCGAGTAGAAAACTCATAACTACCATGACCACGTAACAGCTCCGAGTTCACATACTACTTCTTTCCTTTGATTCACTGCAACCATAAGTTCTCTATTTGTGACTTTGAGACTCCACTCAAAGATTTCAGACATTTGTTAAGTTCTTTATGCAGCAATTAAAGCGATCACCAAGCTCTTGACATCAATCTTGATCTTGATAACCCTAAGTGTGCATAAAGGTAAACACCTCTAGATCTCACAAGAGATTCAACACACAACACATCAAAAGTCTCTAAAACGTAGCTAGGATTTTTCTTTTTATATAAGAAATAAAACATAAAACCTTCCAGGTCAAACGAGCTTGAGCTGAGTTGGAAATTCTGCAGAAAATTAATTTTACACGATTCTCGATCGATCGAGTCTAATTTTTAATTGATCGAGCCTTGCAGAATTTGTCCACTAATTTCTGCAATCACTCGATTCCAACTTTACATTAAAAACATACTTTGAGCAAGCCTAAACCTAGACTCTATGTTTTGATCATGGTTTGCCAACACAATACACACAAGGATGGAGGGAGACTTGGACTAGGGGGCAATGGCCCCCCTAATTTTTTTTTTTAAATTAATATATACATAATCACCAAGTTTAGAAATTTTGTTCTATAAAATCACACTTTGTCTCCCTTAATATTATCATTGATTCTTTTAGGAGTACTACTCTAGCCACAAAATTTTCTATAACATTTTTACAAACTGTTGTGGTAGTAAACTTTTTTTGGTTTGCATCTGGGCCCATCACTTACATTGCATTTTTACTTACTATTAGCCACTCACCACATTAATAATTTGTAAAAAAAGTTTGTAATTCTAGTAGTTTCTTGCTTTTAAATGCCAGATCTAAAATCTAAAGCAAAATAAACAAGCCCAAAAAAATTATTCAACAACAAAAATTACCAATAGTAAAACTAAAAATAATTAAACTCAATCATCCAATTTTACCTAAAACAAACAACCTGACCCTTTAAAAAATTTTAAACAAAATAATTTTGTCCATACTTGGATGCACACATAAAAAACACAAAAAAAAAACCTTATTAGCTGTTAAGCAACTGAGCCAGAAGCTAGAGCCACCTAACGCAACTAATAGCAAAACTGCCCTCCTAACTTTAAGTTCTGGCTCCGTCCCTGAATACACATTAAAGTTTTAATACATTGGTCCCTAAGTTCCTAGAACCTAATAATATATATATGATTGGGTTCAAGTTACACTTAGTGTAACTCTAAGCAATGTTACACCACACAATATTTTTTAATTGGATGCGAATATTGATAAATCCATTGTTAGATTACATTATTTTCACATATTCTTCATGTTTGCAAAATTTCGAGGTGATCAAAGATTAATAGCCATGTCATCAATCAATTGTTAAAATTCAAATTTTGTAGTTTAAAATAATGTATAAAAGATGAGTTTATAGATCAAATAGTAAATAACATCTAATTGATATGAAAATTGGCATGCATGTTTAGATCATATAGAACATATAATTCAGCGGTTGAATTTTCAAAATATTAATTTAATAACAAGTTATTGAGTAGTGTAATATTACTTAACATTATACTAAGTGTAACTTGAACCCAACCCATATATTACGTATCCTTATTATTTGATAAACTAACTTACATAGTTACATGATTTGAATTATTATTTTCTATACCCAGAATTTTTTTTTTTTGTCGTTTTTGTAAAATGCCATCTACATTTTGTTTTTTAAACTAACTTACACGTGCTTTTGAGTTATAATTGTTTTTTGTCGTTTTTACTAAATGCCATCTACATTTTTTTTTTTTTTTATACACTAACGTACATGCTTTGAATTATTAGTCTCTGTCGTTTTTTCAAATGCAGTCTACTTTCTCTTTTCCTTTTTCAAAAAAAAAAAAATTCATTAATCTTTTTTTTTTATGAGACCTACTAACTCCAAATTTTGCCGAAATAATACCCCTTATTAATTTATACTTTATTAGGTAGTAGGCACACAAGAGTAACATTAAAATACAATTTTATTCTAGAAAGTATTCCTAGGAATGGTTTCTAAAATAAAATTGCGTAATTTTTTTCTTTACTTTTGTATATTGAAGCCGAAGGATTTTATTTGTACAGAGTTAATTTATCTCTCCAAATTAGTTTGGATAAAAATTATTCTAATTAGAGATTCATAAAACCAATTTTTAATCATATAACATGTTTAATGAGTAATGTAATTTAATATATATATATATATATATATATAAATATTTTTATGAATCTTTGGTAGGGAGAAATTCTCTAAACTGGTTTAGAGGTGAACTGTAGTTATTTTATCTTTTATTATTTCGAAAATTTGCTACTAATTAAACAATTAAGTACAAGATATAGATGGGTTCAATCATATTTTTTTAACTCATAAGGCAATTTATTTTTACTACAAGTTTATGTATAATTTTTAAATTTTTATGGTTTTTTTTTTCGACAAGTTTAACTCATACAATTGTTCTTTTTTTTTTTCTTTTTTCTTTTTTGCTTTTAACCAACCTATCCATATGCTCCAGCATCTACACCAACATACTAATTTATAATATTTTACATCATATCCAAGATCACAGTGACAAAAACAATGGAAGAAAAGAAGGATGGGAAAATCAGAGGAAGAGTGTTGAGGCCGAAGACGCATAACAGATTGACAGAGAAGATAACAATGGTGGCTGTGACTTGTGAGACAAGTGAGAAGCAGATAATTCCTAATAAGTAGGGCCATACAATAAATAAATAAATAAATATATATATATATATATATATATATATATATAATATTTGAAACTTTGGGGGCATCTGTGTGTATATATGCTACATTTCCAAATTGTGTAAGGGCTGTCAACCACAACCAGATCTGAGAGTGAGACGTGGCTCCTTGCTGACCATGTTCTGAACTTCTGGTCCTAGCTGTCCCTTACTCTTTATGCATGAT
This sequence comes from Castanea sativa, assembly GCF_040712315.1. Lineage (NCBI taxonomy): Eukaryota > Viridiplantae > Streptophyta > Magnoliopsida > Fagales > Fagaceae > Castanea > Castanea sativa. The sequence goes on from NC_134020.1 coordinate 41,677,008, forward strand.
ACAATGATACTATTTTTTTTGATAATCTGAAACAATGATATTATGATACACAACAATCTTGATGCTAAATACGTACCACAAATTTATTATGGTGACGATGACAACCCCCTATCATTGCATTGGCCTCCACTCAAATAAGAAACATCTAGGACCATAGTAGTCCCAATTTGAATATGATAGAGACGGTCAATAAAATATTCTGTAGTATGTGAAAATGACAGTCAAATTTAAGTTGTTATGTAAGATAATTTTCCACAAAAAAAAAAAAAGGTGATAAATGGTGTCCAATTTGGAAACAAATGCTTTAAAATAAATAGGAGTTTTACACTATAAATGAGAGAAGGAATATGTGATTTTCTATTATTTGGTTGAAGTGAAAAGGGAGAGGAAAGACAATTGGATGAATAGTGAAAATGTAATTTATACTTTATCCTTTCACTTTTTTAGTCATTACCAAACATACATGATGAATAAAATACATATTTTTTATCCTCTCAACCAAAGAGAGCATCAATATATAATATATTTACAACAATAAGCTTTTTAACACATAATACAAAAATGTTTATAAAGATTTCACAAAATAGATTACAGCCGGAATGATATTATATATGTAATGAACAACGCAGCATGGTTTCTAAGTTTTTTTTCAATATTATTATAAATGAACTAACCTCATTACATGTGTTTTGCACATGTGATGAGGTTTTTTTTTTTTTTTTTTTTTTTCTTCTTTCAGTCTAATGTCATTATTTTTATTTTCTTTTCTTTAAAAAAAAATTGGATAAGTTTTTTTTGAGGGATTTTATAGCTATTTTAAGTAGAGTTAGAAATATAATTTTATCGGATTGTCAATTTAGAAATATAATTTTATCGGATTGTCAATAAGTTTTTTCTTTATTAAACCTAAGATTTAGGAGCATTTTTAAACTATATAAAAGTCCAGTCCAAAAGAAAGAATTCTCTTATAGTATAGATATATAAATTTAAATTGAATTATTTTTTTTAAATGTAAGATTTAATTTAGAACTTCTAAAAAAAATAGAGCTAACTCGAATCAACCTACAAAAATTAAGGTGTAAAATATTATTTTTATATATCAAAATTATTTATGCTAATTTTTATTGATTATATTTTAAAAATATTTACTTTCTTTTGGTATTTTTCAGTCTTGTAAAATAGTTATATATAAAACTAACCAATATTTTGGAGGAGAGGAGATATTCCTTTATTTATTATTATTTTTTAATCCACTTGGCTACGGACAGGTGTAGGGGACCCCACGTACTTACACTCGAAGGAAGAGAAGGTTAATTCATGGCTGAAAGACAAAATGCCGACATATGAAATATCCCACGCGGTTCATGTGTTTTCGGTTTTCTCTTACTTATTTTTTGAAATATATTTTCAAGATTAAATTGTAATTTACATTTTTTTTTTTGGTGTGACTTAATTTAAAACTTTCTTTTAAAATCCGTTTGGATCTGCTTATTTTGCTAAAATTAAAAAAAATTTGCTAAATATACTATAAATAAAGATAAAAGTTAGTTGAAATAAATTAAATAATACAGTGGAACCTATAAATAGTACTAAAAAGTACAGTAAGACTCATAAATAGTACAAAAAATAAATTGAATAGTAAAATAAGTCAAACAGACACTAAAAATTTCAAATTTTGAATCTTTACCCAGGTTTAGATAGGAGTATTTGTTAAATGTCAGATTAACTTAAACACAGTTTTATGGGTAGAAGTTTTAGAACTATAAGAGGTAGAGTGGAAGTGAGAGGTGTCACATTCACAATATTTTTACAACAAATTATATGTAGTAAGTAGTTATTGGTTCTAATTTGAATCCTCAACTTAAAATTTTTTTTTCCACTCATAACAACTAATAACAACCTACCACTTAGAATTTGCTGTAAAAACAGAGTTGTGAAAATATCGTGAACATGACATTTCTCATTAAAATTACTTCAAATTTTAGAGGTATAAAATTAAATTTTAGTCAAAACATCTTACATGCCTTTAATAGAGTTTAAAATGACGATATTTTGAAGTTAATTGGCACATAACAGACATTATACGCGACATATTAATGAACCAACTTAAATCTGAATTATACATAACTCACAATGCAAGGGGTAGATATTAAAATTTTGAAACTTTGGGAGAAAAATCGAAAATTACTCAAAATTTTATCAGTACAATCTTGAGTATTATCAATTTGTACATGCATCTGTTTCTTTCCGTGCATTTATACTTCTATAAATAGATCCTAAAACCTTGGTCGAAAGACTCGAAACCTAAAGAGAGAAGAGATTGTGAGTGAGATTCAGAGTAGTGTATTTTATGTGTGGTAAGAGTAGTTTGCACAAATGGGAGTAAAGAAGATAGTATTGATCTTAGCTTTTCTGGGGTTCTTGTATCTGGATGGATTGCCGCTTTGCACGGCCTCAGGAGTCCATAATTACACCTACATAAGTGTCACTCACCACCTACTATAGTACTCATTTTTGTTACTGACATATTTGTATAAAGCTTATTTTGATTCAGAAAGCATAATTATATTCAGTCTCATACAAAATAAAGTAAAAAAAAAAAAACTTATCCAAACATCCCTTAGATAAGATCCAACTTTCCCTTCAATCATAAAAGCAGATGCTTTTGAAAAACATGCGGTGACCAATGTGAAGGGAAAGAGAAGTTCACTATTTTCATTTATGTTGAAATATTTTGCTTATGTTTAAGTTACTCAATATATAGAACACCCTTTCCAAATAATGTTACTGTGCTAATGATTTCGTTAGTTGGCCGGTTCTGGAGAGTAAATGGGAAACTAACATCTCGAGTTTCAGAAACTCGAGATTTAATTAAGAAATCGAGTTTTTAAAACTCGAGATATGGTGTTTTGTTACTTCCATTACGTGGACAAATTTTCCATTACGTGGACAAATTTTCCACCTGGAGGAATTGAGCCACGTAGAAATCGAGTTTATAAGACTCGAAATCTGCACAATATTCTCCCTCTTCCCCTTTCAAACGCAAACACTCTCACTCTCTCAAAAATCCTGAAACACTTTCTCAATCTCTCAACTCTCAGTGTCTCAAACGCTCTCTCTCAATCTTTCAACTCTCAGTGTCTCAAACGCTTTCTCTCAATCTCTCAAACACCGAAACCAGCCACCCTCACCCTCTAACGCGCGCCTCTTTCAGAACCCTCTCTCTCTCGCTTCTCAGCTGCTGCCACACCGACTGCCGGTAAGCCTCTCTCTCTTCTCTAATTCCATGGGTGCTTACACCTTTTGGTCCTGTTACTCTGTTTTGGTGTAATTTGTTTGAACATGGCTTTTTCTGAAATGGGTTCTTCTAGATTAATTCACAGAGGCATGCATTTAGGAATTTAATTTTGTTTTTACTGATATAGCAACATTTAGACATCAAAAATTGGCCTTCTCCTTTCTTTAAAGAAATTGTTGTAGCATTGATCGCTGGTTGTGTAACAATATTAGCCTGACCTTGTGACAAAATGCTTCAGTATTATGGTTTTTAAATTTGGGTAACGCGAGTTCTTATTTTTTGTTTGAATGTTTATCATATCTTGTGTTATCTTAATAGCGCATGGCATGTTACTATACTTCCCATCTTGTTAAATTGATTAATCCAGCAAAGCATGAGGAAGCTAATCTGTTGGGCATTGATCAAATTATGTACTTCACAAAAATTGCAAGATATGTTTGATTCATATTAAAGCATGAAGTAGGAAGCAAGATAATTTATGGACAAATTAAATTCGTCAAACATAAAGGCTGTTTGCGTATTAGGTCTAGTTGTGATAAACTATTATATTGTAAAAGGAACTTCTCTCGAACAGCTATAATGCTAATTGGAAAATAATTGATAATTATAACAAAGGCGGTAGATGGGCAAAGGTATTCGTGGGTTTAGAGTGGCTGGAAGGACGGTCAAGTTGCCGATGATTTCAAGTCTTTTATTTGCGGATGATACTTTGGTATTTTGTGGGAATGATATGGAATAACTTTGCCATTTGAAATGTGTTTTGTCGTGTTTTGAAAGCATATCTGGTTGCAAGATATCTGCTCTGCCTATGAAATGCTTGGGGTTGTTGTTGGGGGCTAGTTACAACTCCAAAGCATGGAAACAGAAGTGAGAAGGATGGAAGAAGCTTTACTTGTCAGAAGGAGATAGAATCACCTTAATAAAGAGTACGCTCTCAATTTTGCCCGCATATTTCCTATCCCTGTTAGCATTGCTAGTTGCTTAGAGAAATTACTAAGAGTTTTTTTGTTAGGTGGATAGGAGATGATGTTAAGTTTCACTTGGTAAATTGGAAGATAGTTTGTGAGCCAATTCAATGTGGGAGTTGCATTAGAAGTTTTGGATGTCCTAATAGTGCTTTGTTTGGGAAGTGGCTTTGACATTATGCCATGGAAAAAGACACATTATTGAGAACTTTGATAGATAAAAAAAATTTGGGTTGGAGGGAGGCAGCTGTGTTTTGGGGGTAACCAATGAACCCTATGGTGTGTCCCTTTGGAAACATATTTGCAATCGTTGGGACAGATTTTCTAAACTAATCAAGTTTGAAATGAGCAATTTTTATTATTATTATTTTGGCATGATCCATGGTGTCAGGAGGGGATTTGTAAGGAGACCTTGAGCAATTTTGAATAGCCCGAGATGAGGAGGCTTCGTGGTAGGCCGTATGGACTAGTGGAGCTATTCATTGGGACAATATGTTCACTAGAGCTGTCCATGATTGGGAGTTGTCATTTTTACAATCCTTTCTTAGCCTTCCCTATTCCACTAAAATTACTAGGGCTGGGGAAGACTGGATGTGTTAGACTCCCACTAGGAGCAATATATTTGGGGTTTTACTAATGAAAACCCTCATTTTTCTCCCATGGAAAATCATTTGGAGGGTAAATGTTCCTACCAAAGTAGCTTTCTTCATGTGGACAAGCTGCTAGTGGAAACATTCATACCATGGATAACTTGCTAAAGAGAAATATTTGTATTGTAGAGTGGTGTTGCATGTTTAACGGTGTAACAACAATGGGGAGTTTATAGCCCATTTACTTCTTCACCGTGATTATGTGCAAAGCCTATGGTTATTGGTGTTTTAATTGTATGGACTCCGGTGGGTTATGCCTAAGAGGGTAGTGGATTTGTTGGGTTGTTGGAAAGGCGGTTGTGGCGTACATCATTTTGCATGACTTGGGGGAAATTCTATGATGCCTCATGTGGACTATTTGGAGAGAATGAAACCAACATACCTTTGAAGGGATTAAGAGTTTGCAGTTGAGTTAAAACTGATTTTCTAATGCTTCATGTATGATTGGATGGCTGCTTTGATTGGAAACTCCTTTTCTACTGAAGGAATTTCTGGATTTATGTAATTTTCGATGATACTTTTAGCGTCCCTAGCACACTCCCTGTCTACATGGGGTGTATACTGTTTTTAATAATTCAATTAAATTCTTCAATTACCTATAAAAAAAACTGATAATACTTGTGTTGTGTCAATGCAGAAGGGGAATGTCCCTTTTTTAGGGGACTTCTCTCATATGAAACTCAATTATTTTTCCCCTTCAAATAAGTCCAGATAAGATTCAAAGTTGTCATGGAAGAAATTTGTCTTTTTTTTTGGGAGAGTTTTAAGTTCATTACTACTCTGACCAAAAGGGGAAAAAATCATTACTGGTTTCAAATTGTTTTGTTTTGTTTTTGGAGTGAGACTACTTTCGCAGTATGTAGTGTGGCTGATGTAACAGTGACTTGATGAGCAATACTTGGAAGGTTTGGTAATGGCATTGCCAATGTTGTTGTTGGAGTTGGAGGCTTTGGAGGTGTAGGTGATTGAATTTGAGGATGATGTTCGAAAGCTTCTAATTGATCAAAAAATCGATAGGTTTTTCCATCGGCTTTCCCAGTGCGACCTTCTTTGGTTCTTTTGTGGTACTTGTACACGTTCTCGAATTTCTCCTTGCATTTCTTGGCGCTTCGATTATAACCAAGTTCTGCCAGCTTCCTGATTTAGAAAATGAAACAAAATAAAAATCCATGAAAAATATTTATTAGAAAATAAAAAAAAAACTCAGTTTCTGTTTCTATCACACATTAATTTTAACAAGAAAACAAAGTAGCATTGCCACATAAAATAGACAAGAAGAGTTATGACATAATGAAAACAAGATGCTATAGAAGAGAAGGATGAAACAAAACATATAGGAGGAGTTAAGAATTGGTAGATAACTAAGCACTGTTGTCTCCGATGGAAATTATAGAGCTCAAGCTGGGAGAATTATTCTAGATTTAATTTTCCTAGTACTTTTCGAGAACTAAACTGAACAAGAGTGAACAAAGTGAGATAAGAAAACCAACTGATGTTTATAAACTGAATATAAATTCTGATATCCTTTTTGGAATATTAGAAAAGGGGAAAATGCTTGAAAAGAAAACAAACCCGAATTCCATATGCCTAGAATGAACCTTTGAACTCAACCTACATGTTATATGAGAGAGAGGAAATGCGATTAGGTCCAAAGACCTTGGGCAATTTTCCAGAAAATTTCAAGAATAGAGTCTTGGCCTTGTGAAAACATAATCAAGCAGCCAAAACCGCAACCCAAATCCTACAATCACAATTTTTTCTCTAAACATACTACTATCATAGGGTGCGAACCAAGTCTAAGTGTTCAAGTTGAACCAGAATTCTGTCAAATGCAACCCAACCATTGACCTTCAGCAGCTAATACTACACACAGCTTAAAGAGCATCAATCTCCCTTACACTAATGAACACCAGTGGAACAGATTTAGGCACTACAATGACATCAAACCCCAGCAACACCAGCATGATAAGCAAATCAGAAAGAATGCATCTTCCAGTTCAAAAAATACAAACACCAACTTGTAGGCCAAAAATAAAAGACCTGAACAGCATTTTGGGAATTACAACTAGATAAATTTGGCTTCAGGAGAAGTGGCTACTGATTCAAGCATAATACCTAAGAACCACATGTACTTCAAAATCCACTAGTGTGTTTGTTTCAGACACATTGGGGACAATTTGCATGAATATTCTCAGTATTTTGGGAGTAAAAAAGGATTCATTTTTTATTTTATAAAACTTCATTTTATTTTATAATGGTTTTTTATTAAATTATTAGAATGTCTTAACTCTTAGGCGTCTCTACTAGGGGATCTTTTTTTCTAAACTTCCAATTGAGTCTTTGTAATTAGTACTGTTTATAGAGTCTTGGTAGTTTGCTGGATTTTTCATTCTTCTGATATGCTTCCATCTATTTAACTCAGCTGCACAACTTATTAACCAAGCAAATTGAGTTATTTGGTATTGTTTTAATATAATTTTTTGGTGTGGAAGTAGCTATTAAAGTCCTCGAGTCTGAGCGTGTAAATTCAGATATGTAGAGAGAGTTTAGGCAGGATGTCTTTTTAATGAGGTGTGTTGAACCGTGTTATTTTCCAAAATTTTGACTTGGGATATATGTTCTTCATATCTTGTTTGTTGAGGTTATGTAACTAGGCTTAATATAATTGTTTGTGGGCATTAGAGTTATTTATGAACACTTAATTCTATGGAATATTGTTGCACTCTTTGCAGTATGGAGCCTAGGATCGATGAGGAGCCAGAGATTGTGCGCCCTGGTCCAGAAGATCCTTCATTGTTGACGCGACAACGAAATCATAGATCAGAGGACATTTGGAATGGCGAGGTGAAATATCTAGTTTTAACAACTACTTTAATTTTTACGTCGTCTTTGACTTTTAGCAAGTTCTTTGAAAGTTGTATATCTAATTCTAACAACCGCTATAATTTTTATCCATTTTACAGGACTCGGGCTCACTTACATGCCGTGGTCGCGCTAAGGAGATGGCAAAGATAACGATGCAAGATAATCGGGTGATTGATATTATCAAGTTGGTGGGGTTAGAAGGATTGTTTAGGGTCCCTTCCAGAGAGATAGATCATTGCCTAATATCGGCCCTAGTTGAGCGATGGCGGCCGGAGACTCATACGTTCCATCTTCCACATGGTGAGATGTCAATCACCCTAGAAGATGTGGAGGTCATTTTTGGACTTCCTATAGACGGTGAGGTCTTGGTTGGGCCGACTACTGTGGTGGATGGGAATTGGAGGCAACTATGCGTGGAGTTGCTTGGTTTTGGCGTTCCAGAGAATGACAACAAAACTTTGGTGGGGCAAAGAATTCTCATTAGCCGCCTTGTTGAGCGCATTGTAGAGCCACTGCCTCATGATGCAACGGAGGAGCAAGTACATCAGTATGCCCGGTGCTATATTTTAGCACTACTAGGGGATAAGATTTTCATGGATAAGTCGGGAGATAGGGTGCATCTGATGTTCTTGGAGTTCCTGCGGAACCTTCATGATCCGCCAAAGTATAGTTGGGGTAGTGGTTGCCTGGCATGGTTGTATAGAGAGTTGTGCCGGGCAAGTGATAAAGAGGCATCGCAGATTGGTGGGGCGTTGCAATTGGTCCAGTATTGGGCATGGGCGAGGTTGCCATTCTTGTGCCCGAGGATAGAGCCTCCACCTGGATGCGATTATGGCCCATGGCCAAAAGCTCCACTTGCATTTAAGTAAGTATTTTCCTGATACTTAGTATGTGTTATGCAATGTACTATTCTTAGTAACTAAGTGGTAATATCTTATGTTATTCGATCGTAACTGTAGGTGGGTGCGGGTGCCAAGCCCGAAGAGTAGGCCATCCGGCACGGCGTTGATCCATTATCGTGAGCAATTAGTTAGAATGCAGCCGGACCAGGTAATAATATACAAAATTTCTGTGGAAGTTATGTTAATTTTCCTTAAGAATATGTTGAAATCATTGCTTTAACATATCTTCTATTTTAATTTTTGTTTTTCCCTTTATCTATGTATTCTCCTTTGTTTCACATTTTAAGATGTTATGATAATTGTATTTTGTTTCTACTGTAGATTATATGGTAGCCATATGAGGCGTACTTCGGCCACCTTCCCGACTTCTCGCGTCAGGGAGGGATACGTGGACGACAAGGGTGCCACCGGTGTGTTTTTGCATAGTAGAGACACACCACCCGGATCGTGTCCTTCGACAGTTTGGGTTGGCGCAAGAGTGGCCCGACCATGTTGTGTACGATGATAGATCGCATAGAATAGACTTACGTGGGAAGGTGGAAAAGAATTGGAGGGAGGAGCATGGACCGTATATCCTTACATGGGATACGAGACAACAAATAGTATGCCATGCACCTCCTCGACCGGTGAGATGCCTCGCAATCATGATTATTACCGCTGGTACTGTTCGGTCACTCGAAAGTATGTCGACCGCAACAGCGCTAAATTAGATATAATGGTAATGTGTTAGATTAGATTTTATTGCCTACTTTGTTTTTTCTTCAGTACATGTAGGAACGTAGAATCAATTGATTTCTTTTTTCAGCAAATCTGGTTTGATCTGACTGACCTCCAATTAAAAAGACTTTCTATTACATATAGTATTCTAATAACACTTTTTGTTCTTAGTTGAGTATTTGAGTAGATCAAATCTGATTGTACTGGTTCTTTCTCCGTTTTAGATTGAAAGCCATTTAGCACTGTTGGAGATGCTTCCTGAAGGCAGCCGAGCACACAACCATGTCCGACGTGTCCTAAATAATGTGGCTGGGCTTGGTGGTGGTCTTGCAGCAAATGGGCAGGCAAACAATGGGCATGAGACTGAGTCAACAGCTACTGTAGCCCCAAGCACAAACCCAACACCCCGAAGTACATCGACCCGTGGTCAAGGTGCTACTGCAAGCCCAAGCACAAGTGCAGCTAGGGGCCGTGGTCGGCCTGCTACAGCAAGCCCAAGCACAAGTGCAGGTAGGGGCCGTGGTCGGCGTGCAACAACCCCTCGGGTTGTAACTAGTCCCGAGGTACCTGCACCCATCCCACACGCATCTCCTCCACCTGAGGTTCCTCCACCCATCCCAGATGCATCTCCTCAACTCGAGGTCCCTTCACCCACCCCACCTTCGCAACCCAGTATTGATCTTGGTTTTGATTTTCATATGACCCCTCCTACGCACCCTGAGACACCCTCATACCCACCCACCAGCTCCAATGCACCCAATTTGCCCATGACAATGATCCCCACTCCTAGCTATACAGAGTATCATTACCCACCTACCTCATCCTCATCCGACCCTTTGGGACCTTCGATTGGGATTGACACTGATGTACCGGATGAGCATCCCCCTCAGTAGCCCTCACCCCCACGAGGTAGACCACAACGTACTAGAAGAGCACCCACTTGTGGGACTGGTGGACACAAAATAGGACACAAAGGCAGCTCTATGGTATGATAACATTACCAACAATGTAATGATATATCTTGTGGTTCACTTTATTCTTATCATTACACCGAATATTGATTGTATGCATCTAATGTCTTTGCAGCACGATGATGAGCCTAAGGATGATGCCCCACAGCCTCCTCCCCTGGCGCCCAAACATTACATAAGGGTTAAAAAACGCAAAATTGGTGAATCTTGAAAAAGAAGCAATACCTGAAATGTGGTGGATGTGGATGTGGATAATGTGAGGCAATGAGTTACAGTAAAATTAATTCCAAGCTTGGCTGCTTTTTAATTCATTTTTGCCACATGCTTTTTAGGAATTTTTTGATTTCTTTACTTGTTGAATTGTTTGTGATAGTGCTTCTAAATCATGTCTGTTTGCTTTTAAGGATGTAATTTATTTTCATATTGATAAGTGGAATTTGATATTATTTCTAGAGTGCAGAATTGATACCCACAGTAGAAGGTTTTGTTGCTGTCGGCACAGAGAGTATTCCTCCATCGTCTGTCATTAAGCAACTGGCTGTAGCTGTTGAGTAAGTTTTTGTTGTTCAAATTTTTTGCCTTTATTTTTTTTGCTGTTAACTTTGGCTTTCCCTTTTGTGGAGGAAGAAAATACATTTCTCAATTCGAAACAACCCCCCCCCCCCGCACCCCTCCGCTCTGCGGGCACATGCAGTGCATGCATTGCTATAATCTTTAGTTACCACAATATGAGATTTCATTTCTTTGTTCCCGGTGTATTTAACTTGCTTCCCTACAACCTTTGCGCATCTTGCCTGTGGCCGGAAAGAAGTTGAAGTCATTGAAAGACTGTTCGGCATCATCTGCAAGTTCTTCACCCGTCGGGGAGAGGCTGGCCTCGCCTCTCTGCAGTCAAGTCGTTAGTGCTTCGTGAAAAGGAGGAGAAGCTTACATTTGATTATGGTGATAATGAGAAAGTTCTGTCTTTGGTTAATTCACTGTTTGATGCAGGTATGTGCACTTTTTTGTGACCTGGTTGCAGAATCTTCCTGTTGGATGAACTTTTTATCTTTTATTTTTATGCATTCTCCCGTGATGATCTTTCACTTCGTTGTAATATATGCAAGATATTTGCAGAGGGAAAGTTTCTCGAAGGAAGATCACCGTGATTCGCAGGCAACCACAGTAACATCTTTGCCAAGGGATATTCATGGTGCTCCTGCTGAAAGCCTTGTTGTTAAGCTAGCTGAAGTCATTGGAAGCTTCAAAACCCTGCGGAAAATGGTGCTGTTTTGGAGCAGGGTAGTTGTGGAAGTAAGTCAGTTTCATAGAACTTGAATTTTCTGGTCTTTTCAAAATGGTTTCTATTTAAGAATAAATATTATACATGCTTTACAAGTCATTGGGATCTGGTTTTTTGAGTCTTTTCTTCGAGGTATACGAAATGCGTTTGTGAAAAGATATGTTGTCAATGCAGTGAAATTAGTCATCTTAAATTAAAATTCATCCATCATCTTTGGAAAGGAAAAAATAAAAAAACTGCACATGTTCTAGTGATATTTACAATGTTAGTGATCACTTTCAGTACATATTGGTGCACATTTCTCCTGTTAAGTAATATTCTTATTCTGTTTTCACCTAGAGCATAGTTTTTGTTATAATATCACTAGTTTTTGAGATAGCAATATAGTGTCGCTTTGATACATTGGAATAGGATGCATTAATGCTTCTTTATCATTAATCTTCAGATAACATATGTTCTGAATTCTATTGCATATGTAGCTGAGAAGAGTTTGGTCTGAAGGGCAATATGTGGCTGGGATTCCTATGGATGAGATTTCGGATCTAAATTCCTGTCTATTTTATCAGCAGTTACAAGTTATTAATTGCTGTGTTTCCCGGAAAAGGCGTCAGGCTATTGCCACTAAATCATTAGACTCTGTCATGAGGGAGGTCACTACGTATGCCGCAGAATCGCCTTCTTCGAAGACATGCTTCCTTCAAGCCCTATATTGTATGCTAGAATAAGCACCGAGAGCTTGTTCTTCGACTAGGTGCCGATTGTCCATGTAGTAATCTTACAATGTTGGAAACCGGTGAACCTGTGTACTCCCCGGTGACCCGTGTCCGGTTAATAATTTCGCTAAACAATAACTCCCGTTGTATTCTCCTGTAAATGAGATCTTTATGTACCGATAAATGTAGGAAGCACCTTTGCTTACAGTAAGATCTTATCAAAGAAACCGAGGAATTTGTGCTTCGAACAGGCAGGTTAGTATACTAATAATTTCATCTAACTCATTCAGTTGTATTCATGTTTTGAGCCTTTTGCTGTTGAATTATTGTTTAAATGGTCCTTATATGTACCCTTTAGGTATGTAGCCTTTGTGAATGTAATCTGTTAAATACAAGTATCATCTCTGTGCCTTTCATATGCTTGACCTACATTCATTCATTCATTCCACCTCACCCCATTATCCCCTGAGCCAGGGCCTTGGGGCTATATTCTTTATGTTCAGTGGGCCTTAAAATAGCTTGATTCATTCTTCATTTGAGGAAGCCATGCAAACATGTTTTCCTTCATCTTTGCTGGCAGTATTTGATTGTTGTTTTCAAATTCAACCTGTCACAGGATTAAGGCAGCTAATATTTTTTTAATTAGAAAAAGGCTTACTGTCTGCACACACGTAAATGTGTGTATAGGTCTCCAAGCTTTCTCATTGTGATACAAACGTTTAAAAAATGTTATTTTAACTGCAGAAGTGAAATACATAAATGTGGCTGAAGAGAAGTCAATTTATGCATATCATTATCATTTATATCATAATATCATTTACGTATCAAAAAAAAAAATATACATTATTAATTCTCGGTGGCACTCCTATAAGATGTTGTATATTTAATAAAGGCTAGTCATATATGGACATTTTGTTTTGGTAATGAGCTCTAGCTTAAAGGACATTTCGAAGCTGGTGGCTTGGTTTGCAACTCTCCAGCAGAAGCAAGTAAAGGTAGTTGGAGACATATGGAAATATATACCAATATAAGCCATAAATGAGTGAACAAATGAATGAATAAAGAATTGATAGAAAAATTTTCAGTGTGATCTTTCTATGGCTACAATGAATTTTTTCCCCAAATGTAAATTTCATGCTTCAATACAATAATAATTTTTACTTTCTATTATGATTGGTTTTTCTTTCCAAACACTTTCAGATCATATCTCTGTTAGGTTTGATTTTACCTTTGAAACAAAAAACAAAAGAAGTCCATAAATGGGGACTAAGCCCATTTTTGTTATCATTGGCAGAGGCCCTGCCCTTGGGACCGTACTCTATAAAGCAGCAGCCTATCATATGGCTACTACTTTTTTGTTATTGGAACCTCAAAAATATTTTTTCCATTACGTAACATAAGTTACATATATGATCTACATAGGCACAAGCTTTCATACTCCTTATGATTATTTTTGCACCAATGCTTCTAAGAGCAAAAATCGATGTATATATGATTACACATTAGCTGTAGCCTAAAGAGCGTAATCCAAATTTTCCCTTGCACTAGTTAATTCCAGTCAGTTTTATAACTGCCAAAATAGGAAATCAGATATGTCAATCTACTGTTAGATGTTATGAATAAAATTTGCAGTTCAAATTATTTTTTTAGGAGAAAGAACTTATTTGCTTGTGACACATTTTCTATTCTAGATGTTCAGTTGGTTGGAGAATATTAGTCATATTGGATTGTCCCTTTTTTTTTTTTTTTGGGCCATCACATGATAGGGGGTGTGAAAGAGATAAGTTCCACATTTTGAGTTTGGTATGGTCTTGGTTGTGAAATTATGTACTAGTTAGGCTTCTCCACATACTCGCTTAAGCTTTTGGGCAAGAAGCTTTAACAAGTCTCAAACTTATTAGTAAATAATATGGGACAACAGAGTATTACTCATAGTTTTACTATTGAACAGGTTCTGCTGCAGGCTGGGGCCGGCAAGCTGATTCTGGTGTGGTTAAGGTAAGAGCAAGTAACCTGAAGAAACATAGTCAATCTAACGTGTCAGGCTAAATTGGACCGTTCAAATGTCCATTGGACTGTTCAAATGTCCATTGGACCGTTCAAATGTCCATTGGACCGTTCAAATGTCCATTGGACTGTTCAAATGTTTATTATGGTGATTTTTAAAGATGAGATAATTGTGAACTGTCCATTGGACTGATATTTTAGCATGTTGGAGGAAATGGGAGGCCGAATCAATTTTTAGTCTTTGGACATAGAAATGATTATGATAGTGACTTAACCAAGTAGTTGTGTTATTCCTTTGTTTTCTCTTACTATGTTGGCAAATTGATTATTGTAGAAGATAGCATTGGCAACTCGTTGGCAACAAATGTATCTAGCAAAGGCTGGACCTTTGTTTAGAACTTGCAATGTTTTGAATACACACTTTTTTTTTCTCTTAATGTTTTCTTCTCTTCCTTTAGCGAATATACTTATCTTCTTAATCTTGAATGGTTGGTTGAGGGAAACTTATCCATATTCTTTAATCCTCTCTAATGGGTGGTCTTGCTTTTATAGGTTCACCTGAATATAAAACTAGTTCTTTACCAAAATCTCTAGGGAAGGATGACACTCCGTTTCCAAAAGGTCCAATTTTCTTTATTTATTTATTTTTTGGTTATTGCCTGTTTGTGTTGATTTTACCTTTCTCTGCACAATCTATGATTGATTTCCTCTTTTGTTGATTTCCCTTGAATGAGCTTGTCATCTTCTTGTTCTTTTTATTTTTTAAAGAAATTTTCAGGCTATTCAGGCAAACGAGGGAGAAAAGGAGACAAAATTGCTAATGGTAGAAGGAGCACAGTCTCTAAAGAACCACAACCACTGGAGCTTAAAGTTGAGCAGGGTGGGTACTTGGAAGTATGCTTTTGGTTTAAAGGCATTATATTTATTATTTTATTGAGATGAGGATGTGACGTTAAAGACCCTATTATTTATTATTTATTACAGTTCTTATGTAATTATTTAGAAGATTAAATTCAATAAGGATGTGATGTTAAAGACCCTATTTACACCCTCCAATAAAATATTGACACTGTCAGATTTTTAAATTGAAAGCATAGTGACTAGTACATATGATAACAACCCATTAAAAGCTAATATAATCAAATATTTATTAAGAAAACAAACAAACCGATAAAAAAGATTTCTGTCGTCTGAAGACTCTAAACACAATGAGAAGCTGCTGGATCAATGTTGGTGTTGTTGGTGTTGTCTGAATTTCATTCAACAGAAAAAACCTTTTGATGATTCCATAACAATCTGCAAGCATTTGTTTCAATTGCCATCTCCCTGCTCTGAACCCAACCACTGTAAACTCCATTTTTCTCATCCTCATAAGCCTTGTCAGAGTCAGAATCATACTGTTCCTCCCTGCTCCCACAATGGATGTCAAAATATATTGGTCCAAGATACAGTGAACTCTTTTATTTGTATGCTTAATAGGGACATTTTCCAGACAGAGAGGTCAAATAGTGAAGATGTCAGTGGATTGGTCGAAGAATGGCCTTCTAAGAAAGACATAGGCCATATGTTTGAGTTTATAGCATGTTATGTTGCATGTGAAAGAGCTAATGTCTCAAAAAGTGTCCTGAGTCAGATTTTAGAATACTTGACATCACAAAATAATTTTCCAACTAGTGTTTCCTCTCATCACATAACTTCAACAAGAAGGGAGAAGCAGGTGCTTGCCCTTCTAGAAGTAGTGCCTGAGATTGACTGGAATGCTTCTTATGTATTAGGCCTATGTGAGAAAGCACAATTTTACCAGGTACATTTAAATATATTTCTTATGATGTTTACCTGGGAATCATATTGTTGCAATCTAGAAATCCTCTGTTTTTCTTAGCTGTAATATTAGTTCTGTTGTAATTTTATAGGTTTGTGGCTTCATTCATACTATCAGACATGAGTACCTTGCTGCTTTGGATAGGTACATGAAGGATGTCGATGAACCCATTCATGCTTTCTCCTTTATCAACAAAACATTTTCCAAGTGAGTAAGGTGTTCTTTAAACTTTCACAGGGTGTAGAATGATCCCTATTCCCCTTTTAGCTTAGCATATCTAGATTTCTTCCTATTTCACTGCCCTTTTTTCTATTTGTTCCTTCTGGCTTCTATGTACTGGTTGATGAGACTTACTATTCCCCTTTCACAGGGTTTATGCAAGTTCCTTCTGACACTTCATTCTCACACAAATGTGAGTGGAGGGTGAGGTTGAGGGTTTAGAAGTAACTCACTGGTTGTGTAAGTGTAACTTTCAATCATTAGGAAAAAAAATTTCAGTTGACTTTGGATTTAATGAGGTGGCAAACGACCAATACGTCCCTTACTGGACCAAGTTAATTGTCGACAACATTTGCTGACTTGCATTAGAATGCCTAGTAATTCTTAATTCTGTGAGTTGATAAATGTATGCCTATCAGGTTTTTATTTTTATTTTTTGGGGGGTGGGGGGGTTAGAACTAGCTGCCTTCTTGTGGTACAATAGTTAGGTGTGTTTCATGTTGTCAAGTGTTGACGTGTGCTTCTACTTGAATGTAAAATATATAGGGAGGGTTTTGGAAAATGATCTTCTAAAAATGGTCCATAAATTGTATATTCTGAGTTTTGTCCTCCATAGACAGGTTATAATTCTTTGCTGTCATTTTTCTCCTTAAGTTGTCTGTTTTACACATGAACAATCACATCCCCTTGTGCACTTGAAGTTCAATAATCATGGTATATATCCACTTGTATATTTTATATGTATTTGTGACCATATTGTATGGTTTAATGAGGGGTTACACCTAATTGTAAAAAAGTCTACGATTATATGGTTTGTGGTTTGAAATTTTGTTCAATTGCTGATGTCACTTTTTTTTTAGTTTGCTTAAAACAAGTGAGGGAAAGGGGGATTCAAATCTAGGTTCTCCTCGTAAAAGAGACTGAGCATATTCATTGAGCCACAAAGCTCTTGGTTGATAATCTCACTTTTGACAATAGTTGTTGAAAGCTTCCAAGGTTTCTTGTTTGTGTGTGTGTGTGTGAGTGCATGTAGTTTAAGAAAAGATAAGTTAGAGTTTGTAGTGAAAGAATTTGTTGATGTGTATATTTTGATATCAATTATGTTTGGTACCTGCAAAGAGAGTCATTTGGTTTCATTGATTCTGACTTTGTTGGATGACTTGTTTCATCATGCAGATAAAGGTAGTGCCTTTTGACATTCCAGTGTAATAGTTGGTTTCATGAAGGCTGAGCAGTGAAAATAGAGGTGACAAATTCCAAGATGGTGAAAAAAATAACTTCAGCAAAGCTGTCTGATAGGAAAAATAACTTCATTTTTCCAATGGCTTCACTGTAGATTAAATCTTCAAGGTGATGCCTTGAAATACTCCAAAGGTTCAAAATTAAATTTCCATGATGACATCAATGAGTTATCTGCGGGGTGTTTGGGTTATAGAGACTAGTTACAAAGATTTTATTTTTTACTTTTATAATTTGTAAACTCCTTATATAGTATAAATAGCCTTAACTGGCATGCAGTGGTTTTTCTTTTGGAGATGTTTTTTCTACTTTATCATTTGGTGCATTGCCAATTTGTGGTTAATAATCACAATCTTGCGGAAGACAAAATTGAGATAAATTGATAATTAATCAATAATTTCGGTGGATTTTCAACTAAAGGATCTAAAAAGATTTCAACCATGAATTTAAAATATGGGATAAATATTGCCACCAGTCATTTCAAATCAATTGTTGTCAAATAGGGAAGTTTATTGATATGCTAAGGTTAAAATTTGTATCTTATTTAAAATTTACAAGAAAAAGAAAAAGAAAAAAAAGAAACAAAAGCAGAGAGTTAAGGCGTGACGTGTAGGAAATTATTTGATTTGAGAAAAAAAGCTCGGTGGTTTAGTTGTTTCAAATGTTAGATCTGTTCAGTGGGGCTCATGGAACCTTTGGAAGTGGAATGCCAAAGGATGATCAGAGTCTTTGATGACAATGGAGATGGACGAATTGATTTCAAAGAATTTGTCAAAGAATTTAAATAATGACATTCAGTGTTACGTTAGAAAAGCAAGTTTTACTCACGGAATATTGAGTTTAGACCATAATTTTCACCAAGCACTTATAATTCTTGCAAACACTAATACAAGTACATCTTTTCATAACATACCAACAACGAACAACAGGGAAAAAATGAGCAAGTGATTTCCTATAAACTTAGCCAAAAGTAATGAACAATTCATCTTTAGATTTGCAAAAGGTGCACGTACAATAGGATCATTTGCCCTCACGATCAACAACATTTTGTATTGCACAAAACGTGTAGACATCAACAACAACGTTGAATGTTCGTAGGTAGAAATTTTTGGAAGTCATCATTGCTTGAATCTGAGAAGTCTGAAATGTCACTTTCATCATCTAACGCAGTAATTTCATTAATAGACTTCATGGCTCGCTCTTGCGCCTTCCCCTTTAGATGCTTCCTAGCTTTTTGGACTGCATGAAAACGGTCTAACTGCCTTTGCATTTGATTGTTCTCTTGTTCAAGGCGAGCAAGTATGTTGGCAGGCTCATCTCTAGGTAACTCGGCTAAGCGTGCCTTAGGAACTCGTAGCCCGTGCCATCGACAATACACCTCCAACTCACACCTCTTCTCGTATAGGGTTGACCATGGTGGTTCTGCTACGGTGAACTCCATTGCGGTGGTATCTGTACTTAGTTTTGTAGGTTTGCCGACCATGATGTGGCCAACGCTTCCAAGACTCTCGTACGTGTATATTGGCATATTAACAAAATCTCTCTTCTTTCCAACCCATTTCCCTCCATAGTGGTCTGTGTATGTTTGTAGTTGTTGATCTGCTGGAACTTGTGATAATTCATTTGTTAAAGTAGATTGAAACTTGTTTCTACGTGTACGAGATGATGTTGAGGCGTTGTGACTCATAGCTTACTCAACCTACAAAGTTAGTGGTGTAGGAATAAGAAAAGAATTGTGGTACATTTATAACCTCATTCCACTGTGTATTCAATAATAAAATTTAACATATTCAGGCTTGTCATGTCAATATAGGCTGGAAAACCACGATACGAATTTTTTGTTCAAATGTTCCCAATGTCATAGTGAGATTCTCTTATTCTGCGTAGTTGCGGTGTCTTGCCATGACTATTCAAATGAACAGTATTCATGTGAAGAGTATTTAGCATGCTTGTGTTTCATCTGACATGAACTTGACAAGACAATACCGAGTTGTGTTAAATGCATCATAAACTTTTCAGGGGTCTTCTGCATCCTTGAAAACAGTGCATTGCAAAATGATGCAGATCTGTGTATTGACGTGAGTGTGAATGATATGACTAGATAGGGTTCAACAGTGCCGAGCTATTGAGCAGCACATGTAGCACTATGAATATCAGTGTAGCAATGGTGGACAGCTGACCCCCAAACTCGAGAATTTGTTTTAATAAATTTAGATTTTGAATAAGGGCTCTCAACCTAAACTTGTTGTCTCCAATTATATATGTAAGTACACAAAGATGGATCGAAACTGACCAAAATGGAACAAAGTGGACTGAATGGACCAAATCAGACCAAATCAGACCAAATTAGACCAAAATAGACCAAAATAGACCAAATCAGACCAAATCAGACCAAAACAGACCAAAACAGACCAAATCAGACCAAATCAGACCAAATTAGACCAAAATAGACCAAAATAGACCAAAACAGACCAAAACAGACCAAATCAGACCAAATTAGACTAAATCAGACCAAATTAGACCAAAATAGACCAAATCAGACCAAATTAGACCAAATGGACCGATTTTATTTTCCACTACAACTCAAGTATTAAAGAATCGAGATTTCCAAAGAACTCGAGTCTCTAAAACTCGATTTTTACTAGGCAAATTTTTTTTTTCCAACAGAAGCATGCTCTGTTTCAAGCAGAGAGGCATGCCCTGTTTCAAGAAAATTTGCCCAGTGGAACTCGAGTCTCTAAAACTCGATTTTCACTGGGCAAATTTTTTTTTCCCAGCAGAAGCATGCTCTATTTCAGGCAGAGAGCAATGCTCTGTTTTAGTGAATATAGCCCAGTGGAACTCGAGTCTCTAAAACTCGATTTTCACTGGGCAATTTTTTTTTCCCCAACAGAAAATGCTCTGTTTCAGGCATAGTTTTACAATGTAAATGCACTCAAATCACAACAAAATTCATTCGTAATATATCACCATTCTAAACATGTCCAACCACACTTAATTTGCAATTCTAACCATACTACTCAAATCACAATCTTCATAGAGGTACATTGGATAGAGAATTACAAGTACATTCAACAACAATCAAAAAGTTCACATAGAGCCAATACAACGTAGTTACTTTTCCTAAGATCAGCGGTCCGCATGACAAAAACGTTGTCCATGGAAGGATGCCTGAAAAACGTAGAGTATTTACGTTAGGAGACAAGATAGTAAACATTAGGTAAACATCGAATGAACAACAATTATTTAAACGATGCATAACTTTTTGCCAACCTACCTAGTGTGGAACATGGCCGCTTGTGGAAGCACCACGGGACTGCGGACATTTTCTGCGGTTATGCCCGAAAGCATGACACAGTCCACATGTCTGCTTGGGTTGACTCTCTATCAAATCTGCGTCCTCCCTCCGCCATCCCGGTTCTTGATCCTTATTCCTCACTCCATCCATCTCATTCCTTATTCGTGACTTCACCGGTCGACCTTTGGCCCGCAACAATGCCGGATTAGGCAACCACTTTGGCCCCATGGGATCCCTCCATAATGACTGTGACTTAGGAACCACAAATGCATGCTCATAAGTGTTAAGGGCATGGTTCAAACCATAACATGGGTGAATATACGTGGTCGAATCAATATGTAAATAGTCACATACTCTAATTGCATGTGAACACGGGATCCCTATATTTTGCCATTTCCCACAACTGCATGTTTTTCCCTTAACCGAACTTCGTAACTGTGGTTTTCCCCTCCTGCGCTACACATGTCGAGTTGGGTAACTACTTGAAATATCAGCTCTTCATTGCTAAATGGCTTGAGATAGTGTTTCTCAAATTTACGCTTATTTCCATCCCACGTGGATAAGGCATATTCACTCCATTTCTTACCCTCTGACAACTCATAATGGTATTCTTTGTGCCGGTCGTGGAAATATTGAACAAGTTTGTTCCAAGTGAACTCAACCAACGCGGCAATAGGAAGGCCCCGTGCACCTTTCAGCACACCATTGAAACACTCTGATATATTGGTTGTCATTGCTCCAAAACGTCTCCCACCATCGTATGACTGGGTCCACATGTCCACATCCTCGCTCATTAGTTATGTGTATGGAAGATAATCTTGATTATTTTCCTTACCATCCCTCCCCGTCACCTTCTTCTTCTTCCTAATGGCCTCAATTTCCACCTGCTTAATGGAGTCCATTATGGTAGCAAATTTAACTACCTGACTAGCATATCCCGCTTTCAACGCCGCTGACTTTAGAGTCGAGTTCTGAAAATGGGTGTTGAAGTTGCTAGCAACATGTCGAAGACAATATCTATGAAATACCCCGCTTTTCCATCATCCCTTCTAGGCCAGTTTGCAATGGCGTTTTTGATACCGAGATGTCGGTCGAAATTATGCAAATGCCGTCGTCGTGTATCAAGTGGCCAATCGTTTCTCTGAGGCATAGTAAAAACCACCTCCAACTGGACCTCGACTCACAATCCACAATAGCAAAGGCGAGAGGGAATACCTTGTTGTTAGCATCGGTTGCCATTGCGACCAACAACTTTCCCTGATATTTACCATACAGATAAGTCCCATCAATACTGATAATCGGCTTGCAGTATTTGAATCCTGATATGCATGGACCAAAAGACCAAAACACATAATGCAACAATACGGTGTGATCTTCATCGGTGGGTGTGACACGATAGCAAAACTGGGTAGTCGGGTCCTGATCAATATACGCCATTAGCAACTTTTGCAGCCTTTGGTAAGATTCTTCCCAATCTCCAAACATAAGCGCAATCGCCTTTTGTTTCGCATCCCATACCTTGTAGTAAGAAGGCTTATGGCCATTATATTTCGCCTCTATCAGAGATCTGAGATGCTTAATTTGAGTGGTGTGATCCTCATGTAACTTGTTATGGATTTCTGCTGCAATAAAATTACAACTCATCATTCTACCATCATTTCGCACCCCAATCGGTATACACATGTGAGGACCCACATACACGGTGACCATCCATAGATTTTGGAGCTCGGGCTTCATAACTGCGTAGACATACCACTTGCATGACTCATGCACGCATTTCGCACAAAAATTTTTCCTCGTCGACCTAGTGATCTTAAAGTGTTTGTTTTCCTTGAGGGCACAAATTGTTAATACGCGCTTCACCTCCACTTTACTGGCAAAAGTCAACCCTTTGCACAAATTCATCCCCTCTCTCCAAGTAGACACAAATGGCATCTGAATATGCGAAGGATCAACCATATTTTCCCAAGTATTTGCAGAGAATGACAACGCAGGAGGTGCGTAGGCAGGGATTGTGTTTGTAATGCTTTGGACACTAATAACATTGTCTGCATCAGGTTCACCACCGTCCAATGTCTCATCGTCATCAATGTCCCTCTCAAAGTCCCCAAAGTCCCCTCTCTCAATCATGTCTTCATAGTCATCTTTATCGGCAAAATCTTCACCGTTAATGGCAAGATTCTCATCAACATAGTCGTCATCATCATCGTCATCATCATTGTTAACGACAGTAGTCTCATCAACATAGTCGTCGTCGTCATCATCATTGTTAACGGCAATAGTCTCATCAACATAGTCGTCGTCATCATCATCATCATCATCTCCATCGGCATGAACATCATCATCCTCTACATGTGTAGAATACTCATATTGAGCATCCGGAATCGCAACTTGTAAGCTTGTGGTTGTTTGTTGGATATCCTCTTGCCATACTGCACGCGGCTCCAACTGTATGTACAACTCAATGTTACTTACTTCAGCTATACTCTCCAACTTGTCAAACATGATCTTCACATGTTTGTCTTTTTCTATCAGCATATACTTGTAATTAATCTGGTGCTTCATGATTTCATTTGGCATACGATAAGTAATTTGCATGTTGTACGCATCAGGATTCTTACACAACTCTTCCATGACAAATATCTTCAATTCATCAAGAGTTTTCAACCTACGATCAACTTCGGCATAATAGGTTTTCATACCCGGCCCCTCAAATGGCAATCCCTTGTTCGCATTGGGATTCTTAAGCGGACCACCATGGTATATGATTATAACAATATCAGGCATTGTGAACCTGTTCAAGTCAAGTCCTATGTTATTTAAATCACATAGTCGTAAAGTGAGGGAAAAAAGTAATGCAATCTTACCAATGAACATATTCAAGCCAGGTTATAGAGTGCCCATTAATATCTAAAGGCCAAGACGTAAACTTTCTAATCCTAGTGGATGGAGAGACGGAATTATCTATTACTCCATTGTATGGTGACCTATAATGCCTAAAAGGGTTCTGAAAGAACTAGGTGGGTAGAGGAGCATGATTACATACCCATTCACTACATTCATTCACTACCCATTTCATACCCAAACCAATGATAAATAAAGTCAAAAAAACTTGAAAGATCATGATAAAAATAAAAGCCTAGAAATGATGAATAAAATTTTGATAATTACATACTCATTCCCATTCATTACATTCATTCACTACCCATTTCATACCCAAACCAATGATAAATAATGTCAAAGAAATTTGTAAGATCATGATAAAAAAAATAAAATGATGAATAAAATTTTGATAACAAAAACTATACAAATAAATACTCAAAAAATTAACACTAACAAAACAAAGTTCTATAATTCACAATATTGATAAATTAACTAAGTTATGTTAACTATCTACAAAATAAATGGTAAAACTCTTTAACCCACACCCATAGACAACATACCCAACTACAATGACAATCAAATTATGCAAACCCTTACCTTAGATATGAATTTGCTGAGAGGGAAGAGCAGTGAGAGTGGACAATGTGGTTTTGTGAGAGTGAGTGGTGTGAGAGAGTTATGGTGTGAGAGAGTTATGGGTGAGTGAGAGTTAGTGAGGGTGAGAGAGTTAGTGAGGCTGAGAGCTCTGTTTTAGGTTTTCTCTGTGTGTTACTGAGGGTGTGAGTCTCTGTGAGAGTTAATGCCACGGGCTGAGTTTTAAATAAACAGTCCAGAGGAAATCGAGTCTATAAGACTCGATTTACTTCCATAAAACTCGAGTCTTTAAGAGTCGAGTTCCATGCGTATAAAAAACATAACTTAAAATAAGATATAGTAAAACTCGAGTTTTATAAACTCGAGTTTAATAAGACTTAAAACGAGTTTTAGAAACTCGAGATCCAGGTGGCATTTTGTCCACCTCGGCAAGCCCAAAGCGAGCATAAAGCGAGTTTTTGAGACTCGATTTATTATGTAAATCTCGAGTTTCAAAAACTCGAGTTGCTATTTTCCTTTATAGTTTCAAACAATGCCTAACTTACTATATTCATGCCATCCACACCGCTAATCTGCACATTCCCCCTCAATATATATGTTCAAATTTGGAAGGTTGTGTTTCTCATATCAGTGTCCATTTCTGGTTGCAGATGAAGGAGACGAATTTTACCAGGCTATGTAGCACCAAGAGCATGCTGACAGTAAATGGTCAGTTCCCGGGGCCAGTCCTTCGTGTTCAAAAAGGTGACACAACATTTGTCACCGTTCAAAATAACGGAAAATATGGCGTGACAATTCACTGGTAAATGATCAATCTCTCTCTCTGTCTCTCTCTCTCTCTCTCTCTCATGGTTGACCGTGTCATTACACACAGTATTTCTTATTTACCTCTACGTGGTATGTGTTATGTTTGCCGTGGGTTGGGTTTTGCTTGGTGGAGACCGTGGGTTGCGTTTTTTTTTGGTGTTCAATGTTAATGGTAAATTGTGGGTTGCTAGTGGTGGTGGTGGTGTCAAGTGTGTAGTGCAGCAATGGTGGGCTGGTACTAGCGGTGGTGGTGTCAGAAGATTTGTGGCGGTTCTCTTTTGTTATGGCGGTGGGTGGGTTGATGATGATGATGGGGAGGAATTTAATATATTATTTTAATGTGTTGTAAATGTTATTTTAATGTATAGAATTGAAGTATAAAACATCTGATAAATGGGATGTTGTAAAATGATGTGGTAAAATAATAAAGTAGGGTTTTGGTGCTGCAAAATGGCATTTTTTTTGCAACATCTGCTACGGATGCTCTTAGAACTATTAGTTTACATTCTACTATATGTATAATTTCTGGCAGTGCATCAACAACAAGAGTCTGGTATTGTCTTTTCTAAGCACACCTCCAACCAACACCGCAGAGCCATCAAAGACATATTGCAGGTCAAAGAACTAAAAAAGGATTCTGTTTATCTTGGTGCACCCCTTTTTCCTCTCTGGAGCTCCATCTTCATATTTTTCCTACCTCCAAGAGAAACTTGAAGCTAAACTCATGGGGTGGAGAAGTAAATGCTTGTCTTGGGCTGGTAGGAGCACCCTCATCACTTCGGTGGCTCAATCCTTACCTACATACACTACGTCCACTTTCAATGTTCCTAACAAAGTTTGTGATAAACTTGACTCTATCACTAGGAGGTTTTGGTGGAAGCCCAAGGAACAAGAAGGCAAGTTCCTTGCTTGGAGAGCCTGGGACAAACTCTATTTTCCAAAGAGAGTGGGCGGTCTTGGGTTTAAGAAAGCCAAGGATATAAACAATGCACTCCTTGCAAAGATTTCTTGGATGATTGCGTCGAAGCGTGATAGCCTCTGTATGCAAATTCTGCAAGCAAGGTACAAAGTCAAACATGACTGGCTAAGAACTGATCCCCCTAAGTCAGCCTCCCCAATCTGGAAAGCCATTGAAAAGGCCAAACACATTGTCATCAAAGGTGCTTATTATGCTATTGGAGATGGGGCTTTTGTGGATGTTTGGCAAGACCCCTGGGTCCCTTGGATTCATGGATTCATACCGAGCCCAAGGGACGAAGCTGTTCCCCAACTTCCTATTAAGGTGTCCCAGCTCATCCACCACGAGCTGCATTGTTGGAAGGCCGACCTGATCCACCAGATGTTTGACAATCCTTCTACTAAAGCTATCCTAGCTATCTCGGTCCCTCTAACGTCCAAAGTAGATGAGTTATTTTGGGTGTTACACTCGAAGGGAGTTTTCTCAGTAAAATCAGCTTACCTTGCTTCAAACCCCTAGTTCAACACGCTAGTAAGCTCAAACGTGAACTGGAAGAAGCTTTGGAGCATAAAATCCCCAGAGAGGTTAAAGATGTTCCTTTGGAGGTTATGTGTCAATGCCCTCCCCATCAGAGATAACCTAATCAAGCACATGAACATTGCCGATACAACTTGTGTGCTCTGTAACGAGTCTGAAGAGAACCCTTTCCACCTCTTCCTTCGCTGCCCTGTGGCCAAAGCCCTATGGTTTTCAGCGTGCTGGGGTTTTAAAGCCAAGGAAGTCACTGTAGTGACATCAGAAGACGTTGTCAACATTGCACTCAACCCACCTAATGCTCTCTACAATGTCGGAGAACAATGGAAGGTCTCTCTAACCATGGTCGTAACCTTAGAGGAAATCTGGTATCTCTGTAACTCTGTGCCGCACTCAAATTCTCCTTTGGACCTGCCTGTTTTTGTTCAGCTGATTCAGAGAAGATGCCAAGAATATATGGCGGTATGCCCCATTTCCCCTACCCAACCGGTGCCTCATGAGCCGTCATGCTGGACTCCACCACCACAGGGCTGTATAAAGTTCAACATTGATGCGGCCTTATCCGGCTCCAAGGCAGCCGTAGTAGTTGTTGCAAGGGAGTGTTCCGGCCACATTTGTGGTGTTTAGGCCAAAACCATCTCCATCCGTTCACCACTCCAAGCTGAAGCTGAAGCGATTCTATAGGCTGTCCAGATTTCTTTAAAGGAAGGTTGGACCTATGTTTCTATTAAAGGGGACTCTAAGACTTGTATGGACTCTCTTTCTCCTCTTAAGGCTGAGATGGAGTGGTCCATTCGAACCACCATCTCCAACGTGGCTGAGTTAGCGAAGTCTTTGTCTAGTTGTTCGTTTGTTTGGGTTAGGAGGTGTTGTAATGCTGCAGCACATGTAGCTTCCAAATTTGCTTTAAGTTCTTATTTGTCTTTCATTTTCTCCAAGGATTATCTTCTCCCAGCGATTTTTGCTATTTGTAAGGAAGAGTCTCAACTTTGTTCCTCGTTTTTTTTCCAGCATTAGATTGAAGCTTATCAAAAAAAAAAAATGTGTAATTTCAAGATGATGGCTAAAAGTGAACATATATCATAACTCTAATGGATCTGGTACATAGGATCTTTGCCCTAATTTCATGGGTTGCTTTGTCCAATAAATCAATGGGTTTTAATTAGTTTTAGAGTTTAGATTAATATAATTTAGTATTATTTGTAACTTTAAAAACTATATTTAAACAATGGTAAAATACAGTTAACACTGTTGAAACTTAGGCCAATGTCAACTAGGTCCAAAATTTTTCAAAACTAACCAACTTAATCCCTAACTATTGAAAGAAAAAGGAGAAAAATGAGTAACAGACCTAAAGGTTTAGGGTCCGTTTGGTTGGGAGGATAGAAAATGGAGAGAGGATGAAAAAGTGGAAGGATAGAAAAGATTTTAATTTCCCTCATTTGTATTTGGTTTGGAGGGTGAAAAAGTAAAAGGATGGAAAAGTTTTTTGTTTGTTTGAAAATAAAGTGTGTATAAATTTACCATTATGTCCCTATTAAATAAAACAGAAAGGAATACATTATACTTTTAAAAAATTGAGTATAGATGGACACTTCATTAAAGTAAAAAATAAAAAGCATAAAAAATTAACTCAAAACTATTTTCTAGAAAAAGAAAAAGGAATAAAAACAAAAGCCAACCAAAATTAATGAGAAAATAAACATATGAGCACTAAAAACAAAGGAAAAATATGAAGAAAGCTAACACGTCCAGACAAAATCAAAGAAAGAGAAGAAAAAAAAAAGAAAAAAAGCTAGGCACGTTAGTAAATAGAGAAAGAAAAAAATCAAAGGAAAAAAAAACCAACACGTTGGAAGCCAAGTCCAATGTGAGGAGTATTTTTGGAAGCTCATTTCATGAGTTTCTCCCTTATAGTTTTCTTCCCATTTTGGAGAGAAATTTTTTTGGTGGGTTTAGGAAGAAAACACCTAGGTTCCACCATTTATTTTCCTTCCTCCCCACCCAACCAAACACATTTCAAAAAAGTTTTCTTTCCAATTTCCTCTCCAAAGTTTCCCATTCTTCATATTTCACTTCCAAACAAACACACTCTTAGGGACCAAATTGGTCAGTTTTGAAAAAATTTAGATCTAGCTGTATTAGACCAAATCTTAAGGTGTAAACTATATTTTTCCAAAAACAAAAAACATATATTAAAAATAGTGAGGTGGGAAAATGCGATTTTAAAAAATAACATGCCAAAGGTAAACAAAAAGTCAAAATACATTCATTTTATAAATATTTAAATGTATAAAAATAGTGAATAACCTCATGCATGATGTCCAAAATGAAATTGGGTCGGAGATTAGTATTTTTTTTTTTGGAACTATAGTAATTAACACTTGTGATCCTATTGCTTTATCCGTTAGATCTTTAAAGAATTTATTGAATGATACAATTATATGGAATAAAACTCATAAAGCTGATGAACACTTCTTTTTTATTTCTGAAAACAGGCATGGAGTTAAGCAGCCGAGAAATCCATGGTCAGATGGTCCTGAAATATTACCCAATTTCCAAAAAAACCAGGGAAAAAAATTCACTTATGAGGTTGTATTTTCTAAAGAAGAAGGAACACTTTGATGGCAGGCCCATAGTGACTGGTCGCGTGCAACAATTCACGGTGCAATTGTTATCTCTTCTAAAAAGGGAACCGCTTATCCATTTCCAAAGCCCTATGCTAAAGAAGTAATTATATTGGGTATAATTTAGTAATGGCTAGTGGCCATAACTTAATTTTCAGAGAGGATATAATGGCATATATATATACCATATAATTGGGAAGATTGCAAAAGATTAACTGGAAATTAAATGTATGCTAAGTTTGTACTTATAAATCTAAATCTTCCTTTTTATACATTGCAGCGGAATGGTACAAGGGAGATCTGAAGGAAATAATCGATGAGGCTACAGTAACTGGTGCTGATCCAAATACATCAGATGCCCACACTCTTAATGGTCAACCAGGATATCCAAACAATTGCTCTATTGGTATGAATTTCTTTCCAAATTTATCTTAGGGAAAAAATGTTTTCTAAAAAATAAAAAATGTTTTATAAAAGAGCTTTGATTGATTTGCATCAAATCATAGCCACATTAGTACGTTTGGGAATAACTTATTTGCATAGTGTATATAGTTTTTGGTAAATTTTAAATTAAATGTGTGACAAAAAACTAAAACTTTGATAATTTGCAAGAGAAACTAAGACAAAAAGCAAAAACAAATAAGTAGGGGGCCAATTGCACACTGGCTCTATATCCATATTCTTTTATATCATGTATAAAATACGGATAACTAGAAACAAAGTGTAAACATTGTGTGAAACACTTTACATCCAGGTGTTAGCAACAATAATTTCTCTTATTAAAAAAATAAATGCTCTCGTAAATGCTTTTTCTTCCATCATTTAGGGGAAAGCAAAAACAATACCTACCACTGATAGTTAGAAAACGTTGAATATGGTTTTTAAGAGTTGGGTTCAAAACACATTACTCAAAATATTTTATTGGATACCAATTTTGACAAAGCTATAGTTGAATTACATTTTTTTTCTTACTTATACTTTATATATTTGCTAAATTTTTAAAGAAATGGAAATCACTAACTATGTCATATATCAAATATTTTAATTTTTATATTTTTATATTTTAAAATTAAGTGTAAAAAATACGTTCCTTAATCAAATAGTCAATAAAATTTGATTTATATGAAATATGATATGCAGTGTTAAGAATATTGGAATGGGAATATATAAAGGTTAGATTTTCAAAACTTTTTTCCAATAAAAAGTTATTAACTTGTCTAATATTACTTAAAGTTATACCAGTTATAACTCCATCTTAACCCCTTATTTAATTAAACTACAATTAATTGATCATATTTTCATGCTTCAGCAACAACATATCGTCTACCAGTTATTCAAGGAAAGACCTATCTTCTCCGCCTCATCAACGCCACCATGAATGAAGAAATGTTCTTCGCCATTGCAAATCACAAGCTCACAGTTGTTGCGCAAGATGCTTCATACTTAAAACCCATAAACACTAGCTACGTCATGATAACTCCAGGACAAACAATTGACATTTTGTTCACAGCAAACCAGTCTCCAAGCCATTATTACATAGCTGCTCGTCCTTTCTTTGACTCTAATACTCCATTCGACAATTCTACCACTACAGCAATTCTTCAGTATGTAGGCAATTATACTCCTCCATCCTCTCCTTCCTTTCCAACCCTTCCTAATATTACTGCCAAGTCTGCTGCTGACAACTTCACAACTCGCATAAGAGCTTTGGCGAGCAAAGATCACCCAATTAGTGTCCCAACTGGAGTTGATGAACGGATATTTATCACAGTTTCTGTAAATCAATTAACTTGCGATAAAGCTTCGCGTGGGGGTCCAAATAATTCCACTTTAGCAGCTAGCTTAAACAACATAAGCTTTTCGACCCCAGAAATTGATATACTACAAGCATACTACAGGTTGGTACTGCTATCCTTATGTTGTTAGTATTAATTTGTGGGTAAAACTTAAAAGACAGTATATATCTTAGGTGTAGTATCACTATATTAGATTTTTCAAGTATTAAAATGAATTGTTTTTGGAAATGATTACATTGTTTAAATGATCAATGGAACAAGATATTTGAATTTAATTGGAGAACTTAATATAATATACTAAAGTTTTCCCCTTAATTTGGTAGTTGTGCTTATAACAAGAAACAATGTTTACAAAAAATTTTGGCATATAATATTCTTTTGAAGAAAAATTCACAATTATTAATATTGTCTAATATGATTGATACATAATATAAAAAAAATTAAAAAAAACATGTGTCAATGGTGGACAAAGTGAAAGTAATTATGTAAACAGTTGTGAAAAATGTTATATTCAAATATTGCTTCAATTTTATTGTATCTTCAAAGTCATTTTACAGGAATCTATCCAACATTTATGAAAGTAATTTTCCAAATCTGCCACCTTCTCTTTTTAACTTCACGGGAGTTTCAAATGATGAATTACTACTCCCAAGCACAGGAACAAAGGCAAAAATCATAGAGTATGGTAAAAGGGTGAAGATAGTGTTCCAAGGAACTAGTATTGAGAATCCAGATACTCGTCCTATGCATTTGCATGGTTTTAGCTCCTATTTTCTTGGGAAAGGTTATGGGAACTTCAACAAAACCACTTCCCCCAAGACTTATAACTTGATGGATCCACTAGAAGTCAATACCTTTGGAGTTCCTAAGAGTGGATGGGCTACTATTAGATTTGTTGCTAATAATCCCGGTACTCTCTCTCTCTCTCTCTCTCTCTCTGAATGATAAATGTATCTGCATATGATGATAATACATCAATGCGCTTATGACCACATCATTTTTGTAAAAAATTTCCATAAAGTGGTCGACTATCAGTAATTAGACAATCACTTCCACGTAAATTTACTCATTTTTTTTTATTCATTAATCACAATTGACCAATTTAGAATTGTGACAGCTTTATTGTGGCACAAAACCCATGTCCCTAAACTTTCTCTGAGTGTGTGTTTGGCAAAATTATTTTTGCCAACTTATTTTATTATTCAACTTATTTTTGTTACAATTCATGGGTCCCATTGCACTTTTTGGTACTATTTATGAGTTCTACTATACTATTTCAGCTAATTTTTACCTTTATTTATAATAATTTTAGCAAAAAAAAATTCAATTTCAACAAAATAAACAGATTCCAAACGGGCACTTATTACTGACATTTATAATATTCTTTAGGAGTATGGTATATGCATTGTCATTTGGAAAGGCATGCAAGCTGGGGTATGAACACCGTCATCATAGTGAAGAATGGGACCACCAGTGCAACAAGCATTCGACCACCCTCGAGTAATTTGCCTACAGTTGCTTGAGAGCAATATTGAAGCGGCCTCGAAGCTCATAATAAAAGGTTGGACGGGGAATCTGAGCCCGCTTGGGAAAGCAGCCTTGTAGAAGCATACCTCCCCGGGAGAGAAATGGTAGGCCCGTTTCTCCTCGTAGGGGAGACGAACCCTAACCCTCTCAGGGAACTGGAATCTTTCTCTAAATCTAGAAAGCGTTTTGGCATCCATGCCACACGCCTCCTCGAGAGCGTGAAAGGCCTTAATTTGCCGCTTGCCAGAAGCAGTGGTGTCCTCTTCCATCTCCATGGGATCGTCGCTAGACGACAACCCCATCTCGAGGTCACTAGATCTCACCTCTGACATGCTCTTCGCTCACCAGTTAGATTCTCGAACCAATCTATTGATTGACGCAGTAAGGGGAATAAGTCAACCAACACTACAGTCAGGCTATTACCCTCAAAAACAAAGTTTTCTACTAAGGGGGAGAAGGAACAGGATGCACCTAAAGAAGCCCCCAAACGCACAAAAAGAAACGAAACTAAAGGGCAAGCTATCCTAACCTCAGAACCACTAACCATGGAAACCCAAAGAACCAAAGAAGAGGGGAAAAAATCCTAAAACCCATACCATTTATCAAAACCCTGGAAAACCCAAAGCAACCAGAAACCCGTCCAATTCATCAAAACCCAAAACAGAAAAGAAAATCTGAAATCTACACAATTTATCTACGAAATGAAAAAAAAAGGGGGGTAGAGGGAAAAATGACATACCTCAAAGGAAGCAACCACAGAAAAAGAAAGCTTGAGAAAATCGCAGCTTGGAGAAGAAGCACAAAATCGCAGCTTGGAGAAGAAGAAGTACAGAGCAATGATAGTGAAAAAGTGAGAGAAAATGAGAAAATAAAGGAAGTTTAAAAACAAGGCACAAAAAACTGAAAAACCAGCGGGAAACTCGAAGTTCACACAAGTGGGGCATTAACTCCACCAATCAGGGCAAGTGACGTGGCCACAATGTGCACAGCACCACCACTATGCATTAAATGCAGAACATAATCCCAATAGTCGTGTCTAGGCAGAAAACCTTTCACCTTCTGGTGGTGGTCCTAACATGCATTGACGACCACAGAACCTGAAGGGGCATCTAATGGGACCAACGAACTCTCTTGCCTAGACGACCTCCTTAAGAAAGATCGTCTACCTTCCCTCGACATGGATGAACACAGACAAATCATTAATAAGAAGTTTTAATCCCTCAATAAGTTACCAATTAGTTGTCATACCGTTAGAAGCTCATCAACACTCACATTAATGAGCCCTGAAGCATTACAAATAGAGGCAATAAAGCCACAATTAAAGCCCCAATGGCTAGAAATAGGAAGCTATTTATACAAGTCCACCTCCACCAAGACCAAACCAGGTACATATACTTAACTAAATTATATTCCAACTTACCTTATTTTGATATTCTGAGCTCTCTTATTTCCTAAAAGGCTTCCATTACTGAGTTTATTATCAGAGGCCCTGTGGCAAGCACCACACTGATGACCATCTGAGAAGAGCTTTCCCCTCATATCTTGCAGGCTCAGTGACGAGGATTTGACGCTGTCTGGACGAACTTACATAGATGACGATTTTGACATCATCAGTTTTTATCAACTATCAAGTCACTCATCTTACTTTTTTTGAAAAGACAAGAATTGAAGAGAGGGGTACTCTGGATCTATTTACGTATGAGAATTTTATAGGCAACAAACTATTGCAAAACAAATTTCACTTAGGTGTAATTCTTTTTTGCCGCCACCATTAAGAAAAAATTCAAGTTTGAATTGGTGCCAATAAAACTCTTGACTTAGAGCAGATATAATTTATCTTTTAGAAGTATTGAGTTTTTAAATTTTGATTAAAAAAGATAAACTAGAATTTGTATTTGAAGTACTCCAAAATTGCTTCGAGCCAATACCCAATAGTTATTGTATTGTGATAGTTGTAGATTTTTCAAATTTGATTAAGAGGATAAGTTACAATTTGTGCTGTGTAATTTCAAAAATGCTAATACTCGTAAGGAGCATATTTTTGTGGCTATAATTTCAGATTCAATATTCCAATTTTTTGATAAATTTATTTAAGGGTAGTTTTGTAAAGTTATACATTTTTTTTAAGGCAGACAAGACAATAAATGATGTTCCCTTAAAAAGTTTGATTTTTTAAACAATACAATCAAATTGGGCCAAAGGAAGTAATAAATAAATAAAACAATCCTTTGGAGTTTTATAAACTCAGTATTAACTTACAATGAAATTGCAGAATGTATAATGAATGGAAGTAGTGGAGATGTAGCTAACAATCAATATCATTACTACAAGGTATATATGTTGTTTCGTGTTCATAATAAATTTTCATGTTCACGATAAAATTGGTAGGAAAACCACTGATATTAATTAGCAACTAATTGCCAAGAGTCTTGTGGCACAATTGCATAGTGTGGTTTCCAATTACTAGTTTTTTTGTATATGGAACCCTTCAAAAATGCTTTGTCCCTTCTAAAGTAGGAAAAACAAAAAACAAAAAACAAAAAGCTATCCAAGAAAAACAGCTTTGACAGCAAGAAAAAAGGAAAATAGTTACACAGTAATACAACATTTGAATTCTTTGAAGATTAAAGAACAAAAAGGATGGATTCTTTTTTTTTTTTAAGCAATCAAGGTGGTGAAAGGCGTATACAAGTTTATTGGTGTATTGATATAATCATATTTTAAAGAATCAAATTAGATATCAAAACTTTATATATTTAGATTAGTCTTTTTTTATTGTTTTTTTTTTTTTGAAGCCTTCTTTTGCTTTGATTGTTAGTAAGTGTTAACTATGAATGGGTTATTTTTGTTTCATTATTTTAGTGAAATGAAATGTGAGTGTGTGTATATATATATATATATATATTTGTAGTAAATTAAAATTATGGAGAATCAAGAGCATAATAATGAGCCTAAATTGAATTCTAAACTCTTTCTCAAAAAAAAAATTGAATTCTAAACTAGTTCGTATCAAGGTAGATTTTACAAACCTTTCTACAATCCCTCTTTTAGAATAAAAATTTCGGAAAAAGGTGAAAAAAAGATCAAGAGCTATTGAGAAAAATAAACTAAGTACGAAAATTATAGTTATTTACACTTGTTTGTTTATTTGTTGTCATAATATTGATTTTTTTTAGGTTTTGTTTATTTAAATATGGTCTTTAATTCTTGTTTATATATTAGCCCCTAAGTAGCAGTTAATTTTTGTGTTTTGGCTTTTCTACATTTTTAGGGCCCGATTATGTTTGTCATATGCTTTTTTCTAAATACTTAGCATGTCTAACCAAATACTAGATAATCACAATATACGAAATTAAGAACTTTACATTTAAGATTTTTCTAACAATTTATATACATTGTGATTATATATTGCAGAAAGATGTTCAGATTCTGAAAAAGATGAATTTAAATGCATACAGATTCTCAATCTCATGGTCTTAAGTACTACCAAGTAATATTATCCGTTTTCATAATCCATAAAAGGTTAGAACCATACAATGAAAAGGACACAAAAAGGGTACCATCAAGTACACGTATTAGGTTGTAGTGATTGACTATTGTTTTGTGACTATATCATGTTCCCAACAATCTCATTTTTGGGACTAACTTCAGAAGGAAAACTAAGTGGTGGTGTGAATCGGGAAGGAATTGAGTATTAAAATTCCAAAATATCATCAACTTGGTATAAATAAACTTGGCAATTTAATTTTTATTTGCCTCTGTATTTCACTTGGTATGAAGAAAAAATCTATTTGCAGCAAACAAGCATTGGTTATAGACATTTGTTATAGATTCAATATACAACAGAATATCCATAATTAATTTGAATGGTCAGGACTTGTTTATTATAGACTCAATACCACAGCAGAACCATTAGCACATACATATGGGGAAAATATTTCTCACAAACTGTTGGAGGGGGGTTGATAAAACAATATGCTTGTGTGCTTGATAAAATAGAGAGCTCATGGGCCCATTACCGAGAAGAAAGAAAAGTATACAGGATGCAATGGAATACACCCGGCCCATAAGCCGCAGCAGCGGGGCTTACCGAAGATCCAGAGAAGAGGTTTGACCTTGGCAACAAAGGAGGGAGGTTGGGGAAGCCTCCCAAGGATACCCCGTGTTAGGTTCTAAGAATTTAGGATCTAAATGTATTAGAACTTTAATGTGTAATGTTGGCAAACCATGATCAAAACTTAGAGTCTAGTTTTAAGCTGCTCAAAGTGTGTTTATTATAAAGTTGGAATTGAGTGTATTGCAGAATTTATTGTACTAAATCTGCAAGGCTCGATCAATTGAAGATTAGTCTTGATCGATTGAAGCTCGTGCAGATTGTTTTTCTGCAGAATTTTCCAACTCAGCCCAAGCCCGTTTGACGTGTAGGATTTTATGTTTTATGTCTCATATAAAAAGAAAAACCTTAGCCACGTTTTCGAGGTTGTTGATATGTTGTATGTGTGAATCTCTCGTGAGATCTAGAGGTGTTTACCTTTGATGGGCCAAAAACGTATTGACCTATTGTGATGGATTAATTGATTGATTAGCCAAGTTAATTAATTAAACCAATTAGCATGCAAAACGCGTGGTAGCACAAACAAATCACCAATAAACTAAAGTGCAGCGGAAAATAAATTTGATACTGTGATTTGTTTACGAATGGGGAAAACCTCCAAGAAAAAACCTCACCGGGTGATTTTAAGGTCACCACTCCCGAGAATCTACTATTATCAAAACAAGCGGTTACAAGTAAAGGAATCCCAGTACCTTTTACCAACCTACAGTTGAACCCTTACCCCAATACCCAATTGGACTTGTTCTATAGTGACAATCTCTCTTTTTAATGCATGGCTCCCAATACGTGACTAACCAATCTGATGCGCAGATCCCAGTACGCGACTTACTCATTTGCACGAATCACAGTACGTGACTAACTCCACAGCAATCATTTGATTGTTGTAGTTGATTTGCAGCAGCTTCACATAGAAACACCAATAAGATCTTCAATGTTGGTGCAAGAGACTTTGCTTGGTTACAAAACCCAAAGACGTACAAGAAACGCAGCAAGAACTCTTTCTTCTGTAAAAGGAGGCTAGGGTTTCAACAAGAAAACCTTATGAAGCTCTCTAAGGTTAGGTTTTTCTTTTTCCACCTCCTTTAAATAGGAGCTTAATGGGCTCTTCTATTCCAAACAGGTTTATACAAACCTTGGGCTTTCCTAGTCCAATAAAAATTATACAAATCCATAAACAAATAGCTTTTTAGAGTAAAAACATTGTTGGCTATAATCTGAATCCCGTAAGCTCGATAGATCGAGACATTTATCGAGTTTTAATGAATCTCGACAGATCGAGCTTCTGTCGAGGAGGTATCGAGACCTGCAGTTTGCACTTTTCTTGAGCAGTTCTTGAGTAATCTTCATGTCTTCAAATTAACCACTTGTAATGATCATCTTGAACCTACTCAGATATACTAAAATACAAGTAAAGTGCGTTTTGTCAAAGGATATGCCCCAATTACATAAAAATATGTCCCCAACAACTTTTATACATATTTAGGGTTATCAAGATCAAGATTGATGTCGAGAACTTAGTGATCTCTGCAGTTGCTATTTTAAGAGCTTAAAGAAAAACACAAGTAGGTGTGCTTGTGGATGCTGTGGATCTGAGAAAGAAGTAGTCCGTAGACTTGGAGTTGTCACGTGATCATGGTAGTAAATTTTC
This sequence comes from Castanea sativa, assembly GCF_040712315.1. Classification (NCBI taxonomy): domain Eukaryota; kingdom Viridiplantae; phylum Streptophyta; class Magnoliopsida; order Fagales; family Fagaceae; genus Castanea; species Castanea sativa. Next base: position 41,715,444 of record NC_134020.1, read on the forward strand.
TACTTGAGGTAGCAATAGGATGTTAGTGATCTAAGTCGCTATTGTAAAATTTCAATTCTTTCATAGTGGATCTATTTTACCTTGAGGATAACTAGGTTAAATGCTCCCCAAGTTTTTTATCGGTTTGGTTTTCTTGGGTTATCATATCGTGTGCTATTTTCTTTTCTGCACTCCTCACATGATATGATTTGAATGTGTTAACCTAGATCTGAATAATTTATCTTAGTAATCACTTAGCTAAATAACTAGGTTAAACAACTGATGTTTTAAAGGATCTAAAAACGTACAAATGGTATCAAAGCAGGTTAGCTCTAGTGTTTAGATCTTTTAATCTAAGAGTTGATCCTTGATCCCTATTACCATGGATAATTTTAAGCGTCTAACTGTTTTTGATTGTGATGATTTGAATAAAAATGACACTATTGTTTCTGTTAATCTTTTTGATGCTTGTGAAACTCTTTGTAGGGAATTAACTAAATCTATGAAAATTGCTAAGAAATTCAAGGAAGAGTTAAAATTGGCTAATCTTGAAAAAGGGGAATTGGTTGTTAGATTAGATGAATCTAATAAAAAGAATGAATTTTTAAGAAATCAAATTTCCCCTCAAGATGAAAAGATGAATAGCTTGGAACAAGAGTTAGTTGAATCTAAGGCTAAAATTGAAAATTTGACTAGTACCAAGCTTGTTGTTGATAACAGAAGTGTTTTTATTTCTTTTAAGCTTAAAACTGAGAAAGTTTATGTCCCTCCTTTCAAGAGGAATAATAAAGAAAAGACTTATTTTGCTAGGTTAGATAAAGGTAAAAGTTCTAATGTAGACGCTGAAATTTCTAAACTTATGTCTAAACCTACTGCTAGTGTGCAAAAGAAATCTGTTTGTGTGCCTACATGTCACCTTTGTGGTGTTGTTGGTCATATTAGACCAAATTGTTCTTTGTTGAGGCAAAAACCAAAATCTGAGACTAGATTTGCTGTTAGGAATACTGATGTTCCTAAATTTGTTCTTATTTGTCACTTTTGTGATGTCTCCAGTCACATTCGTCATAATTGTCATAAATTGAAATTTAAAAATTTTGTATTTTAATTTAGGATATGTGATGATATGTCTCCTGCCATAGGTCCATACAAATTCTTTCATATTCATTTGAAAAATTTAAGCTTGTTGGCTTGTGAAAGGAATTTGCAGGATTTCAGTCTTTCTCAAAAGATTGGTGTAATCCTTTAGATACACTCTGCTTCTCATGGATTTTCACCTACAAATGAAGACTCATGCTATATGGGTGAGAAAAGATTTGCTAAGGTGAGTGTTGTTTACTCATCCTTGATTTAATTCTTTCAATTAATTGTGGACATATTTTCTTTTAGTTTTTGGTTGTTTTGTTTTCTTAGATTGTTTTGTTTAAAAAAAAATCCAAAAATTTTCAAAATTTTCAAAAAGACAAAAATATTTTATTTTGAGTCTTGTTTTATTTTCTTGAGGATTACATGAATTATGATATCTCTCTATTGATTTAGAACATGCTTGACATTGTGGAGAAACTTGAATAGTATGTGTTATATAAGTGCTAAGCTATTTATGATTTTGTATGAGTATGTACTAGTTTGTACATGTACTCATAGGTTAATTAAGAAATTGATATTTCTTATTTGTATACCCTCTATAGCTTAGTTTTGCACTGTCATGCATTGCATTTGCATTTTTAAACATTTAGCATAATGTGCGCTTTTTAGTTTTGGTCATAAATTTTTTTTTTAACCAAAAAGATTTTTATTTCTTTTGTATTTCACATCATGGATATGTAATTGAGGTTGACCATAGTATTTTTACATAACATGCTTGTGTACTTTGTTTAGCTTGGATGAGCATATTTTACTACATTTTGCTAGTTTTAGCTATGTAATGCATGTTGTGTGGGAGTTGTTTATAATTTTTGATCACATGATCTTGATTTTGAAGTCACGTGCTTTTGATTATAAGGAATAAAAAATCCTAAGAGAAATGCATAAATAACTATCTCACCACTGTTTACTAGTCAATCATGAACATCTTAATACATATCATAAGATTTTGTGCTCAAGAAAGTGTAGAACATACACAAAAAGAACACAATGTGTAGCCTCGGATATAATAAATTCAAATGAAAAAATAAATTGGTGTGTACATTATTGGGCTATAATAAATTCAACTAAAATAAAATTGGTGTGTACATCATGAGACATTATAAGAAACTTCCATGATTGCAAGCTTGTTTTCTAGGAGATGTGAGAATTATATGATATAACTCTTTAGGTGATAGTCACTTTCGAATTTATGTGATGAATAATATAGAAATTTTGATCGATTACTATCTACATATCACCTCACATGTATCTCATATTGTTACTAGTTGCACACACTTCACAAGTTATTCTTTGCTAAACTTAGTACATAAAATTATGTGTGAAATTGGCTTTGCCATCCAAGATTATGTTTTCTATAGTGTTTGATGCAAAATATGTTTAAGGGTTGGGAAAAACTGTGTTTTTGATGATTAAAAACCGTGTTTTGAAGTTCTGGGTTGAAAACTCATATTTTTGAAAAGCGTTTAAACTCATTCTCATGCATTTCATTCATGAAATTACTTAGGTTGAGTTGTTTTCAGCATAATCTTCTGTAGTTTTTCAAAAATTCAAATTTTCAGAATTTCAATCGATCGAATGTGTTTTTCGACTGATCGAAAATTCCTAAATTTTTAATCATTGCTCTCTGCCTGACTCAATTGGTATTCAATCAATGCTTGATCAATTGAAACTGAAAAATTTTCAGTTTTTAGATTTTTGACCAAAATTTTTTTCATGCATCATTTGTGTTTAGGATTCACATGCATTGCATTTTTTTTTTTTTTTTGGTATCCATCTTGCAGTTTTGCAGTCATATCTCTCATTGTTTTCACACATAACATGCATACACTTTGCTAAATTGGGTATTCAACTTGATTTAAAAATTGATTGATTAATTTTTTAGTCCTTTATACATTTTAGTATATGCTATTTTTTATGTGTGAACTGCAGAAAATATTTTTCTTAAGAGATATGATGAATAATCAATGTGCAAATATTTTTTTTACTTATGCAACTGTTTATGGGTCACATAGTGTCAAGTTTGCATATATTGAAAGAGAGAATATTTTTCTTCAAGCGAGTCCTCAATTTTTTTTTTTTTTTGGAGTTTGGTTTGTGTCTTTTTATTTATCCCCACCTCCTAAATTTTCCTCTAAATTGTTTTTCCCAAAACTTGTTTTGTTTTTCCTATTTGTATAGGGGGAGAAATCTGTTTTTTTAAAACCTATGTTCTTCATAAGAGGAGTTGTTGCTCTTCATAGGGGGAGTTACTTCTATTTTCTATAGAGCTTGAATTTTCCTTAGTTCTGTTTTTTCTCTCATGTTTACTGTCAATCTACTCTTTGGTTGAGTTGTCTTTGTCAATACGTGACAAAAAGGGGGAGAAATAGATGAAATTTGGAAAAAAGTTTTTAAAAAGTTTTGTTTAGGAGGAGATGAAATTGTTTTTTAAAGGAGGAGACAATAAAAGTTTATGATATATCTAACTTAGGGGGAGAGTTAGTTTACTTTTGTTTTTTATTTTGTGTTTCATATTTTTGGTTTACTTGTATTTTCCACACATGCATTTATGGTTTGTTTAGTATTTCAGGAACTTACAGGTTAATTCATTTGAACCTGTTGTCTACTTTTGCAATTGATAGATAGTAGTTAGGTGAATTGTTATTTGGGCATTTTTATTGTATTGGGTTGTTCTTGTATTTGAGCATTTCATATTATATGTAAGTTTTGTCACGAATTGCCAAAGGGAGAGATTGTTAGGTTCTAAAAGTTTAGAACAATTGGCAAATCATGAACACAAACTTGTTTAGATATAGATCCTAGAGTCTATATGTATTATTAGACAATGCTCAAGGTGATTCAAGTCAAGATTCAAGAACAAGCAAGCTGTAGAAATAAGAATTCACAATCTGCCTGGTTCGACCGATCAAGAGACAGGCTCGATCGATCAAGAGTCGTATCTGCAGAATTTTTATTAAGCCCAAACAGTAGTTCAAGCCCATTGGATCAGGATTTCAAGTCTACTTCTTCTACTATATAAAAGAAACCCTAAGCACGTTTTTAAAAGGGCTTTTCAGAAAGAGAAGAGTGTTCCTCTTTTGTAGATCTAGGGTTTTGTACCCAAAAGCTCTCTAAGTCTTTTTGTTTGTGCTGTGTGTTGAATCTCTTGTGAGATCTAAAGGTGTTAACCTTTATACACACTTAGGGTTATTAAGATCAAGATTTATGTCAAGAACTTGATAATCGTTTCAATTGCTGCATAAAGAACATTCAAAAAGATCATGATTCACAAGTAGGAGAGCTTGTGGTTGCTGCAAATTAAGGAAAGAAATAGTCCGTGGACTCGAAGCTATAATGGGGTCGTAGTAGTAAGTTTTCTACTCGATGTAGCAATAGAATGTTAGTGGTCTAAGTTCTATTGTACAAACTCCAATTCTTTCATAGTGGATTTGTTTTTTACCTTAAGGATAGCTAGGTTAAATCCTCCCCAAGTTTTTTACCCGTTTGGTTTTCCTGGGTCATCAAATCTTCCTGTTCTTTATATTTTTCGCTGTTTTGCATAATATGATTGTTTTGTTTTAACTTAAATCTGAATAATAAACCTAAGTATTCATTTGATTAATTTATTAGGTTAAGCAATCTAGTTTTTTACAGGAATCTAAAACTTTACACCCCGTTTGTCAACCGAGTGTTAAGGACCCTCCCCAAAGGAAATGGAAGGTGGGAAAGGTGTACCAGTGAAAAGGGAAGTACCTTTTGGGAAATAAAGAGTGGTAGCGTCTAGATTCTGAGTGGTAACAAAAGTATGGTAATACGTAATATTGGTACTGCTTAATGTGACAATTGAACTATCAAATGTGAGAGAAAAGAAAATATAATCACCAAATGTTACAAAAGTACAGTCACATGTGATGTTATTACTATCTAATTTAATAATGGAACTGTTAAATGTAATGTTTTAGTAACCTACTATAGCAGATTGCCTATTTTTAGATACCATACCTCCAAAGAAAGAAAATCTTTATACATACTAATTAATCAATCAACCGAATGTGACAATGCGATCGAGGATTGAATCATCAAACTTGAGTAAACAGTAAAGGTTCATATCATAGAATAACCCTATATAAACAAAATCTTTGTAGGGAAAAATCTATTTTGGAGGATATCTATAATTCTACGTCAATGTCAAATAATTAGTTGAAGGACAGCTGTGATCACTAACATATTGCCTATCCTTTTCTTCTTCTTCTTTCGTTCATTTCTATTTTTTTATTTTCTAAATAAATTAGATTATGTAGCGCTCCTTTATAAATTTAAAAAAAAAAAAAAAAAAAAAAAAAATAGTGCTAAAAAAAATACCAAAATCAATTAATATGGCATTTCAAGGCTATCCAGTCTTAGGCGTTCTAGTTCTTAGCTTATTGACTAATGGCGTTGCTAACTCACCAAGCTATGACACTGCTTCAACCAACTGGACCAGTTTTCCCAAAGGTTTTATTTTTGGGACAGCATCATCGGCTTATCAGGTTACTAAGTCAAATTTCCTCTATGTCCATTTGTATCATAGTTTTTCCTCAAATGTCTTTAGGTGTCAAGCATATGATGAATATTATTATCTCCACAAGCTGTTCTTTCAAATTTCCAGCATGTGTTTTTTTCAGGTCTCTTTCTCTCTCCAACGATATGAAAATCTTTTAATTATTAGAACTTATGACACTTGAAAGTATGAGTTACCAATGAAATATTAAGTACATTGTCTTTCCATTCCACTGGAGAAACTCTTTATATATATATATATATATATATATATAAAATATAGAATTTCTTTTCTAGCCTAATCTAAGTGTATATGTGTGTGAAGCTCCCTCCTGAAAACTTGAACTCCGGTCCATGCTCCTCGCACCCCATAAGTATTTATACTTGTAAAATGACCACCGCACCAAAGGTGCGCGGTGCACTAGAGAAACTCTAAGTTCTCGCAATATTTGACAATAAATTTCACATTTGCTAATGTGGCAATCGGTAATTGATGTGCTATAAAGTGATGATAGTGGTAGTCCTAGATGACAATGTGTAAAAAGAGTTGTGAAATTTGTTATATTTATGGCCTTGACTTTTAACTAGCTCTTGGGCGCTAGAGTATCCATAATGTTAGTATTACACATTTTCACATTTTCTTTGTTACAATTATTCTACGTGGCAAATCGTGAGTAGTGGAAAAAATTGTGGGTTCATGTTATAATGAAGAATAGTCAATCATAGTTTGCCCCCATGAAATAGTTATGAAAAAACGTGTATGAAAATGCGTAGTACTAATATTATTGTGAATATATTTACATGGAAATTGGAAGAAACCAATTGTTAGTACTACGCATTTTCATACACATTTTTTCATAACTATTTCATGGGGCAAACTATAATTGACTGTTCGTCATTATAACATGAACCCACAAGAAAAATGCAAACATAAGATAACATTGAAACGTGTTATCGAAGAGGAAACCAAAGAACTCGGCGGAAAACCTTTCTGCTGCCCTCCAAGCGGTAAATTGATCCACTAGACAATAAGTTGAGATACACTATAGGTACACTTAGAGCACGGAGAATGGTACTCTCTCATCTCACATTCGTGGTAAAATTCACTCATTAAATTTATGATGATGTCCATCATGAATGTGAGATGAATAAACACCCATTTTTCCTCACAAATCAATGCAAATAATTAATAACTAAATTGTACTTAGAATTTTTTTTTTTTTTTTGACAAACAATTAGAATTATACTAATTGAGCTAATTAGATAGAATGATTTTCGTTTATGAATTTATAAAAGTTAGGTTCACTAACTTTATATTATTAAAACTAATGTATAATTTTTAGCTTTGAATCACTCTGTATTTTTGATAAACTATGAACAATAATTTTATATTGTATGAACCTATCTACAAACCTGGCTACACAATTTAATCTCAAGTTTATATAATTATAGTTTTAGATAAGTATACATATAAATTTATAATAATATATATACTTGGCCTTATGTTCATAGGCTTATTCACAAACAATTTTTTTTTTTTTAGCTTGGCTCATTTAATAGTCAAAACTTGAGCTTAAACTTGGTTTATTTGCTAAATAAACAAAACACAAACAGGCCATTTCCTAAAATGAGTTTGAACTTTTCATAAACAACTTAGTTCATTGACGGCCATAATCCCGAGTGAGCAACTGAACAGCTACGAAATTGGGTGGTGAATGGTTGCTTGAGTAGATGATTGTTTGGCAAGATAGGAAAGGTGCTCTATATCATCATTTTTTTTATAACATTAGTACCTTAGTATTTATTATTGATTTAGCAAAATCCTACTAATGAGGTGATACAAGTATGTTAAGGCAACGAATCTAAAATAAAAACAAAAAGGAATGTCAAGGTCACACTTACTCTCAGCTTTTGTTTCATGTGACCATTTATTTATTTTAGCACAACTCTGCTATTAAAGTGGTACAATTTTGCATCGTTAGCATAGTCACAGATGTACACTGAGCAATCCTATGGATGCTAGGACTACACTTTCTCTAATTTTGCTTTTCATAAATATATAGAGATGGATTCAATTGATAATCTTATGCCTTTTCTTTCTTTACAAAATGAATCACATCGTGGGTAGTGGTATCATTGGAATATAGGATACACCTTCTAAATATTAATTGAAGAAGCAGGACTAAAAGGACCACTCCAACAAAAATGAAGAAATGCAATAGCAGAATTATTGACACAGAATCTAAAGTAGCTTTCTAACTAAGCAAATAACTCATTTGAAAGAATTGAAGAAGTTGACTGTGTCATTGAGCGCTTGGATAAAATCATCGACATCCTCTTTGGTGTTATAGAAGTGGAGGCTAGCGCGTGCACTTGCATTGACACCTAAATGGCGATGAAGGGGTTGTGCACAATGGTGACCTGATCTGATTGCCACTCCATGCTGAAACTAAATAGGTTAGTTGCTGTTCCAAAATAATATTCTTCTCTACAACAGAAAATGTGTGCAGAAGTTTTTAAACATTTAGGCTTCTTGAATCTTCCATGGTTTATTATAAACTAAAAGAGGGCTGAGGAAAAACGATATTAATAGATCATAAACACTGGAAATCTACAACAGTTGTAAGGTTTTGCCTGTTCCCATACCTGTTGGTCAAGAAAAGTTGCAATATCAGTAGGGTGAATGTTCTCCACATTGAAAGAGCAGAGAGCAGCACGGTCGACATTTTCTGAAGGTGCTGGGCCATAGACATGAATATTGGGGACTGAAAGCAGGCTTTCATACAGATATTTAGCCAACTCAATCTGTAAAATAAATTGCATATAAAGCCACTAATTATTTTAATTAAATGATAAATAAGCAAAATTTTCTAGACATAATTTTTGTTCTTTCTAACCCCTGCTTGAAGCTGAGTTAAACATCAAATAATGCAGTCTGCCAACAGCATCTTAAGATTAGCTTCCATAAAGATGAGAACCAACTGGTGTGGGTCAAGTTCCATTACATCTTATGCAAATTAATCAATGCAATTTTATTTCAACAACATGGTTTTCACATATTTCCACGTATCAAGCTCTGTCTCTGTGTCCTATATTGCAATCATGAAATAAGAGATAAGGCATAAAAATTCAACTAACCTCATAATCATGTATCTTTTGCATGCCAAGTCTCGATAAATAATCGATTGCTGCTCCTAAACCAATTGCTTCCCCAATTGCAGGAGTTCCGGCCTCAAATCTAATTCAGTTAAAGAATAATTATACAATAAAGATATGCTACGCGATAGAATAACATTCACATACTAAGATACAGAAGTCATCCAGGTGGGGAAATCCAACTTACTAAACAACAAATTATAGCATAGTCCAAATATTTTAAACTTTATCCTAAACTTCATATTCAATTGCTACTGGTATTAAGTTTAAAGTGCCTGGAAAAAGAAAAAACTTTGTGGTATATTATAGATGTAAGAGTTCAATGTCTGAAGAAAGAAGATGTATATAGTTAGAAAGCTAACACATGAGCTAGCATGTAAATAAAATTTCCATTAGGTGAAATAAAGAGGAGATGACAGAAAAGTAGCAATACAATGAAATGATAGAATAAGGGAAGAGCAAATCTTGACAAATATAACTACCTTAAGGTCATGACAATTGCTTTGGTTGAATGTAACAGAAGTAATAACTATGTCTCTGGCTGAATATTTAGGATCTACATGGAAAATGCAGTACGAATGGCATGAAGTACAAATTGAATGGTCTTGGGCTCAATGTCAAGGAGCTTCATAAAGAATGAGAAGCCAACAAAAAGACTAAAGTTTGTGAGGAATTTGACTATGGTGTAGGGTCTATTACAAAATATAACCCTATGTAGAGCCCACAGGCAAGATAATGCATGCTCACCATGACTATATAGGTGGAATGAACTGGCAGACATTAAAGTTTGTGACATATAGATACACACACAATCCATGCAGAAACTAAAATAATAAACTCAAGTAAATCAGAAAAGAAACTCAAAAGTTTTCCAGTGACAGATAGGATAGAGGAAAAATCACCATGACATATAATGTTTTATGACAGATATTGATTTCACCAAACTTGATAATCTCAATGTTGTTAAAAGAGAAACCATATATATAAAGTGTAGGCAGAGTATCAATCACTTAGTACTAGAGAGAAAATGTGAGTCAAATTTGAAAATGTTAGAAGATATGTGCAGAAAAAACCATAGGGAAACATGCAAAAAATGGCCAGAGAAATGTGGGGGAATTCAGTTGTTTTGTGGAACATATCTCCACACCCTACTTTGCTCTTTTCCAATGGGCTCCATAAGCACATTCCCACATTTTTCTAAAATGTAATTCCCACACATATCCCGTTGTATGGTAACTGATTGGCATCTGCTACACAAAATGGAATTCGCCACAAGCCTCAATTTTTAAGGACAACTTCAAGCTATCCTCTAATCGATTTTTAGTCTTGGTAAAAGTAGGATCTGATATATAGACTGCCACCAAGGCACCAACTTGAGCATTCATGCACTTATGCGAACATTCACATATAAGATGAATTTGGTCAAGAAGATGAATAAGTTCACTAACCTGGATGGAGGTTCTGCATAAGTGGAATGATCAAGAAATACATCGGAGATCATTTCTCCACCACCTAGAAAGAGGAGGACGGGGGGAATCACCACTATAATCAGCTTCAAATTACACCCATTTCATTGCTATCAGGAATATGAATATAAAAATCTATTCTTTTTGGGGGGGAGGTGTTGGTGGGGAAATAAAAATTATTGCAGGACAAGAATTGAACATACCAGAACAGACAAGCTCTTAAATTTTAACTTCTAAAGGTAGAAACTCACCTAGAAATGGAGGCATAGCAGACAAGAGCTCACTCTTGCCATATAAGAATCCAACGCCTGTAGGCCCACACATCTGAAGAATGTTTATTACAATATTCCTTAAACTTATTATATTCGGACAAAGCTAAGAACTTGCATAAAAGGCGTTACCCTAACCTTGTGAGAAGAAGCAACAAGAAAATCAACATTGAGGCTCTGGACATTGACAACCATGTGTGGAACACTCTGACAGGCATCCACAAGAACTTTTGCCCCAACATCATGTGCCCAAAGCACAATCTCTTCGATAGGAAGAACAGAAGCTACAGAAAAATGAAAGAAATATTCGTTTCAGTAAATCACTTGCATAAAAATAATAAAAACTTACAACTTTCAGAAAAATAAAGAGAAAAGAAGAAAGAACAAGGCTATTCAATTGATTAAACCAACGAGAGCAACCTGTTACTCTGTTAGTACCCAATAGACATAACAAATCATACATATCAAATGGCTAAGCAAAAACTAACAGTCACATTAACAATATTAACAAAAGCAGGTTGGTAAGGAAAGTAAGTTATAGGCTTCCAGAACACTAATATGTGGGGCTCGTAAGGAAAACCTTAATATCAAATTAAAATTCAGAAACATGGGGCATGTCGAAAGTGAGGAAAAAATTGAGGGTTGAGAAAAGGGGGAACAGTGGGAGAGGAGTAAGTAATCAGTGACCCCTACTAATTATATTTTACTAAAGTATAATTCATATGATATAGTCAAGCATTGGACCTCCCAATGTTAATATGATGAGATGTTACTTCAAAGTCTATTCCAAATCAGCAAAAGCCTAGCAACCAGAAAATGGTAATGCACAACCCAGAAATCCATACATCTATGCCCTAGATTCCCTTAATAATAATTTTTTTTTTTTTTAAAAGTCTTCACGGTTCATTCCTTACCATTCTTTAACAATGATCCATAATAAACGATAGGCTACTCAAAACAGGATTCAAATTTTCTTAGACAAAGATAATAGGCAAGACAATTGATTCTTATATCAAAATGTACATTAATAAATTGTGCACTTGAAAGATGATTCTTTTAGTAATCATTTATTATTTGATAAGAAAATCACTCGGGCATGTAGCACTACCACTAAAGTCAAGCTGTGTAATATTTAGCATATTCCTGTTGTGCTGTAATTTAGAAGCCATGGCAAAAAGACGTGGCATTGGGACAGTTTATAACCAATGACAGAACAATATCCATTTTACATCATATCTAAGGGATTCCTTGGATCGGACCAAAGAAGCAATGTCACGCGAACATTATCAAGTTGATTGCAATCTTTTTCTGTCCTACACTTTTGGTCTTGATTTTTGCCCTTGACACAGCCTCCATGAACTAACCCTGTGAAGGAACCCTTAGGTCTTTGGGGCATTGGATTCTTGCCAATGTTTGCATTACTAAAGCTGACATTCTCGCTTCACACATACAATCATACTCAATTTGATGGAATTGTTTGGTCTTAAACGGAATCTTCTATAATTTTGCACATGAGGAGATCTTTTCTTGGTTCCATCTATTTATTAATAATTTGAGAGATTATCTATGGTTGAACTTGAATCCTTCAAAAAAGATATCACCCATTTGGTATGAAAGGTGTATCAGCTTGGGCATGGTCTGTTCTTATTTGGATGATATGTTTGGGCTGTTGCCTGTTGGATCTCTTCTTTTTGCCTCTTCATCAGAATCTGGCCCATTTTCTCATTGCGCAAAAGGTTTCTCTATGGGCTTCTAATATGGGTAAAAAGCCAAACAATCCAACGAGGTCATAACATTTTGCTTTGATATGCAGCAACAAGGTACACATTATCAAAAGATAAGGAAGGCCTAGCCAATAACAATTCTCAGACCATCAACAATATTAATTACCAGCATTATCCAGAATACAAATGAAAATAATTCATCAGCCTCAGCTCAAAGCATCTATAAGGAAAAATTAATGATTAAAATGAAGAGATTCAAGATAGAGAAACATACCAAGTGTGTTTGAGACGTGATGAACAACTACAATTTTCGTCTTCCTTGAAAACAATTGTCTTAGCTTGTCTACATCTGGGGCTTCATCTTGATTCAAACTCGCAAATTTCAAAATAGCACCGGTCTTTTGAGCTACAAGTTGCCAGGGTACGATGGCACTGTGATGTTCAGCAATTGTGAGAATTACCTGCAAGAAAAATAATATTGTGAAAGGGCTCAATGTAAAACTTATGAAAGGATGGTCATTTCATGTTTTTCCCCCTTTAAAGAAACTAGAGAATGATGTTGCTGAATCTCATAGAAGTACTTAAAACAGAAGCTGACATAAGATGGGGAACTGTGAGTCTATTGAGATTTATTTCCAACAATGTACTGAGAAATTAAAATAAAAAACTTTTTTTTATTAAGAAGAAATAGAAACAATGTTCACAAATTTTATGTTCAATTGTTTTTTCCTTTTCCTTTTTCTCTCTCTCACTCAGACCATTCCACCTGTGTGGCTTGATGTTGCATTATCTCAAACCTACAAAAGCTTTATGCCCCCATTTGTTCCATTTCTCAGCAACCAGAGGGTAATGGAAATTGAAAAATTAAAAGAAGATATGTGGAATTGGTGGAGAAGAATGGAGCCACAGTCCAACCAGTCACAAGAATTGCTGGATGCAGGCAGAGAGAAGTTCAAGAAAGGCAAGATTACAGAAAGAAAATTCTTCAAGAGTACAGTCTAAGTTCAAATACCATGCAAACATAAGAACTTAAACCATTCTTCCATCAAATAGCTCTCAAACAACCCAGAAATCCAAAATTACTATGTAATCACAGCAGGCAGAAGAGCCGCTGATTTGAGCCCTTTCTCACTGTTAGTTCAATTCCAAACCTTTCTTTTCTTTATTCCTTTTAACACCTTAAACTCCCTAATCTCACCAACCTTTTGCTACTATTGAACACTTAATGTAGGAGTCCAAATCTTCTAGTCCAAATCTTTTGTCCCACTATTACTACTCCACTATATACTCCACAAATAAAAACATGCCACATGTCTATCTATTTTATTAAATGCTAAATTTATGCTTTCTATTATTTCAATTTCCTTAAATAAATAACCCATCATATTTATGTAATTGAAACAATAGAAAGCATAAATTTAGCATTTAATAAAATAAATGGACATGTGGCATGTTTTTATTTGTGGAGTATATAGTGGATAAGGAAGAGTGAGATAGAAGATTTGGACTCTTAATGTAGTGCCCCAAAAAAGGCTGCCTTACATTTTCAGTCATACTTTTCTGCTACAAGCATCTTTCAAGATCAACCTTTTCATACTTTTATTTCAAACCCTAATCCTATTTTTCCACACAATATTCACCCTAACAAAAAAAAATCATAAATACATGTAATTTACAAGAAACACCATTTTCCTTAAATCAATATAACATCAAATTGAGATCATATTCATTTTTGCCATACAACAAAAAACGAAACTCACTTTTTTTTCTTTTTTTTTTTTGATAGGTAAGAAAAAGTTTATTGAAAAATGATAAGTATGAAAAAACACAAGGTTCACAAAAAACGAAACTCACATACGTAAAGCTACAAGTATTACAGGAGTAACAAAAGCACACCTCATCTTCTGGTTTTAAATTCGACATTCCCCACGAGTATGCTACCAGATTGATGGCTTCAGTAGCATTCTTAGTGAAAACAATCTCTCCAGAGTCCGATGCATTGATAAAAGCCGCTACCTTCTTTCTTGCCAACTCGTACTCATCCGTTGCCCTCGCACTACATTCAGAACACCCATCAAGCCACTTCCATTACTTAAAAAAACTAAACAGAACCAAAAGCCTCAACACGCGATGAAAAATCTCACCAAAGACTTCCCCTTTAAACAAAACCCACATTGCATATTCTGCAATAAACATAAATTAAGTACCTTAGATAATGAATCCCGCGGTGCACATTTGAATTGTAAGCTTCATAATAATTTTGCAAAGCATTCAATACAGCAGTCGGCTTCTGAGAAGTTGCGGCATTGTCTAAGTACACAAGTCTTGAACCATTTACTTCCTAAACCAAAATATATACATATAAAAATTAAAGTTAAGGACTTTGTAGTAAATGCAGTGAGTGTAAGCAAGAATTCTATCATATATTCAATCCAACTACAGCTAAAAAAAAAAAAACCCAATTCAATAACAGATTGATCATGATTCTAAGAATTCATTTATGCCCCAAAATAGTGGATTCAACTCAAAGTAAATTTCGAATACATTGAGAATTGTTTAGGCTTTTCAATTTTTTTTTTTTTTTTTTTTTTTTTTTGGTTCTAAATTTTGGCATGGAATTGAAGAAGAAGAAGAAGAATTGGGTGGAGTAGTTACCTGGTGGAGTATGGGGAAATCGGGTCGGGTGATGTGGCCGAGAGAGAGGGATCCGAGAGCCGGGTTGTCTTCTCGGACAGCTGAAGCTGAAGCGGAAATCGAAAAGGAGCGCCTGCGAGACCCGGCCCGAAAAGTTTTGGAGGTCCGAGTGGTGGTGGTGGTGGTGGTGGTTGTGGAGCAGTAGTGGGAGGAAGAAGAGGTAGGGTTAAGGAATTTGAAAGATGGAAGCTTGTGAACAACGGTTCCCATGATGGAATTGCAGCACAAGTTGAAGAGAGTTAGAGTAGACGGCATGTGAGTGAAGAAAAAGAGTTTGAGTTTGTTGCCAATTTATTCCTTATCATATCAACCAGGTACAGGAGGGCGGCGCTAGCTACAAGCCTACAACTGTTGTTAATACCGTATAATTCTAGATTCACAACTTTTTTCTTTTTTTCTTTTTTGTGATTTTTGTCGCAACTGTTTGACTTGGTAGATTGTGATTGGATACCGGTTACTTGGGACATTTGTGGCAAATAGTGTGTAGAAGTGTCTGGTAATTGAATTATTCATCCATAATCATAAGATTGGATGCCACGTCAACAACTTGAGCTTAGAGCATTATCATCAGATGTGTCAAATGCTAAATATTTGGCACACTAAACATCAAAAAAAAAACTTCTTAGCAGGTGTTGTAAATGCTAAAACATTTGGCACGAGTGAATAATATTTTTCCAAATTTGGAATGGTACGGCCACAAATGCCAAACCAAACAAATAATTTTTTTATTCAACTTTTTCTCTCTCTACTAATAAATTTGTCTCTCTCCAACCCGTGTTCTCTCTCTCTTTCTTCTTCATATCAGATATCCAAACCCTCACCCTCCCTCACACTCAAATCAACGGTACAGCAGCGTTGGGATTGCGGATCAAGCCACCCTCATCGATCAAGCCGCCACCATCGCCTCTAGTTTAAAGACTCCATCGTTGCCGGTCTAAAGCCGCCATTGCCACCTCGATCTGAAGCTGCCATGCCGCCTTGATCTGAACTCATCTCAGTCACAGCTTGAAGCTGCAGCACCGCTTGTCTGATGTGCATCTCAGCCATGATGCAAAGTCGATCTTAGCCTCTACCGCCGATCTAAAGCCACCACCGTCGACAAAGAGAGCCACCACTGCAGGATCTCTCTACCTTTCTTATATGTTTGTTTTTATTTTTAATTTGATTTGTGGTGGTTATGGCTGTGGATTTATTGTGGGTATTTGACTGGAATTTATTTGGTTTGTTTTAAGTTGTGTTTTGGGTTTTGGAGGATGCAGTGGTTGTTGGTTGGTGGCTACTGGTTGTGGCGGTGGTTGGTTGTTGGGTGGTGGTCACTACCACTGTTTGTGTTTTCTATATTGGCTGAGTTTTGTGTTACAAATATATTATTTTAATGTATGAAATTGAAAAATGGAACGTGTGATGAATGATGTATTGTAAAATGATGTGGTAAAATAACAAAGTAGGTTTTTTGCTGTGTTAAAATGACAGTTTTGCAACACTTGACAGGAATGCTCTTAGGACACAATTTTCACACGATTGAATTAGTAAGATTTTACTTGTTAAGTGGGTTCATCACCTATCTAAGTTTTTTTTTTTCACCAAAATAGTGATTTTGTTTTTGGAATTCCAGTGGGTGGTGAGTTTGTGAGAGAATATGTGAATTTTTCATTGAAAAAAAAAATGTCTATCATAATAATTTGACACAATTTATAGTCGTCAATTTATTGGTGACTCTAGACTTATTATTGTAACTTATTCCATATCTTATAAATACAATGGTAGCACTAGCATTAGGCGTTCTAAAAAAATGTCATTTTGACACATTAAAAAGTTACTTTATCTATTTTAAGTCTTAACACACCATTTTACAATATACTATACACTACACATTACATATTTTGTTTTTTTACTACTTTATGTAAATATCCTGTATTTATTCTTTTTAATTAATTAAGATATATTGTATGGAAGAGAAAGTTTGAACAAAAAATAAATAGCACATTTGCTGATACATTTTTATTGTTAGAACATCATTGTAGATTTGACATTGGACACATCTTATGAAGGTGATTTTTTTTTTTTTGTTATGTTTGGTGTGTTACATGCTAAAAATTTAGCATCTAGCACGCTTGATGCTAGTGTTCTTATATGGCCATATAGTCTCTCAGGTTCGAATTCCCTCCTCTATTGCAACTCAATTAACACCTCTTGATTTTTATTTTTATTTTTAAAAAAATTTCAAATCTCAAATAGTTCCTCTTGGAAGAACAATGTTGTGAGGACCATGTTGCAATAGCCGAAGTATTAGATATCATCATTCACTTGCTGAAAAATTTTACAGACTCAACCAATTATGCTTCCAATTTCATAATATGCTTGGATATCAACTTAACTTTTGATTGGTACATAATAATTTTACATTTTCATCAAGTATAAGTGCCACCCATATGAAGTGATTTAATTTAATTACAAGTTGACACCTAAGTATGTTGTAAATTTGTGTGGATTTGGATTTGTGTGTGAATTTATGTATTATCTAATCAATACAATAATTTAGAGATTATTAAAGAGAATTGATAAGTTCACAATATTTTCACAACAATTTTAAGTGGCAAATTATTACTATTTGTTACTAGTGGAAAAAAAAATTTAGTGATAGATTCAAATTAGAACGAGTAACAACTTATCACCTAAAATTTATTGTGAAAGTGTTATGAAAATATTATGGACTTAGCATGTTTCATTGCTAAATTCATGAGGCAACTTCTCTTTTTACACAAACCTCTCCTCCCAAATCATTATTGAAGTGGACCAAAATGGACCAACTAGACCGAACAGGCAAAAACGGACCAAGTGGATCGAAATAGACCGAACAAGCCAAAAAGGACCAAATAGACGGAAGTGGACTATAATGGGCCAAAAAGACCAAAGTAGACTAAGATGGACATAAGTGGGCTGAATGGACCAAAGTAAACCAAACAGGCTAAAATGGACTGAATTGGACTAAAGTGGAGTAAATAGACCGAAATAGACCTAATGCATTGAAATGCTATATTGATTTGGTTCAACAAGAGCGTAACAACAACAAATGTTTAACTTCAGCTTTATATGTGTGTGTATATATATATATATATATATATATATATATAAATTAAGAATATTATTATTATTATTATATGATATATGTATTGACTATTTAATTATGATATGCTCAATATATTTAAAATGGTATATGTAAGGACACAATTTGCACTTAAGCCCAAAAACAGGAAAGGAATAGGCACAAAAAGCTCAATACAATGAATTTGTAGAAAGTGGGTTAGAAATCTAAATTTTAGTGAGTTCAGATAACAAAGACAATGGGCTAGATCTCAATATGACACAGATGGGTTAGTTTGTGCAACGAAAATTATCCTCAGACTCAAGCCGAGGAAACTAAATCTTATATTTATCTTTCTTAAAGATAGATTACAAATATTGTTCTTATTTCTACTATGTTTTCTTTCTTGTTCTCTCGATCCCCTTATCTTAGGGTTTTTCTCTTCCTTTTATAGTTCCCTTTCTTCTTTCTACCCTCCACGTTGGATCAGATTGTCGGTCAAGATACTTGTCCCATCAATACCTTCCTAAAACCTTTGAAAATAGCTATAAGGCTGAACAATGCTACTCAGATATCACTTCCTCATTAATGCGGTCAGAGAATTAACTGCAAAGCATTCAATGCTGTGGTATCAGATTTTTCCTTAAATATTTCATGGTTTTCCTTTGTCCTATACTACTGTGTTGCACATCCTTATCAATAGAGTCTCATGGGACATTGCCTGTGTATGGCATATACTCATTCCAATCTCTACCTAGCTAACTCGAGGAGACATTCCTCTTCAGACCAACTTCTCAGATGATCACGATCAAACTTTGATTCTTTATGAATTAATACAGACCCTTAGTAAGATGTTTACTCATCCTCGAACCGCTGAATGTCCTTGGCTTGGGCCTCCGGCCCATTATGCATATAAATATACACTCCTACGCCCATCTTCCCCACAATATACATTTATTTTGAATGATACATTCATGTTTTTTTTTTTGATAGGAATGATACATTCATGTTATTATTATATTATGTTACGACCGAATCGATCCCTTGTTCAAGTAACTAATAATTGAGATTTTTAATGAGAACACCCCGTCGTTGCCAAGAATTAACAGACATTCCTTCTCCAAAATAATTTAATTTTTATAAGTATATGACTTCTGCTAGGAGTCACATAAAAAGCATCATAAAACCTCATGTTCCTAACTAAAAAGACATTTAATTAACTTCAAAAGATATTCTATTTTCAAAATGATAATTTGTAAAAAAATCTTCTTTTATTAATTCTTTATTAAGATAAATAAATGAACAAACTAGAATGTCTTTATTTCAATGGTAGCAAGTCATTCAGTTGTGATAGAAAGTTTGGGGTTTTAATGCTTATAAATCGTTGTACTATTTTTAACTTCCTAATAAATAGTAAAAATTAAAAAAATAAAATAAAATTCTAGAGTTGGAGACAACCAAAACCAAAATATAGATAGAAAGATAAGGTAAAACTAATGATGATATTCGAGCTGATTATCCTAATTCTATTCCAAGTGCAAGCTAATGACCTTGTCCATTTCTCTGAACTTGACGATGGCAGAATTACCGGCCCATTATACAAGTGCTTTGAAAAGGAATTTGAAACCTGTAAAAAGAGACGGGCCTTTAAGCAGTATTTTTAAGATGTGTATTATATATCATTTTTTTCAACTGCATGTATACTACAAAAATAGAAAGTTGTGATGCCAAAGTTTATATAGTCGCTAAAGACCCAGACATACAAGACAATACTGTAGAATGCTTACTGAACTGTTTTGAAAAGCATATAAGAACTATTTATTATCCAGGAAAAAGATATGAAAAAAATAAAAGAAAAAGAGAATTGAGATGTCATCTAAAAATTTACCTGATCGATGTGCACACCCATGAACAAAATTTTCTTCATGCGAAACATGTTCATCAGTTCATCAATTTTTTTTAATATTTCCTCACATTTTTATATATCTATCTTTGGTTGTAATAAGAGGTTAATTATCAAGTATTTATTTTTGAGTCATATAAATACGTAGACGGATATATCTAGTTATTTGATACTTATTATGCTTGGATGGACATAGACACGTGTCGTTTGGATTGTTCAAGTTCTTTTTTTCTTCTTTCTCAAAAAAAAAAAAGTTTCTTTTTTTCTTTTTCTTTTTCTTTTTTCACTTTTTTTGAGTCAATTGATCATGTTATTCGACTTGAGGTGATTGAGAGTATTTTAGTCTTATTTGGTAGTATGCTGATTCCGATGTTGGACATTAATTTATGCGGTAGATACTAAGACAACTCTTAATAATTTCTTGAGAAAAAAAAAATCTCATTGTATGCTTTAGTTTAATAAAAAAAAAATTGTTAATGAGAACAAAGGGGATCCAAGTATCCAACCTTGGTTTTTGAAAGGACCAAGAGTCACTTTATTTTTCAAGAAATGAAAATGTAGAAATAAATTTAGAAGCATTTTTTTTTTTTTTTAATTTGAAAGAAGAGAATGTATCTCATACGTCCGGTATATACGTCATTCTTCTTGTGATGTATTAGTTCTACATACACTTTGAGCCAAATAAGTTGGCGAGGGAGGGGGTATCTGAAGTAAAGTTTAGACGAGGAAAGTGAAAACAAGAAAAAGTAAAAATATATATAAAATACAAAATGGCACTGCAATTGTGCAAGTGCATTTGCTATTTTAATCATTGCCGATATTTAAAATGCAAAGTGCAAAGTTATCCCTCAAACTTCGAACTGAAAAATGAAGTCCTACCCACGTTTCGGTGAAGGAAGCAAGCAGTCATATAACCGCTCCAGGCGTGATGTCACTACAAGCTTATATGTAGTTTTAAGGTCAGGCTTTCCCAGATCAATAATATCCTGTCTCAAGCTGTTTAAAATATTACCGATTAGCTCTTGTCCAAAGTCATGATTTTTCAATCAATAGTCTCCCTCTCTTTCTCAAATACGCACAAACACAAACACACACATGCACACACAGAGCGAGACACAACTAAGCAGATAACAGCAATTCAGGGAAATAGCCTGTAAAACAGAGAAGAAAAACTAACCACTGCCATTCCCCGGTTGCTTTTGCATGCTTCTCCACAGCATGATATAGGCGATCCAGAGTATATAACACCAATCCAAACATGCATTGCGCATCTTTTTCCTGTAGAACACATGCAATATGAGGGCTTTTCTGGATTATGCTTTCTTTTTGGGCAGGAGTAATGGTGTTTTTATTGAAGCAAATAGTGTGTTAACATTTTCATATTGACTCACAATTAAAGCAATACAATAATCATGAAATACCAGAGGTATGAAATCAGAATGAATCTCAATAAACATGCAACGGAATACTTGTTTAAGTACAGTATCAAACAAAATGTTGCTGAATTATGTCATTTCGTCTTTTTCTTTCTTATGAGGACAAGATAAGCCATGCAATAAAATAGATGAAGAGTGATAATGTTGTATATTTATGTCAAAAGAAGCCACCTATACCTGTATATGTCTATGTGCATGGTTCTTATGTCCTATGCATGACCATGACTGATAATGGCAGTAATGTGTAACAGTAAAAAACCAGACTTGTGACAATGCATCCCCCGCCCCTCCCACTCCCTTCCCCCATCACCACCAAAAAAAGCAGGAAAAAAAATGATCCGGTAAAAATATTCTCCCTTTTCTTAAACCGACAACCTCACCCTCACCTTGCTCTTACAAGAAGAGAAAGTGTCATTCAAGCTAGAGCTCACTGACCTATAATAATACTCTCCCATTGAACCATTAGTACAATTCCTTCATTAGAGACTTCATGCTTCTATGCTACTCAATCATACAGGACAATGTGGGGTTACATATTTTAAATATAAACAGAAATTTTGCCAACCAGAGGAAAAATGCATAGTAATGGTTTTGATTTGTGAAGAAGCTTGGAGCGGGTGGTAATTCATAGCGATAGAGGCAGCCTATGGTAGGGCCTCCTTGTAGACGGTGCTATTAATTGTGTTAACATTCCATGTAAGATTGTAAACTTAATTCAGGATTTCCATAATCTGTGGCACAACATTGACAGAGACGATAAATTAGATTTTCAGAAAATCCAATTAGGCAGTAGATTTAATGGCTTCTATGGGCTTAACTCTTTCTGATACTTACTAGGATTTAAACTCTAGCTAATCTTTATAGGAACATGAAGTGAAGATATTTTTATTAGAGCCAGTGAGATGCTTTATTCTTCTTAATTTATTCTACCAAAAAAAAAATCTATGAATAACAGGTTCGGTTGAGTGCGTGGGGGCGGGTTGAGAGTCGGAGGGGGCCGGTTCAATAATCAAACTTAGTTAACACCTAAACAATGCTTAAGAAATTATTTAAATACAGTGGAGATAAATCGCTAAAATATGCTTAGCACGCATTTATTTGAAATTAAAAAGAAGAATAAACAAACAACAATAGAGCAGTCAAGTTGTAAAAGTAGTAACTATATAACAATACTTTAACATCAACTCATTCCAATTATTATTGTCGTTATTTGTTGTAATAAAAACATAAAATAAAAAAAAAGTTGGCATATGCTTTGAATTAGACCATTTATAACACTTTCCACATTCATTTTGATTCACATATACATTCAGCTTGGTTTCTTTGAAAATGAATTTATATTAGTGTGTGAAAAGTAAACTCTTCTGCTATGCATCTACTGCTAATCTAAAAGACTTATAGTGCGAATTCTCTATGGGGAGTATCATCTATGGGGAGCAACTTGGTGACAGAAAATTCATTAAAGAAAAAAATTTGGCAACACACTTCATTTATTGAAAAAAAAAAAAGTTAACAGACATCCATAGGAGTTTGTATGTCACGTGGGGTGGGCTTGTGGAAAGGTATAAGAACAGGTTGGGAATCATTTTATAATCTTGTTAGATTCAGACTAGGCAATACACTAGAGTGAGATTTTTGCATGATGTCTGGTGTATGGATGAGGCTCTAGCTCACTTTTGCCTGATCTATTCCAAATTGCAGTTAACAAACATGAAATGATGAGTGACTATTTGGTGACAGACACTGGAGTAGAGCTCTAGAATCCTGTGAGGTCAGTGCAGAATTGGGAATTAATCTGCCAACAATATGTTTGTTCTGCTGCATTCTCAACAGTTCCAGCTTGAGATGGATCAAGTGAGTTGGAAACTCAAGAGAAACGGTGTTTTCTTTTTCAGTCCACTTGTATTAGGAAAAGCTCTGAGAAGAAGTGCCACGCCAAGTCACCAAGTTTTCCTTGGAAGGCTATATGGAGGGTGAAGCTGTGAAGGCCCCCCTATGAGAGAAGCTTTTCGTGTGGGCAGCATCATTGGGAAAGATTCTTACCACTGATAATCTTATTAAACAAGGGATGGTCATGGTCTCGTGTTGCATGTGCAAGAGCGGTGAGGGTCCAGGTCATCTTCCAGTGCACTGTTCTTTTTCTTAGGGAGTTATATACTTATAGGAGCTTGTGTTCGTGATGTTCGGAGTGTGTTGGGTAATGCCTAAATCTGTGCACATGATGCTTCAGACAGAGAGCGTGGTATACAGTTCCATCATGCTTTTTCGGGACTCAGTAGAGGGAGAGAAATCAAACATTCACAATTCAAGCTGTCAGTTGTGAAGATAAAATCGACATTTGTTTGTTCATTGTTTTCTTGTCTCTTAGTTGATACAGTTCAGCCAATCATTTTGTAAACTTTATTGATTCTTTACATCTCTTAAGAGTTTCTTGGATCTTTGGTGTATACACCCAGTTTACTCGCTATTCTAAAGAAATGATGTACTTGTATTTTTATCTTTATAATTTTATTAATCTGCATTCTGCCTTTAGAGTTGTCACTGGAGACTTCAATGTAAAGGAAAATTAATTTAGCATTGTACCTGCCCTTGGTCAACATAGGTTTGGTACTGTACAATCCTTTTCTCAACCTCAACAATGAGCAGTCTCCGTTGGACCCGAGCCATTCTCCCCCTTCCTTCTGCTCTGGTATCCTGATTCACATAAGGGGAAAAAAGAAGAAGATTAAGCTAAGCCTTAAACAGGGTGGGGAAAAAAAAAACCCTCTTTTAGAGGCCTCTTTGATCAAGAATAATCCAGGAATTAATGTCCAGAAATGCAATGGATGGGGATCGATCAGTATCTCATGGTTATGCAGATTGCAGACCTTAATTCTGAGACCACAAAGAAATGGAGGGATGTTGAAAACCCTCCTGGCCTTTTTCAAAAAAAAAAAAAAAATCAGTAAGTTTGAGATTGGATCTACCAGCATCAAGCTGTCTTGTTCATCTGGAACCAACAACCAAAATGAATCGATTCCAAATCTTTAAGCATAATTTTCAAATGTACCAGTACATTCTAACCAATTACCAAAAATGGCAATCACAGGCTTCTCCTGCCAAGTCAAAGAACTTTCCTAACTGATCAATAGTAAAGGCACATATTTGTGGAAGCTTGGGGAAAATATAATTTCCACCATAATTATAATGAAAGAAATAAAAATTATGATTTGTTACCAAATAATTAAAATAACTAGAAAGTAATTCTTAAAAGATTTTCAATTAAAAAAAAAAAAAAATAAAAAGAAGAGATCTACAGTCATCCTACCCGTTTAAACCATGTACGCACTAGCATGAGCAAAATAAGAGAGAGAAAGAATGCTGGTAAGGCAGCTAGTATAGCAAAATTGATTTCATTAGCCTTAAGAATCTGGTCCAGCTCAAGCATTGCCCTGTTCAAAAAATCATTGTTACAAACTAATTAATCAAGAAAAATTGGATTAGCTAACCCAAGGATTCCAATTAAAAAAAACTCACGTCTCAATATCCAGTTTCAGCTTCTGAACCTGTGATGGCATAAAAATTTAAGTAAAATTATTTAATTCATAAAGAACAAGCACATAAAAATGATACATATATTACCTGAATAAGCAAAGCACGAGCAAGCTCCCCACTAAGAAGGTTCTGAATGGGATGCATTAGCTCCTTTTCATACCTACATCAAGAATCCAATGAACTTCTCTTTCTAATAAAAAAAAGGAACCCACAAAGTTACACAATACAAGTACATCCATAGCAAAGTAATTCAAAATTTTAACAAGAACAAAGAGGTCAATAGTTAGTCCAGGCACTCTCCTTTACCACAGAGGCACCCCGGGTTATCCTTGGATAATCTAAACTTTCCACATATACTTATAATTTCTATGATTTAGTAGCTTGTTCTCAGTTATTTAGGGGGTGTTTGGGAGAGTAGTTTAAATTATGTTGTTTGGGTGTTTTTGATATACGTGTGGGTGAAAAAGTGTATGGAAATGTGTGTAATATTGTTTAAAATGGCTGAAAATATGTTAAAACTAAGGTGCCAAACAGGCCCTTAATCAATTCCAACTCTCTTCAAATTATTCTTAACTAGACTAGCCAAACCCCCAACTTGAACACAAAAATAACCCCAAAACAGAAAAGGCATTTCCCAGCTCACTCTGATAAAGCCAAAAGAAAAGCGGCCAACACTCCCTAGCAACTGAAAGATCAATGGTCCACAAATTCACCAATTATTTTACACATGAAGCACTAACTAGTACGGAACTTCTCCCTATTCATGGAACTATTTGCCGTACATATGCATTGCAAATCAAGAACTTCACCTCCTAACACCATCTCACTCTTGCTGAAACTAACTCTGGAACATATAAGAAGCTTGCACCTAAGAAGTGTGGTGCCACCCCCACATTTTAACCCGCAAATGTATCCATGCAGTATCCCTATCGCATCCCTCTGAATCCAAGCCATATCTTACCGTATCCATGATGAAAATTGATTCACATATATAGGTAGCTATGCACCCTATATGTATCAGGCAATTCCATGGCGGATACCTATCAGATACAATGCTTTTATAATTATTAGTTTACATAGAAAAAAATAATAATTAGTTTGCAATATAGGTTATAATAAATTTTATATTGGACTATTATGTAAATTTTGGTTTTATCATAATAAATTGCAAGTATAAATGAGTATGCAGTTAAACAGATAATTGATGGATCAAATCAGAGTCTTTTCCATGAAATGCTTTGTGATGAAATATTATAAACCATTTTCTTTGCCAAAATACAAATTTATGCCAAGCATGCCTATTTCTCATTCTATTTAATACCAAACAAACAGCACTACAGAAAGACCCACCTGAACATTACTATTTCAAGCAGTTCCTGATCTGAAGCATTCTCTGGGATCTTTTGACCTTTGGTATGTTCACTGAACGCCAACAACATTCTATAAACCAAGCAGATAAATATGGTAAGGTTCAATAAAAGCAAAATATGTTAATGCCAAATTATGTTCGCTGTGAAATAAGATATCAATGACCAATGCATTCCACTAGCACTCTATGATGAAGTATACTAACAAATGGGAATTTGCTTGATCGACAAAATGATATATGCAACACCTTATATGAAGTCTAATAATTTACTTTTTTAGAATGACCATAAGTCATTCAATTTAGTCTCCATAAAAATGGTAATTTCTTATTTGGAAAACTGATTGGGAAAAAAGAAAAAGAAGAAGAAAGTTTGAGTTTGACGCAATGGTCAAAGAGATAGGCTCTTTACCAAACCCATATTAGCATGTAGTATATCTCTAGTTCATCTAATTTTCCAACTTGTATTGCTCCTCCATCTTTTTTCTACTTCAACAAAAGTCTTTGTACTCTATCAATAATGTGTAACAATATATATACTTGCTTAAATTATCATTCTCCATTTTACATCTTCTTAATAAGGGCAAAGCCATGTGGTTGCATACATAAATTGCTGCTTCCTCAATTATTTTCAATACAATGGTCAGCTATATTACAGAAATCAAGCCACGTACGCGTTCCTTTTTAACAAGCAAAAGCCAAAATATATGCTTCGCTGATGAAAATTTTTCAACAATCAGAAATACAACAATTATAGCATCTTAAGTGCCAGAGCATTTCCATTCCATAACTTATAATGGTATAAGCCAATCATAAGCATTGAAAAGGCATTAGCATCATTATCCAAACTGAGCCAAGCTGCTGGGCATGCCATCCCAGTTCAGCAAAATTACACAAGGCATTCCAAAGTCATGAACAGTCTGATGTGGATAGCAAAGGGTTTGAGGGAAAAACCAAATTATTCAATATTTGTGGTCTAGTTTTGATGTGGGGCTTTCTTGGAACCTTTTGTAGGTTATTTTAGCTATTTTTGAGTCTTCGTATTAAGTATTTTTAGGTTTGAAAGATGTTGCATCAGTTTTAAGCAAGTTTACTAGAATAAGGCCAATTTGGTAATTTCTCAATTTCAGGAATGGGCTGTCCTTGGCTGCACCAAAAGCCCATGGGTCTTACTTTATGTTTGAGCCCTTTTATAGATCTCTAAAGTACTTTTTGTTTGTTATTAGCCAGCCTAGTCATTTTAGAAATAGATTATTTAGATTTTAGAGTCCTAATCCTTCTAGGAAAGGAGTTAACAATAGCCTATATAAAGGTTTTATTGTAGTCATTAATATTCATAGTGAAATTGATTTTAATAAAATTCCAACACGTTATTTAAGCATTGAGCGTGTGATAGCCTTCTAACTAAGTGTAATTGCTATTCAAGATTCAAACTTTTGTTACCTAAGCCCTTAAACATAGATCCTTACACAAGAACCCTTCAAGATTTCATCAAGAAATCTAATTTAGTGCTAAATTCCTAAAGAACCTAAATCAAAATTGGTATCAAAGCCCATTCAAGCTTCCGCATTGCGTCACATGCAAAATACTAATAGAGCTGAATTTTCAGCATGAAAAAGAAAAAAAAACCCAATTCAAGAATTGCAAATGAGAACTAAAATAGATTTCATAGATTAAATTAATTTGAAAACCAATAGCCTTGTCACACAATTCAATA
Organism: Castanea sativa; assembly: GCF_040712315.1. NCBI lineage: Eukaryota > Viridiplantae > Streptophyta > Magnoliopsida > Fagales > Fagaceae > Castanea > Castanea sativa. The sequence goes on from NC_134020.1 coordinate 41,743,434, forward strand.
CTAATAGTTCAATACCAATACATCTGAACCAAAAATATTAAGCCCCCTGATCAAATCCAACATGCCATGATAAGAGATAAGTCCAAACAATCCCACATAGCTAATGGAGTTCTTCCTGTCTGAACTATTGAAAAGCAAACCTCATTGAAGTCACCACCAATCACTTTGGCAATCCCCAACAGTATATTCCTGCTAAATCCTCACATAACAATTTTCTATCTTGGTTTGAATTAAGCTCATAAGCCCCAGAAAAAAACCCATTCATATTGCTCTACCACACAACTAAATGTACATGAGATAGAAAACATACCCTTGACTACTTCAATTTTCTCTAAAACTCAATTTGGTCAACCAGTTCTCTTGGACCAGTTAATCTCACAGGACCCAACTACTTCCAGATAGTCCCAATCCACAAACTGACTTCCCCATAAGCTCTGTCCCTCGGATACATGACCCCCTGCTAGAACCATGTCACACCCTTCACAATTGATCTTAACTCATCTTTTGAGAAGCCATGTCTGTCTCATTTGTTCTCCATCTTTCCTCAATGGCCATGAACAAACCATAACCTCCTTTTCACAACCTTCAAAAGCCACCCCCGAAAATTTGCTAAACCCCCTTAATTCTTTTCATGACCCAATTGGAAGACATAGCTTAAGATCAGTATAAAACTTCCTTGCTGCTTTGAAACATATTTAGAGGTGTAACATCAAGGGCTTTGTCATCTTGTTACCCCAATAGCCAAATTGTGAAGAATGGTAGAGAGAAAATAAATACGTAAAATTAATTCTGCATGGACTAATTATGCTATGTTTACATGTGCTTATATAGCTTACTTTGACAACAATAAAACTGGGCATATGCCCAAATACTCCATTTAATTTCTTCTTCTTCTTCTTCTTCTTCTTTCCTTACTGAAAAACATTAACAAATTCAGGCAATACCTCTACCACTCACATCACAGGCCTTTAATCTATTGGAAGGTTTAAGTTATCACAAAAGCTCTCTGTTTCATGCATAAATCAATAAGGATACATAGGTGTATTATGCAAGTATATATGGAAATAAGTGTGTCTAAAATCTGGAGGGGAACTTTAATGATCGAAGTAAACGTAATATATGCATGATCGGCATTTATATAGAATATTCAACTGAAAATGGTTAATAAATAACGACCTGTGCAGAGAATTAGAAGTTAACAGAACTTCTTCAGGCTCCATGACACCTTTGTGCCTCTTCCTGAATGTCTCAAAAAGTTCATCTCTAATTGACAAAAGCTGTTAAAAGATTGAATTAATCATTCAAAATATTAAATAATTTATAGATATGAAAAATCTAATATGAAAAGGATAAGTAGAGGTGGGAGGGGAAAGAAAAAGAAAGAGTTATGGCATCAACAAAGAAAAGTTATACTCTCTCCATCCCAAAATGATTGCCTAGATTCCAAATGGCATGATTATTAATGAAACAGAATTAACAAACTTCCCAAAATCCTCTTCACACTGTATTAGGGTCAGCGAAGAGTTTTGATGAGAACTTTTCATACTTTTGTAAGAAATGGGCAAAGTGGAAAAGTAAGTGGAAAGAATGAATATACCGGTTGTTCAACATGATCATTGAAAAAGCTAACTGTTGACTCTCTGGCATCACCAATCCATTTGTCAATGTCAGAACTCCCCATGAAACTACTATGCCGTAGGACCCACATAGAACAAACAGAGAGGCCAACTGCACCACACGTATAGCGGATCCAGTGTAAAGTTATCTTCCTAGGTTTCCGATGTTTTGCAACCTAAGAGAACAAAAATGCAAGCACACTACAAGTCTTAAATCTGATCTGATTAAACTACATAAACTGAGGCATGAGCTTGTTAATCTCCCAAAATTGTCCAGGCCAAGCCAACTTGATAAGTTACTCTGCTATCAAACATTCAACAATGTTTCCAAATAAATTTAAAGTAACCCAGTTTGACCTATCTAGTGTCCTTCAATCAACAAAGAACTATATCAAAATTATCTGGTTCATTTAAGCAAACATCATGTGCATGTACGTAATGAATGCAAATTATATTAATTAACTTTAATCTTAGTTCAATATAACTATATATCTAACCAACCATATACTGGATATTACCTCAATATAATTAATATTAATAAAATAATTTAGGCGACATCCATAGATAATTAAGACTTGGCAATTATGTGCTTCCTTATTCGGAGTATTATACAAATAGTGGTAAAAAAGTTGAATGAGCTCAACTGAACTGCATGATATTGGGCGATAATTTTAATTCTCTTATCTTAATTCATGTTCTTTTCATTTTTAATTGCTAAGTTACTTATGCATGGTCTTGGACTCACAACCAAACCCTTCACCCTCCTCTTTTTTTTATTTAAATAATAAGTAATAACCCTTCACCCTTTTCTTAACAGGGGAGGAGGAAGCTCCATTTAAGCTACAGCTCATTGACCTCTTGAATCTACTCTTCTTTACATTGTTTCCACTTCCCATCAAGCTCTCTAGTCAATGTGGCTTTAAATAATGATGAAGATTTCAAATTTAAATGAATCATACAACTTCAAACAAGCAATGCTACTCAATATCAGAAAATGCATAGTAGCACCCAAATCTATTTTAAAGAATATATGAACAAAACAACTAATAAAATATGAAAACAATAACAAACTTGAATTTAAGCAATATAATTACTAATACAAATGACTTAGTGAGCGTTTGGATACCGCATTTCACGCGGTATCCAAGTCTATGTTTTTTTTTTTGGAAAAGCGTGTTTCAGTGGCTTTATGTTACACTAGTGGGTCCTGTGCACTGTTCATGGGACCCACAAACCTTTTTTTAAGCAACTTTTTTATTAAAAATGGATCCCACGGCACTATCACACATTTAAAAATTCTTTTGTTACAGTGTTTTCAGTTTTCAGCAAAATAAACAGTATCCAAACGGACACTTAGTACACAGAGCATGGTGCATAATGTCATGAGAAGTTCGACCACATTAATATTCAATAGCACAAGACATCTAGGTAATATATCATAAATCAATTTTAACTCTCTGCCCAAAGCGAATGTTTGTATGATGAATTTGCATTGAAATATACACTTTTTAGCATATTGTAGTCAAAATCTAGCAAAGTAATGCAAGGGTAGCAATAGCAACAATAAAAAATAGAGTTACTGTATACAGACTGCCCACAATGCAATAGCAATACAAGTTCATATGTAATGTAGGAAACAGTGTCAGCACAACTATGGCAGTAGCTAATATAGGGCTTTCAATTTTACTTAAGCTAAGAATGGAATTGCCTGAAGGCTAGGGTCTAATCACGACTAGGATTTCTTTTAACAGAATTCTCATTATGACATTAGACTATAGATGTCCAAGAGCTTGTTATTAATTTCCCCCATAAATGTTGTGACTTTTCTAGTCAGAAGAAACTTTTTTAACAGTCATGTATATTGAAGACCAGCCATAGTCTGCATTTTGATGTCCAGAAGGCCAACCTAAATCATGGTGGATTACTATAATTATATACCAATTTAAATAAAAAATTACTATAAAGAAACAACAGCCTAGAGACTTTTTATTCATGTCTTCATCATAGAAGTCACCCATTTTTGGAAAGTTTGGGTGCATAATTTGTAGGTACTACAAGTTAATAAGATGATCACCAACAAAAAACATAACACACAGTTTATGAGATGACATATAAGCTACCATCTGTTAAAAAAAATTAAAACAATCTTAAGGGTACCAATTATGTACAAATCATAAAAAGATGACAGAAGTTCTTACAATATCAGATAAATAGGAGTCCAATTTAAGTAGATTTTGATAAATCAAGTTGATAGCATCTCTAACTTCACAGTCAGTCCACTGTGATCCTTCCTGATTTACTCCTGGCAGCTTCTCAAACAGTAGTGGGAGTGAATAGCTCCCTTCAACAGAAGAATCACTCTGCAAAGTAGTCATTCCAAAAGAGAGGGGAGGGGGGGGGGGGGGACAAGCAAAGCTTCAGAATATATATTAATAACAACAATAACAGCAAATATGAGTTTCTGAAAACTGCATGGTGAAAAAAATTAAAGACATGAAAACAATGCAAAAGCTATCAGCAATCACCACAAGGATAATCATGAAAAATGATAAGTCTTATGTTCATAGTCACCTGATGCATTGCCTGTAGATGTCCAATTGATGCCTCTAAATTTGAAAATATATCATTAATTGTAACCAATAATGAGGGCAATGAATTCTCAGGATCCTTCACTAACTTCTCTCCAAATCTGTCAACTTCCATGTAAATCTATAAAAAGAAATTGAATCAAAATCTGATAAGACTGCCTTAAAAAAACAATAGATATACGTGCAGATATGTAATACATAACTATGTAGCAAAGTAAGTTGTATATATGTGTCTATATGTATAGAAATAGATTATGTGTTGTATCATGCGAGTGCAGGAGAAGGGAAGTGACTGGATGGGTGAGAAAGAGTGAAACCACAACCTTAGCTAAACATTTCTTTTTATAGGTAAAGAAAAATTTATTAATGAAAAAACAGCGAATTCAGTTGCTGTCAATATATATCTAGCAATCATTAATACAGTGAGCCCAAAAAATCTAAAATACCCAATGGACTACTGTTGACACCCAAAAAAGGATCGAAGAAATCCAGACTTTATTCTTTCCGCCATATTGTCCACGTCAAATATGATGGAACCACATTCTAACCTTTATTTCTATAAAAAGTAGGTTTCAGATGCCAACATGTGAAGTAAAACAAACACTGACTTAGGCATAATCCATCTCACACCGAATACCACAAAGACAAACCCATAAATCAATAGCAATACAGAAATGAAGCAACTAATAATCTACTATCTCACCATTACTCTTCTATCTAAACACTAATCCACAATAACTATATTTCGTTTTATTATTCCTGTGGTGGGAGGCTTGGGATAAGTTGTAGACCCAGATCTCATGGTTCAAATCCCCACTAGGATCCCTTGGATTACCTGATACACAGTTCTTGGGGCTGGGGGTGTGTATATGTGGTTTTCTCCCCATGGATAAGTCCGAAGGCCTTGCCTTGGTGAGGTTCCACATCATCAATTTTTTTAATCTATTGTAAGAATCCTTCCCCAATGAGGCTAGTCAAACAAGAAAAAAAAATTCCATTCCCCAACCACGATATGTTTAAAGTTACACCAGGCCAATTTTTTCTTAAAAATAAAAATTCTTTAAATTTGGTGTTACTTTGTATATATAGGATGGATATCAGTATGGAAAGGGGGGGTGAAGAAACTGATAGTGATACCCTCTACAACAATCAAAGCTTTTGTTTCTAACATTTTTCATAAAGGTTTTTTTTTTCTTTAACCATCGATTAGAAAGAAATAAAGGGAAAAGCCTTAGAAAATGGAAGCATGTAAAAGAAAATACCTTAAGAAGCTTGAAAAAATTTACCCTCACAATTTAACATTTTAATTTTAAAGAAATCAAGGTTGTTTACAGCATTTTTTCTTTGATAAGTTTATTTATGGGTATTCTTCAGAAATAATGTTTATAATACAAGGAAAAAAAAGAAGTCTGAATAATAAAGGTAACCTACTTAACCAGTTAGATTATCCTAATATATAGGTTTTTTATTTTATGACGTGGAACCTCACCAAGTTAGGGCCCTTTGGACCCACCCTTGGAGAGTAATATATAGATTTTTAAATAAAAAAAATAGAAAATGATTTTTTGGGCGATTTCAACTGGTGAATCAGTCGGCAAACCCAAGCCCAACTGACCCACAATCACTCCTAGACCTTCCTAGTATTGGTTCAAGATCATTCAGCTTATAACAGCATATGTCATGTGCCAATTGTTTTGAATAACTTACAACCAAGCAAGAGAGGAAAAAAGGAAAGGATTGATAAATATGAACAACATAAGATGATTTAAGAAAAAGACATACTAAATTAAGGTTACTCATTCTAAAAATACAAAAGGGTAGTATAGGACTGAGCAAACCTGAGCCAAGAACGTAGCAAGTGCACATCTTAAGCTACTTAAAATGGCTATTCTCTCAGATATGTGAGATGATGCAGAATGGCATATATTCTGCATCGAAGAGCCCTCATCAGCACATCCACGTATCAATTGGACCGCTCCATCAATAAAAGCCAGTGGCCCTCTCTCGAAAATCATGAAGTACATTTTACGAGCATTGGATCCCTAAAACAAAATCGTGCAAGCGTGACGATCATTCACAGTACATAAACTATCATTCACAGTACATCACATCCACGGTTTACTAACCTCCGCCCTAGATTGCCAAAACTGCAAATTCGTCTGAACATTATGCAAATTCAAAAATGTGTGCTCCAAAATATCCTCCAAAACCTCATAAACTCTAGACGTGTCTGACATAACCCTGGACGCCGCATAGTAGAGAATTTATTTAATCCATAGTTCAATGTTTACAGAATATAACAAATGCAATCTTATGAATGTTGCTAAAGTTCCATTAACAAAAATAAATTTAAACACTTTCATTAGCTTGCTCATGAAAAATTCAAAGAAAAAAAAAAACAATTTCTTTAATCTTTATAGCTTCCAATCAAAAATTCTTTCCACATCAAGACATTTCGGTACATTAAAGCAAATCAGAATCAATCTTCAATAAAGCGATTACTAATGCGCAAATGTGAAACCTCTATTTTCTCAGGAACCAAACAAGTCATATAGAAAAAAGAAAGATTCTTACAGTGAAGCAGAGTCGAAGGAGTTGGAAGGCAATGGGAGAGGGAGGCAAGCGCCGTGAGTTCGAGAGCCGACGCGAGCGGCTTGGCGATAGAGATTGGAGATTTTGGCGAATACATTTGAGGCCGATGATGATGATGAAGAAGAAGAAGAAGAAGAAGAGGAGGGCAAGAAAGCAAGCACTCGGTTCCAGATATAGTTGGAGTAGAATGAGAATAGGGTTTTGTTGTTGTTGTTGTTGTTGTTGTTGTTGTGGTCCTTGGATTCATTGTTATTCTCCACAGTTGCGACCTCCATGAGTAGAGAGTACTTAGCTTAGCACTGAGTTTTCAAGTACTGTGAGGGGAACGATTCGAAAGAGACGAATAGAATCAGTGATACGGTTATATAGGCTTCCGGTGGTGGTGGCGTTTGAATTGCTTTTGACTTTGATTTCATTAGTCCCTGTATTTTCAATAATTATAAAATTGCACTTCTTTTTTCTTTTTCTTTTTTTTTTGGTGTAAATGCATTTTTAGTCCTTACATTTTTAGTCCCTACATTTTAATTTTACCACTTTTAGTCCCTAATTCAATTAACGCGTTCTATTTTAGTCCTTTTTATTAGTCAACCGACGAAAATAGCTGAGGTGGCTGTTGGAAGAATTAAAATATTATAAAAAAATGTCACATCATCATGACACATCAACATATAAATTTAAAAAAATAATTTATTAATTTTAACTAAATAATAAAATTAAAAACTAAATTAAAAACTAAAATTCACATGAATTAAAACAGAATTTAAAAAATCATCTCAAACTCAAACTCTATTCTCTCATCTCAAACTTAAACTCAAATACTGATACACACAGATCTAATCTAAGTAAAGAAATGTAAAGTAGAATCAAATCGAAGAAAAAGAAGTTGAAAACGGAAGAAATCAAACCCAAAAAATCAAACCCAAAAATCAAATACCCAAACCTAAAAAATGAAACCAAGAAAAAAAAAAATCAAATCCGAATTAGGGTCGAGCAACAACAAGAGACGAGAAGAGGAAAGGAGCTCGTTGATGGCCTTGAAGTCCTTGCGGTGGCCGAAGTAGTCAACGAAGGAGTGAGTGAAGTTAGGGTTTGAGAGAAGCCATTGGTGGAAGCCGAGAACTGTACAGCTGGCTTTAGGGGAGAGATTGAGAGTGGAGAGGACTAGAGAAGGCGTTGAGTTGATGTGAGAGAACTTGAGGTGGAGGCGTTCGGAGATCGGAAGCGGGTCAGAGTTCGGGTTGTTAAGGAGCTCCGAGGAAACAGAGAGAGAAACAGGATCATCAGAAAAAGGAGAAGGGGAAGGAGAAGAAGAGAAGGATTGGAAATGGGAGGAGAGGAAAGTGAGTTTGGGAGTTTGGTCATTGTGTAAGCATCTTCAGATAAACAACTGGGTTATTGATATTTTTTATTCAGTTCAGTTCAGTTTGAGTGAGTGAACTGGCTGGGTTTTTCTGGGGTTGTGTGTTTGTTTGATTCAATGAGCCGAGTTGGCCAGATTGGTTGATTTTGTTGTTGATTGTTTGAAATAAACTGGGTTTTGTTTGAGTTTTTGGGTTTCTGGATATTTAAGTGTTTGAGATTTCTGGGTTTTCTTTGATTTTATGATTTTGGCTATGAATCTTTGGGGAAAAACGAGAAAAACTTATAGGTTTTCAGCATGGGTCTTTTAGCATTGGTCTTTGTTCTCTTGTCAAATTTTATTGTATTATTGATTTGATTTTAAGTGGGAAAGGAAGTTGATTCAATGGGTTTAATTTTAAATTCGTGTTCTTGAGTTTGATTTTCTGGGTTTGTGTTCTTGTGTTCTTTGTTTTTTTAAATTTGAGTTTGTGTTTTTAAATTTTCTTTTTTTATTCAGTTAAAATTGAAAAATTATTTATAAAAAAAATAGATGCTGACGTGACATTATTTTATAATATTTTAATTTCTTCTGCTGCCACCTTAGCTATTTCTATTGGTTGATTGACGGAAATGACCAAAATGGAACGCGTTAATTAAATTAGGGACTAAAAGTGATAAAATTAAAATGTAGGGACTAAAATGAAAATACGCCAAAATGTAGGGAGTAAAAGTACATTTACGCCTTTTTTTCTTTTCTTTTTGAAAAAAAAAAAACATAAAGGTTAAAATGAAAATGAAATCTAATAATTTGAAAAATGGGGAAATAAATGAAAGTATTTTGAATTTAAGGATCAAAAGTGTACTTTGGTCTAACTTTTCTTTATGTTCTTTCATTTTAAGACTATGCAAACCGGCATCTTTCGAGAAATGAAAAAAAAAAAAGGAAAAAGTTAAAAACTTTAAAGTAATTATATGACCGAGCCTTTTTTTTTTTTTTGGGTATCCTTCTTATGCTGCCTTATGTAAGAAGTGGAACAGTTTAACATTTTTGTGGTCTATCAATGATTAAAATAACGGCTAATGTGGGTTAAATTGTGTGATATTTAGTTGGCACATTTGCAGTAGAATTGTATCATTGTATGTGTGTCATGTCATGCTTTTATAATGTTTTGGATCAAGTTCATATTTATATAATGTTAATTCTGTTTTAGGTATTTGATAATTATCATTCTCAAAAAAAAAGTATCTGATAATTCAATAATTAAATAAGGGCTGAATATAAAGTATTTAATCATATCATTTTTATAATGTTAACTATATTTTAGATTTTGATAATTTGATAGTTATACTCAGCTCTCCAACTAGGAAAGCTCTCTCTCTCTTTTGGCACATAAGATAGAAACTCATAATAGAACAGAGGAAAAGTGTTGAAATTCAGTATTAGGATAAATGAAAGAAAAAAAAAAATCCCATACAAAAGGCACAGAGCTACTGCTACTATAACTAAACATTATGTCAATAAAATTAGAAAACTGAGAATATCCAGTGCAATTATAGAAGAAAAAATAAAATGCCATTGTAGCTGTACTAACTACTATATTTAGATCTAATATTGTCAACAACAAAAAAAAAACATCAATGTCTTATAAGCAAGAAAACTGCAATTTTTAAAAACCAAACTGAACTGACCAGTTCAACCTGGAATAACAGCAGAGCCGCAGGGGTACTAGTTAGATAAACAATCTGAAATCCATTTAACATAAAATTTTAAAAAAAAAAAAAAAAAAAAAGTGCGTTTAACATACATGCATGCATAATTAGTCAATGGAATACCTAAAAAGCCCAATTGAAAAAAAAAAAAAATTATCAAACCTATGAAAAATCATAACTAAAATCAGTGGGTACAAGTACAACATTTTAAAAAAAAAATTGTTATCATAAAACAACACTTAAAAAAGGATTTTAAAAAATCTAAGAATTGATTAACCCTACAAAACTAATGGCCTATTTAGAAGTTTAAAAAAGGAGGGGGAGTAGAGTAAAAGGAGGGAGAGTAATTCAATTACCTTGTTTGGAAGTTTTTTAAGGAATGAGGGGGAGGGATTTCAACTACCTCTAACCTCTCATTTTTAATTCTCCCAAATTGGAGAGATTTGGAGGGAGAATAGAGTAGATAAATTATTGACCAAATAAATTATTTAATTTACCCTTTCTAAATTAAAAAAATTACAAACCGATTACATAAATAATCTTTGTTTGTTTCTTGAGAAAATTTAAAGTGAATGAAAAAAATAAAAATAAAAATAAATTCACGACTTACTAAAAGGAAAATTTGCAAATTAATTATTTAACAAATTAATTATTTAATCAACCAATCACAAAAACAACAACTTGATTTGCAAAGTCATCATTCAACCACTACAATTCTCACCAAATTCAACTCTGGAATTCAAAAACCTGAGCAATTTTCAAAATTTATAGAATTCTAATCTCTGATTAGAAATTTATATGCGAAGAAGAAGTCGGCTAAATAAGCTAGTTGCACCTGTTTGAAGATAGCGTCAGAGCTAAGCGGACTCTACTTGTTTTTCCGATGTTCCGGAGTCAATGGCTGATACACGAGCTTCACCGCAGCAAAATCAGTTCCGCGATCGTCATCGCTTCCAATCTTATTATCACCACCACCGCTGCCACTGCCATTACCAATACTAGTCGGCTTCGTCGACTCTATTACGGCGGTACTCTGATTCCTATCATCATCGTAGACTCACAGCTCTTCCCGTCGTCTCTGAACGCCGAATTATTTGACAATTCCGGTAAGCTCGTTTTGGATGTTGAATCCGACACTTCCCTGACAACCGTGGCGCTAGGCCTCCTTCGAACATCTGAGCCTACATTAGATTGTTGTGGTCGTAGTCATGGTGTTGGTCATCGCTGCAGTCACTCTTGTGCCAGTGCTTTCCAGCATATCGAAGATCGCCATTGTAGTATTGTACAAAACCGTGTCAATGTGTACTGTTGCTGTTTTTGTGATTTTTTGTTTGTTTTTGTGATTGGTTAAAAATAATTATTTAATCTAATAAATTAATCATAGACCAATGTTGTAAGTCAATTTTTAAATAGGAGTAAATTTGTCACTTTAAATCATTTTCTCTCTTTTCCATCCTAATTTTTAAAACATCTAAACAAGAGGAAGGACTAATTACTCCCTTCTTCTTACTAATTACTCCCTTCCTCTTCCATCCTAATTTCCCTCTACTCTCATTTCCACTACTCTCCTCCCCTCTACTCTCCTCCCTCCCTAAACTTCCAAACAAGCCATAAGGGAATCTCGACCATAATATGTAGGGAACCTTAGCTTGGGGTCTCACTCTCAGCACAGGCCGCCTTTGAAGAGGGCTTAATTTAAGGGACACGGGTTAGGTCTAGTGCACGCCTAAGCTTAGCCCAAGTATAAAACCAGAAGAAAAAACAAAAAGCTAAAATTTGTAAATTAGATTTTAAAGTTTGAAAATTAATTTAACAATTAAGTTCAAGTCATAAATATTGCTAAAATTATGCAGGCTAACACCACAACCATACCTTAAAGTACCAAGCAATTATCAGTGCTTTTTTTTTTTTTCTTTTTCTTTTTTTCTTTTCTTTCTGTGCTTCTAAATTCTAATATTGTCTATGTAAGACCAAAACTCTAAATCAAACCATGGTTCTCAGAAAGATGAATTCCAAAATTTTCTATAAGAAATCGATGTAAAAAATAAATTACAAACACATATGTCGATTAAAATAAAACAAAGCAAGTAACATGTACCTGATTCGGTCGCCAAGTCTGGTAACACTGAAATCGATCCTACAATATCAGGGATTTTAAATTGAAAATCACAAACCTTATAAACTGAGGGAGAGTCACGTATCTCATATGTATGCGAACATGGATTATATATGAAGTTAAAGATACTGTCACAACTGAAATCATATTGGATTCCCGTTTCGTTTGGGAGCTGACTGCATGGATATTGGATATTATATCTTGAATTATCTTACGGGACAAATTATTTTAGAATATTTTTATAAATTGTTGATGCAATAAATTGATTTTTTTTTTTTTTTTGGAGAAGAATTGATTCTCAAGGTCCATTATTAATATTACATTTTTACTTACCAATAACCTACCACATCATCAATTTGTAAAATATTTTGTGCTTTTAACATTTTTCTTTTAGATTTTCACTTTTCTTTATTCCATTTGGGTTTTGCTTAACATTTTAAGTTGATTTTATAAGCCAAAAAAAAAAAGTTATACTATATAAATTCCACAAGACAATTATTTGGTAAATTTAAAAATAAGTTATACGCTAGTATTTTGTCTCTACTATGAATCGCTTAATTAAATGTTATATGTAAAAAATTGAAACTATATTAATTAATAACTAATGAGATGCATAACACAAACACACTAAATTTATGACATATAGTTAGATTACATACATATATTGAGCCATTTTGCACAAACACGGTGTATAGTAAAATTTGATGTCCAACTTTTATTATATAAAATATGATAAAACATTGCAATCCACGAATTATTTAAAAACTACATGTAAATAAAGCGAAAAAAATATTAATAATTAGTGAGCATATGACAAAAATATATTCATTTTATAACATATAATACACACACAAACTAACATTAATTATTATGTTGCTATGACTTAATTAAAAATTATATTCATATATATTAGAATCAAGATGAACACGTATTATTTCATAAGACTGCTAAAGTCAGCCTGTAAAAGGGGGGGGGGGGAAAGATTGCTTTTCTCGCCAGAGAATGAGCCATCTTGTTACTAAGGGTCCGTTTGGATAGAACTTATTGTTGAAAACTAAAAACTAAAAACTGAAAATACTGTAGCAAAATAATTTTTAAATGTGTAAATAGTGATGCGGGACCCATTTTTAATAAAAAATTGATGAAAAAGTACATGAACAGTGCGCGCACAGTACGCACACAGTGCGCGCATGTCCCCCTCTGCAGTAGAAACAAAAAAAAAAAAACAAAACGTGAACGCGGAAATAATCTGAATCCAAACACCCTCTAAGTCTACGAGCAAGAGATAGCTTGAAAACAAAAACAAAAGCAAAAAAAAGAGGTGAAGCAAGATAGTGAATATCAACTACAATATGGCCATAGTGAGCAAGAGACTTGTGATGTTCCTTGAGAGTACTTATTAGCAGACGGAGCCGGGACTTAGAGTTAGGGGGCAGCTTTGCTGTTGGCTATGTGCGACAGTTCTGGCCTCTGGCTTTGCTGCTTAACTAATTGCTAAGGGATTTTCTATTTTTCATTTTTTATTTTTTTGTGCTTTTGATGTGTGTGTTGTTTTTAGGTAAGGACAAAGTTATTTTATTTAAAATTTTTTAAAGGGTTAGATTGTTTGTTTTGAGTAAAATTGGTTGTTTAAACTTAATTTTTTTTAGCTTTACCATTGGTAATTTTTGTTGTTGGGCTAATTTTTTTTTGGGTTTGTACTTATAAAATTTTTTATAGCCCCTAGAAAGAGGAAAATGCTAGAGTTACAATTTTTTTTACAAATTGTTGATGTAATGAGTAGTTATTAGTAAATAAAAAAGTTATGTAAGTGGTAGATTCAAATGTAAACCAATAAGAATTCACTACCTCAACAGCTTGTAAAAATGTTGTAAACACGTTTGTGATTATAGTATTATTTTTAAAAGAATCAATGATATTATTAAGGGGAGAAAGTGTAATTTTATAGAATAAAATTGTTAAAATAAGTAGCAATAAAATTCGGGGCCGCCACCCCCCCCCCCCAACGCCCAAGTCTACCTCCGTCCATGCTTATTAGAGTAGCCAAGTCACACCTCGGCGCGCTGCCATAGCTTCCACCTCAATGACCGTTAGGGGCAACGATATTAGCTGGGATAGCGCTGCCATGACCTGCCCATCCCCATTTCGGATTACGACGCCCAAGCCAGCGCTGCCTTCATCATCAAACGTAGCATTGTCGACATTGATCTTGTAGCAGGGAGTACTGGAGGCATCCAAGAAGCTGGTAAGTGTTGAGGTCGACACGTCGGGGGGCTCACCTGGAGTAAGTCACGTTCTTGCTGTCTGTCTCGAGCCACCTGTAGCAACTAGTTCAAGGGTATCACAGGTTTGCTCAAGCGCAGATGGTTGCGTCGATTATTCCAGATTGCCCATATCACAGAGATGAACACGTCCGGGTCATGCTTTCTGCAAATACGAAACCGAGCATATCAATGAAATTACCACATTGCTTAAGAGTGCTATGATTCCATGATGGTGTTGATTTTCAGAGGATTTCCAACTTCGGACAGTGAAACAGAGCGTGGACAATGTCTTCTTGGTGAAGCTTACAAACATCGCATATACCATCTGCCACCACTCTTCTCTTCATCAGATTGATCTTCGTGGGTAATGAATTTTGGCAAGCATGCCACGCCAAATTTTTTACCTTTGCAGCGACATGTAATCCCCAAATCTTCATCCACAATGGTTTTAAGTTTCCAACCGTGGAGTGGCTGGGCTGCTAAACTTAAGAGGCACGCTGCAGGAACTGATAGCCGAACTTCATTGAGTACTCCCCATCTAGATTCCACGACCAAATAAAGATGTCCTCTTGGATTGAATTACATAGAGGGATTCTTTTGATCACTGCTACCTCAAACTCGAAGAAGCACCTATCAATAATGTCATCTCTCCAAAATCGTTGTTCCTAGTCAATGAGGGTACTAACAGTGTGTGAAGGCAGCCCCGACATGACAGGAGAAATAATCTGTGGGTTACATCGGGTTGGACTTGGAAGCCAGTTATCCCCCAAATATTAACTGAGGTACCTGTTCCTATTCTCCAAGAAGCTCCACGTTGTATGACTTCCCTGCCTTTGATGATGCTTTGCATTGTTTGGTGTTTTAGCATCCATCACCGAGCAATTTGGAAAAAACTTAACTTTGAAGACCTGGTAGAATAAGGATTGAGCGTAATGTAGGAGGTGCCAAGTTTGCTTTGCTAAAAAAGCATCAATGTACATAGCCAGGTCTTTAAAGCCCAAGCCACCCTGTGACTTTGGCTTGCACATAGTTTCCCACTTCAACCAATGAATTTTTCTGCTTTCTCCTCGTTGCCCCCAAAAAAATTTGCTAATGAGAGCTTCAATTTCATGGCATAGGGTGACTTGAAGCATGACCTTGTACAAGTGGGGAGTGCTTGAGCAACTGACTTGGTCAAGATTCCTCTTCCTGGGTCAAAAGTTTAGCTTCCCATCCTTAAAAGCAAGCTGCATATCATGGTTAGTTGATTTATTAAAAAATAGAGTAGTTTTGGCTCTATTAATTTTTTGACCCGAGGCCCTTTCATAGGTGGCCAAAATATCCAACCATGCTTGACATTCATTCTCAAAGGCCCTGCAAAGAATCAAACTATCTTTTACAAAAAACAAATGGATTCGTCGTGGTCTTGTTTTACAGATAGCCACCCCCGAATATCTTCACAAGTGGCTGCCTTCATGATTAGTCCATTTAGTCCTTATGTGCACATCAAGAACAAGTATGGTGAGAAAGGGTCACCTTGGCGGATTCTCCGTGAGGGAATAATGTCCCCATGAGGTTCACCATTAATTAGCACAGAGTATTATGCAGTGGTGATGCATACCATCATCAAATGTATCCATTTTTCACAAAAACCCAACTTTTCCAAAACTTATAAATAAAACTATATTAGTAATGAATGATTAATGAGCCACATAACACACACACATACACTAGTCTCGTCACATGCACGACCTTCTTTTTTTGATTTAGTATCATATATTTTTAACTTATTTCAATTTGAGGTTTACACTTTTTCTCACAAAAATTGCGCATTTAGAACTGCTAATATGGTCAGAAATGTCATAAGGCTAGATAAAATACTTATAAAAAAAAAAAAAAAATAGAAGAGGCTCTTCAATGGGAGGACATTACCAATTACCAAAGTCAAGTAGATGAGTGGATTCAGAATGGCTCTAGATCTAGACTCTAGAGTGGCGATAGAAAAGAAGAATGGCCAAGATTAGCTTTCTTTTTCCATTGGCCAAATCTCTTTTTGGCAGCCTCTTCTTCTCTCCACGTAAAAACAGAATAGTTACAGGATAAAAAAGAGATGAGAAGAAAGTGCAGTTATTTTTTTTTTTAAAAATTTATTAGAGAAGAAAGTGCAGTTATTTTGCGATATAGCTACATAATAACTGATCAATAGTGGCTAGTGGAGAGAGTGAACTGCGAAATTGAAAAGTAACTAATGAAAAATGTATTTTACAATGAATTTGGTTTACAATTTGTTGTAGAAGGAAAAAAATTGAGTTTAGTAATTGTATAAGTGGAAAACGTGGTTGGAAAAGCAATTTTTTAGGGGTGAAACATGGTAAATCTAATCGGTTAAAAAAAAGGGGAAAAATGGTTTTTTTAATTAAAAAAGTTGAAAATCGTTCAATCAAAAAAAAAAAAAAAAGTGGAAAGTTATCCCAAAAAAAAATGGAAAACTAACGTGAGAGAGAAATGTGGAGATGGGAGAAAAAAAGTTTTTTTTTTTGAGAAGTACTATGTTCATAACATTTTTACAATATTTTCACAACAAATCACAAGAAGTTAGTTGTTATTGGTTCAAATTTAAAATTGAGATTATTTTTTAACCCAACAATAACAACCAGTAACAACCTGCCACTTAGGATTTGTTGTAAAAATGTTGTAGACATATCATTTCTTTTTTTCTTTTTCTAATTTAGCTAAAAATTAGGAATTTTTAAATTACTAATTTTACATGTCTAACCCTATTATTTAAGCCTTAGAAACAGATGAGTTTAAGGATATTTTGGGCATCTAAATTGAGGAATCGAAATACAAAAAGCCCCTTAAATAGTAGTATAGATATAAAATATATATATATATATATATGTATATATTACAACATATGATAAATACATTTATTTATTTTAGATACTTTCAACTTATGACATTCGCTCTTGATGATAACTTTTTATCATTAAACCAAGACACCAATAAGTTTTTTATGTACGTGAGAATTGAACCCCAGATTTTTTATTTAACCATCAAATACTTTACTAGTTAAATTAATTAGAACCCACAATAAATACATTTATATGTGTGTGCAATATATCAATTTTATCGTATCATATAATAGGAAGCTTAGTATGGGTTCAAGTGATAGTCATTGTTTTTTCTTTTCTTTTCTTTTCTTTTTTATTGTTCACTAAGTAATATTTTTTATGGTTCCCTATGTCTATGGTATGATTTGAATCCCTACTCCTTTCCCCTCCCCTCCTCCACTATCTCCCTATCAATAGAATAATCAATTGGTAATAGAATTTATTTTAAGTGTATCACTAATATAAATTAAATTAACTAAACATTAAAAAATGAATGATGAATACATAGTTATTTTTAAAATTATCTCATATATATATATATATATATATATATATATATATATATATATATATAATACAATACTGTACACACCAGTCTCCAACAGATCGACATTAGATAGATAGGCAAGACTCTCATTATTCACCACAATTGAATTTTTTTGACTTAATTCTTAATATTTGACATCTAGACTCTCTAGTTAGTTTGGTCTTTAGGCCAATATTATCTTCTCCCCTTATCAAGAAACCGATCAAAACTCACCCATTTTCTCTGATCAGAGTGCATGACTTGGCAAGTCGCGACCTTTTTGCAATCAACTAGTTCGCAACAAGGTCGCCAACTACAGTACTCTAATTTTTTTTTCCTAGTCATTGTGATAGTGCCAACACATACATTCTATGAGTGTTGTGCGTGGCAATAACCTAATATGAAGCATAACAGAAGAACCAAATCAGAGTGCTGAGAAGCAAGGGCGGCAGCATGTGAAGGACTGGGTGGTCACAGGACCACCCTGACCTGAAAAAAAAAAATTTATATATAATAATATAAAATTTTATATTTGTCTACCCTTTAAAAAAAAATTTGGGAACACCCTCAGTTTTTTTATGCCAATGAAATTAAACTTTGCTCCATAGTTTGTTCTATTTAACAATATATTGGGGCTTTTCAAGCAAAAAGAAAAGGCCCAAAAAGAAATTTTAAACTAAAATCTGGAAAAAAAAAATGATAACATAGCAATTAGCAAGCCCAAATGCCCAATAGATCCAGGAAAAAAGCCCAAGATCAATCTCACTCACTACTCAGACAGAATTTTAAATCAACAAAAATAATAATAATTAAATTTTAATAAACTAAATACCTAATGCGCCACAAAAAAAAAAAAAAAAAAAAAACCCAATACCTCGACCTCAGGAAATTCAGATCCTAAATACCCAATACCTCAAAATTGAGATCCTAACTAAAAGCTCGGATTTGTGTTAAAAACACAAGAGCAGTTTAGACCCCAAATTAAAATATTACGGCTCGATTTTACTCTAACTTAAACTAAGTGCATAATAGAGTAAATCTGAGCGAACAAACAAAAAAGCTACTCTAAGCCATATTCATCATATCACAGCAGTAAAATAAAAGCTAAAAGAGTAGAGAAGAGAAATGCAAACACAAGATAACACGCCGATGTGTTATTGAAGAGGAAACCGAAAAACTCGGCGAAAAACCTCTTCGCCATCCTCCAAGCCGTAAATTGATCCACTAGACAATAAGTTGGGATACACAAATAGCAAGAGACCCTCCAAACCTAATCTACCCAGTACACCTAAGTCCTCCAAGCTCCTACTCCAACAAGGCTTCTTGGAACCGTATCTTGTCTACCTTTTCGGATCTCGCAATGCGCCCGATTGCATCCACCAAAGCTTGGCTTCTTCCAATACTTCCCAGCAGCACCAAAACCTCACTTGACACTCAGAATGGGTGTGGTAAGTTATTAGGCTATCAAACTCTCAAAGATATGGATATAGAGAGGTAGGAGTTGAGGAAAACCACAATGGATTGTGTAGATTGTTGTGGGTATAACAATCTCTATCTCTCAAGGGTTGTGACTAGGGTTTTCTCTCTGAAAAATACTCCTTTCAATATGTGGGTAATGAGGATATATATAGTGTGGGTGAGGATGTAGTGGAACGGATATGACAAAATAGCAAAACAGAATGTTTCGCGGGTATTTCGTGGAAAAGCTTACCCGCAAGACGCGAAAATTAGCTGTCACCATCTGTCATGACTCTTCGCATTCCAGTCATGTGCTAAGCACATGCTTCACTTCGCAAGAAGGCTACTCGTGAGCTACCCACAAAAACTTCTTTGGTCTTCAATGTTGCCTTAAGTCTTCACACTCTCTCTCACACACAACCCTTACAAAGACATCCCACATAAAATACAAGGTATATAAGATTGAACAGAATTACAATCAAATTTGGCACAGAATTAAAGCCAACACACAATAGTTGTAAAAACAGAACTTTACACTAACCTAAAAGGTAAAAAAAAAAAACCCTCATCCTAAGCCCACTGAGCCCAGCATCTCAGGCTCTCAGCAAGTAGCGCCTCCATGGCTTTGCCGCTGACAGCAACAACAACAAAGCAACTCAGCAATGACAAGACCTCGCCCGTGGTCCCAAAGCACATTAGTTGATCGGTGATGGCAAGATCGGATCGGACTTTGGAGAAAGGCTTGGCCTCTAGTCCTCGACGTGCTGCCGATGCCCCTGCCCAGTGCCCCTCAAGGTATTTCAGTTCTCTCCCTTTTTCTCTGTCTCATCTCTGCTATGCTCTAAGAGTGAGAGTGGATCTCTCTCTCTCTCTCTTTGTTAGTTTGTTTCTCTTTGAACTGAAAAATGAGACTCTCTTTCTTTGGAATTGAATAGCTTTGCCTTTATTTGACATTTTGAATTTATCGGTTTGTGAGTTTTTCGTTTTATGTATTGTGAATTTTGTGCATTGTGAATATTTTATATTCTTTAATGTTTTGTGTGTAATGTTGATTGGCTCTTGTGACCTTGTCTGTTGAGTGGGGGGTGGATGGGGGCCAGGCCAAGGGAGTAAAGTGACTTTTTCTCTATCTCTTTTTACTAAATTGTGTAATTTATGTTTTTTAAAGAATACTCTGAGAAAATTTTATGGAGCCACCACTGCTGACAATGCAATTCACGACCATTTTGCGACTTGCTAGGTCACGATACCTAGCAAACTACACTACTCTATTTTGTTTTTTTTTGTTTTGGCCATTGTGATAATGCTAACACACATTACATGAGTGTTGTGCATGGCAAGAGAGAGTGATTTGAGTATAACCTAATATGACACATGCTAGAAGAACTGTATCAGAGTGTTGACTATGCAAGTTGCAACCATCTCGCGACTAGCTAGGTCATAAATTGCACTTCTTTATTTATTTATTTTTTAAATATTTTTCTAGCCATTAAGATAATGCCAACACACACTTGTGTGTAAAAAGAGAAAATTATTTGAGTATAACCTGATATCTACACCCCATTCTTCCTTTCATGGGATTCTCCAAATTCTATCTATTTTTACTCAAATATAAGACACATGGCATTTTCTAAAATATGAATATTGTGTCTGAATAAAATTGAGAGAAAATTGGACAATTCAAAAGAGGAATTTTATCCATAATTCTTAAGTTGTACATGAATTAGGAAAGTATTCAAATTTAATTTAGAGAAAAACCCAACTACTTATAGTCACAGCCTCTTCTGCTCACTCACATTAACATCACTCTCATTACATACTCATGGCAGAATCATATTTTAAAATGAATCGTGTCAAAAAGGCCACTAGTAAAACACGGAGTAGACTCTTATGAAGGCGTCTAATGTCTTGTAGAAATTGGCAATTTTTCATCATTCAAGCTTAGGCTAAATCCATAAAATGAGCCATCTTCTAGTATCGCTCCATATCAACTTGTGTACTGTATATTGAAGTTTGTTGAAACGGGTGAAGAATACATCCGATCTTTGAGAATGAATGCAAAGACAACCGTTTAATGTCTGTTGATGACTCTAACATCCTAAGGGAACAATAGGGATGTAACTTGAAATTTTTTTGTTCCTTTACAGTTTAAAATTGTGCGAGATACAACAATTTAACATACTCGAGATTTTCTGTGGTGTGATTGAGGATGTAATAGTCTCGTGACTGTTCATAGCTATATAATCAGTTGGAGCTTATTGTTTTTACATTGATATTCTAAAATTTGATCTAAATGATAGGTTTTATATTTTAAAGTTCAATGATGATTTGATATTGAACTATGATAATGTTATAATTAATTTAACAATTAATTAAAATATAAAATTTGTAAAATTGAACAAAGTTGACTGAAAATACTATCTAAAGACATTTATCCTACAAATATAATTCACAAGATCATATTAAAAGTAAATTCATAAACAATACATTTTCACATAAAACACAATTCTTAATCACAAATAAATTTAGTAAAAAATACAAATTCAGTTCTATAAATTATTGAGAGAGTAATAATAACATTTAGAAATAAATATATATTCTTTTTTAAAATGAAATATATGTTTGTTATGGTCAAAATTAATATGAAAGTTCGTTTAATTTATTGGTAAATGATGAGGATGAGAACTAAGTACTATTCGTCCTTGTGTCATTGTCCACAACACAGAAGAAACTACACTAGCTTGTCCAGGAATAAGAACATATGGAGGAACTCGTTCATAAACAACCAAGTCATACAATGAAGGGAACCCTCCATAGATTGATATATCTATAGACGAGTTGTGCATGGGTGAGTGAATCATACTTGGTGAGTTTTGAAGAAAATCCCCCATTAGATTCACATGGGCAAAATACGACACGTGCATGATATGTGGAAGAAATTCCATGTATGACGCCCCATGTAACCCATTTTCTTTGTCAACCGCCAACATTACCCATGATAGTAATGGATCCAAACAAGTCGACCCGTGTCTAACTCTCTATAAAAGGAGTAAATTTCATTCATCCAAGGTAAGTTCTAACCATTTACTATATTCTTTCTTTGTGTCTTAGAAAGAAAACTGACTTAACTATCGGAGGGTCCTTAACCGGGTCACACCGGTCACCTTTGACAGTCATTTATTTCTTTTCAGGATTCACAACCATTACCGTAGCCCGAAGTATTTAAACCTACTGATTTTTTTTTTTTGTTGAGAAACACACACACACATATATAGGGGAAGGGGGATGAGATAAGAGAATACACTCACACGCCAACACCAAAACTGCATGCTCAGCCTACTGATTTTCGTGCTTCATCAATAATAATAATAATAATAATAATAATAATAATAATAATAATAATAATAATAATAAAATAAATAGCATATGTGAGAAACATCCTAAAAAAAGTATTGAAATTTATATAAATCACAACAATGACTATTATACAAATTGAAATACTTCCCAACTAAATTGAAGGTTAAGCTTAAGTGTTGAATGGTAGCACTAAACCAATAAAATATTTACATCAACCACTCAACCACCTTCCAAGTCCCAAAACAACAAATAAAATCTACTATATTTGAGGAGGACCAATCTGAGACCACACGACTATAAATATAATATAACAAGGGTCCATATATTTGAAGATTAATTAGCCTTAGGTTTTTATGCTGTTTCAGCAGAGCATCAAATGTTTTAATTTTCTGTTAATTTTGGTAGTTTTGTAGAACTCTCTAATTAATCAAACTACTGCTTTAGGAAAATTTGATGGTGTTAGGCTTGAACTATCATTATACGGTAAGGATTTTATGATAGGGTAGTGTTTGTTACACACTCTGTTCCACGTCCATTTTTGGAACTAAAATTATGATTAAAGATACGATTTTAAAATTGAAATCGTGTTTTAACTCACGGCTTCAGTTCAAACAAATGTTTGTATAATAAGGCGTGTGTAACCGTTTTTATCTTTTTATGTTATGTACCAGATTGTATTAACTATTAAGCATTCGAATTGTTGTAATTCACAGATTTCACACAGAACTGTTTTTGTAATAGCCTTGGCTCAGGTTGAATTTTGTAAATCTATGTGGCAGGGTTTCTTTTTGGCCATAAGCAATGCTCATTTTGACGAGCTGGTTGGTGATCCCATACTTCAATGGTGCTCTGCATATGTAATGGCATATGTAGGCTGAGTTTGGATACGGATGAAAAAAGGGGCGTCTGCGTTCAGCGTTTTTTTTTTTTTTTTTTTTTTTGCCCTTCTGCTTCACGCGTTTCATAGGAGAAGCGGCTACTGTTCATGCTACTGTGCATGAACAGTAGCCGATTTTGTTGACTTTCAGCAAATTTGTGGGTCCCGTGTACTGTTCACAGGACTCACAAACTTCACTTTTCAGATTTTTTTAAATTAAAAAAGGGACCCACAACACTATTCATACATTTAAAAATTATTTTGGTACAATGTTTTCAGTTTTCAGTTTTCAATTTTCAGCAATAAGCTGTATCCAAACGGACCCGTAATGCTTATTTTAAACTACTCTGTTAGAGATTGGCTTTATCTCCCCGTGTAGTTATTAATTTAAAGTTTAAACTCACTCGATTTTCATTGTATCCTGTTAGCTAGGCACCTGAGCCCAATATCATCCCCTAACATTCCATGATGTGAACCAATGGAGAAAAAAGTATACATCCATTATAAAAATATTAAGAAAAATAGTTTTTAGTTTAAAGAGGTTGGTATGGAAAATCACGTTTTAAACTTAAAATTTATTTATTTATTTGTAAAATTAAAGCCAAAATAAAAATTTCAAAAAAAAAAGAAAAAGAAAAAAAAGATTCGGTTAGGGTCTTTGCATCCACAAGCAAGAAATTTGGGTACAGGCAGTAATTGAGTTTTGGGTTTCAAGTATCCAGGGTAAAACTTTCTGGTCGGATTTATGTATATCCAATCCAAACCTAGCTCATAGTCATCCCTAGCTGGGTCTCGTCCACTAATAGACAACCTAGTTGGTCAAAACTTGGTCACACACGCATATATTTATTGAGAATTTAAAAGAATGGGGATGTCTCCACTAGAAATTTAGAAAGATTATGAGATTTTAGTTAAGTTACAATAGTTTAGGCAAAAGCTTGGCAAAACTCTAATGGGAATTTTTTTTTTTGGGAAAGGGATGCATTATTGTATTATTGAACGCATCATTATGCTCCAAATCACATATATTAGTTTTTTTTTTTTGAGAAGAAAATCACATATATTAGTTCTAAAGTTGCTAGATGCTGATTGAATTAATTAAGGCGAGACAACAAAAGTTATTAATAGTTTATTATGAATTCTCATTCCACTTAAATAAGTCATATCACCATTACTTCAAGAACAATCAGAGCTATCAATAGCTAGCTTAAAATACTAAGATAATCATGATACTAAACTTGGGTCCCTGACTCCCAAAATTAGTATATGTATTATTATAAATTTATAACTACTAGTAAGTCATTTATTAATTTAGAAATATGACCAAATCATCTCCTGATAATACTCTCAAATCAACCATCAAATGGGCTTAGCATGCTGGTAGCAATAACCTACAAGAATTATTAATTTTTAAGTCAGTGAGAACTCACTATTTCAATTATAAACATAGAAAGAAATTAATGTAATTAGATAAACTTTTTAATTAAAATTTTTTTGAATAAAAGAAAAAGAAAAATTACTTTCAAGAAAAATTACGTCCACAATATTTTTACAACATTTTTACATCAAATCGTAAGTGGTTGGTTATTATTGGTTCAAATTTGAACCTAACACTAAGATTACTTTTTTGCCCCAACAATAACAACCAGTAACAACCTGCCACTTAAAATTTGTTGTAAAAATGTTGTAGATATATCATTTCTCTTTTCTTTGTACTCCTTTAGGTATCAGATGTACAAATCAGCAGCCTCAAAATTTTAGGCATCTTCCACATTTGGTTGGAGCAAAATCTGAGGGATTACGAACTCAAAAACATGTTCCAATTCTCCAACTCACACGCCAAACAAAGTTAAATTAAAAAACATAAAAAAAAAAAATCACTTATAAAGAAAATCAAGTTAAATTAAAACTTCTAGAATTTATGAAATCATCTATACCCATATATATTACCAAAGTCTGAATTCCAATTTTCAATTTCCAACGCGTCCACACACATGAACCCAGAACTCAAATGATGAAAGTAAAGCTCATTAGTAAAAAAAACGTTAACTTTATTTAAAATTAAATTCTTACTCAATGTCAATATTTGGGTGAAAGATTTTGTCTACAAAGTTGATGACTGGTGGTTTGTTTGGATATCCTTCTTCGAGGTCCACACGGATTTTCCAAACAAATCCTTGGTAAAGACCTAGAAGTAAATAAGAAAATGAAGTAAAAATTATCATTTTTATATTTTTTAAATCCAAAATTTTAATTTATATGATGATAATACAACAATTTATGGAAAAAAAAAAATTGAACTTACTGTCTTTGGACCCTTAAACTCAATGATGAATTCTGTGACTTTGTCACCAACGAACTATAAATTATATCTTTTTTTAATCTGTAAAAATATTTTTAAGCAACAACATGCATGACCATTTTAATTAGCAAGGTTGTTGTTGTTGAAGCAAAGGTTCATCAGTTGTAGGGAATTCGTCCAGATGGGGCCGGGTGCTCGCTTGCGTTACGATGGAAGTAAGAACTCCCTAAAATGATCACCGGTGTGGTGCCTGCCACAACGCTTCCGATGCCAAAGTCAGTACAAGGGAGTTTACAATAACAGGTCAGAATAATGTAGTATGTCTTGTGGTTATATCCGTCAGTCCCATTAGCTACCCCTGGATTCTGTGGTTGTTATGATGTGTCATGACGACCATAGAAGATGAAAGGTTTTTTTTTTTTAACTGCAGGCGACTCTTGGGATTTCATGCCGCATTGAATGCGTAGTGGCAGCGTCACACTAGTCATGGCCACGTGGCATGTTCTGGTTGGAGGGGGCTTATGTTCTCATTGTATGACTCTTGGGTTTCCCGTTGGTTTTCAGTTTTTGCCTTGATTTTTTAAACTTCTCTTCTCCTTACTTTATTTTTCATTTTCCCCAAGCTTTCAGTTATTTCTTTGAGCATTTTCTCCTTCAATTTTTCTTTGCCACTCTCTTTAGAGCCGGTGCGTGTTTGGTGTTGGGCTTCTCGCCTTCTCTTTTTTGAGTTATGTTTTTCTTTCTCTTTTTCTTCTTGTTTTCTTTCTTTGGCGGTAGTAAACATCTAATTTTCTTTTCTTCTCTTTTGGCTTATGTTTCTTGGTTTTTTGGGAATTTTAGTATTTTCCTATTTTCTTGTGTCTTTCTTGGGTGTCCATGATTAGTAACTCTGAGGTTAGGATAGCTTGCCCTTCAGTTTCCTTCCATTTCGTGCATTTGGGGGTGTCTTTAGGTGTTTTCCCACACCTTGAGAATTTTTTTTTTAGGGTAATAGCTTGGGCGTTGTCTCGGCTGAGTTGTTTCCTTTGCTTTGTCAATCGATTGACTAGTTCGAGGGTTTGGTGAGGGAGCAAGGATTAATGTCTGAGGTTAGGTCCAGTGAACTCGAGACTGAGTTATCGTCTAGTGGTGACCCGGAAGGGGGAGATACGACCGTTTCGACCCTAAGAGAGGTTACGGCTTTTCACGCCCTCGTGGAGGTGTGTGGGCTAGACGCTGACACTGTGGGTAGGTTTAGGGATAGGTTCCAATTTTCGGAGCGGGTTCATGTTCATCGGCCCAATGACGAGGAAAGGGCTTGCCACTTTTCTCCTGGTGAAGTGTGCTTCTATGAGGCCGCTTTCACTTGTGGACTTAGGTTCCCTATCCATCCATTCATGATGGAGCTTTTAGATTACTTTGGTATTACTCCCGGGCAACTTATGCCCAATTCATGGAGGATAGTGGTCAATTGTATGGAAATATGGTTGGCCACTAACGGAGATATGATTAAGGTGAGTGAACTCGTCTATCTGTACCATTTGAAAGAGTCTAGAGAGTATGGATACTATGAGTTAGTACCCTGAGAGAGGAGAATAAGGATTGTTAGGGGTTTACCTTCATCCTTCAGGTATTGGAAGTCCAGATTTTTCTTTGTGTCCGAGGACGATTTTGAGACTCCCTCTAGCAGGGACTAGGGTGATGTCTCGAGGTTGCTC
Organism: Castanea sativa; assembly: GCF_040712315.1. Taxonomy (NCBI): domain Eukaryota; kingdom Viridiplantae; phylum Streptophyta; class Magnoliopsida; order Fagales; family Fagaceae; genus Castanea; species Castanea sativa. The sequence goes on from NC_134020.1 coordinate 41,770,751, forward strand.
CGTCGGTGGGGAACCTCGACTTTAGGTGCGTTAGTATTTCTTCTTGTTATTTTTAATTTCATTGAGTCTGCTGTTATCGTCACTAACTTCTTTGCTTACTGTCTTGTGCGATTAAGAGATGGCCTAAGCTCAAAAGTAGGCACAAGGATCGTGTTGAAAAAGCAATTGAATACTCCCAGACGATCGAAAACTGTGACGATTTGGTAGACCCGCGGACGCTTACCTTCTATAATCTTGGTCCTGACCCGTCCCCCTACGTCCTGCGGATTATCGACATTGAAGGAAAGAAGAGTAAGTGTTAAGTTCGTCAGTATTGACCCCCTTATCGGCACTTGATTTTTTTTTTTGCAAGTGTTTCCTTCTTGCAGAGATGACAACCAAGTTCAACAAAGATATGTACGAGAAGATGCGGTCCAAGAAGGACGAGCCATTGTCCAACATTGGAAAAAAGGTGGTACGTGTCAAAGGGACGGGTCCCTCCGACACTCCGATTACTTCCATCACTCCAATTATTTTTGGCATCGAGACAACGAGGATGGCCTCCCTGCCACCTCGATTGAAGAGATCCCTACCCTCGCTTCTAAGAGGCCGCGCACATCTGATAGGAGGAAAGTTGGTGTTTGCTCGTCTACTATCTGGGACGATGAGAGGCTAGCGATGGACAAGGCTCATAGGGTCGTGACTACAGAAGATTTGAAGGTATTCTCGGGTTCGTCTCCAAATAAGCTGGTGGGTCGTCACCTTCATAAGCTTGTCCATGTAACGTGTTCATGCAAGTTTATCTCTTCTCTATTCCCTTTTTTTTTTTTTTACGTGTTCTGAGGTTCGATTCCCTTGCGCGTTTTTTTTATTAAAAATTTTTAGGTGTTGGGGGAGAGCATTCATCTTTTCTCAGAGTATCTTGCTCAGGGGGCTAAGGTCAAGTCTGCGCTCTCTCGGATAAAGGCTCTAGAGGTGGAGAACTCGAAGTTGAAGAAAGATTTGATAGCTTCGATGGGTGATGTTAATCATGCCAAGGAGGAGGCCAAGAAACTAAGTGACAACCTCAAAATTAAGCAGCAGTTGGTTTTGGAGAAGGACGAGCAGCTTGCGACCGCCAGGGAGAATATCAAAGTCATTGCTGCCAGGGCCACTGAGGGCTTCCAGCAAACTGAGGAGTACAATTCTGTGCTCTTCAGCTGGTACTTCAAGGGGTTTGAGCTTTAGAGGAGATATTGTATCAAGCACCTATCTGGAGTAGACTTGGAGACGTTGGACATGGAAGAGGTGGACAAGAAGATGGCTGCTGACGAGGCTACTCAATCTTTGACAACTAAGACTAACGCCCCCGAGAATGCTGCTGCCATTGACACACCAGTCGTTGATGCCCATGCCGTTGATGCCCATGCTGATGACGATGCTGCCGCGAACGTTTGAACCTGACACTTGTGAAAAATTTCTCTTTTTTTTTTTTTTGGGTGCCCGTTGTGTCTTGGGCTCAAATTCCAAAACAGTTTTATTTTAATTTACCTTGAGAACAATATTTTTAGCCCAGTGTTTATGAGCCTTTAGATGTAAAAACAAAAGTAACTGCCCATTGTTTTTGGGCTTTTATGGCTATGTACTTACTTGCATTTGTGATTGCATACATGTGTTATACTTGTGGTATTTTGCATTTGTCCGTATTTTTAGCAGTGACTTTTCCTTTTCCTCGCGATTGCTCCCGAGAGTTTTGCTTGTCGTCTTTCTGTTGTGACTTACACTTTTTAGGGATTTGTCAATTTCTTTGACTCATCAGTAATCTACATCCATCTAAGTGGAATCTTATTACTTTACCCTTTTGAGATAATCTTTAGCTTCGTCAGTAATGTACATCCGTCTAGGCGGAATCTTATTACTTGGCCGTTTTTTAGATTATTTTTTGCCTTTGTCAGTAATGTGTATCTGTCTAAGCGGAATCTTATTACTTAGGCTTTTTTTGAGATTATCTTTTGCCTTCGTCAGTAATGTACATCCGTCTAAGCGGAATCTTATTACTTAGGCTCCCTTTTTTTTGTTTATTTTTTTTTTGGTTTCGTCAGTAATGTACATCCGTCTAGACGGAATCTTATTACTTAGCCATCTTTAGTTTTTGGTGACTTACAATTGACCAGACCTGTTTGCACGAAGATATTAGCTGAACAATTCTTTTATTAACTTCAGGAATGAGTACATTTATTTGTTACATCTGTTAATGGTACTTCTTCAAGTGCTCAATGTTCCATGGTCGTGAGAGTCTCTGTCCGTCTAGGGTTTCCAGGTGATAACTGCCTTGCCTGGAGTAATGGACGACTCGATAGGGTCCTTCCTATGTGGGGCCGAGCTTTCCTTGGGTAAAATCTCTAGTCGCTGTAGTGACCTTGCGCAAGACGAGGTCGCCTATGTCAAGTCGTCTGAGCTTGACCCTCTTGTTGTAGTATTCGGCCTTCTTCTGCTGATACTTCGTCATCTTGTCGGAAGCTTTGTTTCTTATTTCGTCCAAGTAGTCCAGGTTGATTCGTAGCTGGTCATCGTTGTTTTCTTCATGGAATACTTCCCAGCTGGTGTTGGCCACTCCTACCTCGACCGGGATTACCGCCTCAGTGCCATAAGTAAGCCCGAAGGGAGTTTCTCCTATTGGGGTTCTTGCCGTGGTTTTGTACACCCACAAGACATTGTGTAATTCCTCTGGCCAGGCACCCTTTGCATTGTCCAGCCTGGCCTTGATAATCTTGAGCAATGTTCAATTCGTCACCTCCGTCTGCCCATTCGCCTGGGGATGCCCTTGGGATGAGAACTAGTTCTTGATGCTTAGGTCCGAGCGGAAGTCCTTGAAGCCTTAGCTGTTAAATTGCCGCCCATTATCTGATATGATCGTCCTTGGAATCCCGAACCTGCAAATTATATTCTTCCACACGATGCTACGAATTTGTGCCTCTGTGATGGTCGCTATCACTTCTGCTTCGACCCACTTTGTGAAGTAATCAATAGCAACGAGTAGGAACCTTACCTGTCCTTTTCCCAGGGGAAACGGGCCGACGATATCAATTCCCCATTGCACGAATGGCCGTGGGGAAGCTATCGTCATCAGTTTCTCTACTAGGAGTCGTTGGACATTTTCGAACCTCTGACACTTATCACACTTCTTAACGAACTCCACCGCGTCCACCTACATAGTTGGCCAGAAATAACCTATTCGAATGACTTTACTTACTAGGGATCTAGGGCCAGCATGGTCTCCACAAATTCCTTTGTGGATTGCTTCAAGGATGTATTTGGCCTCTTCTTCGTCGACACACTTCAAGTAAGGCATAGAGAAGCCCCTCTTATGTAAAGTGTCATTTAGGATCGTAAATCTGGCAGCCCTCTTCTTGATCTTCTTGGCCTCTATGGCGTCGTGAAGAAGGTGCCCATCTTGGAGAAAAGACACGATCGGTATCATCCAGCTGTTTATGCTCTGGATTGCAAATGCTGGAACTTCTTCAATGTTGGGTCGTTTCTAAATCTCCATGTCTAACTCCACACCCGTTAACCCTTCCTCTAACGAGGCCATTTTCGCGATCTCACCTGCTGCCATATTTTGGCCTCTTAGGATCTGAACGAACTCCAATTTATCAAATTCCCGGGCTAGATGTTTCGTTAGCTTGAGGTATTTATGCATTCTTTCCTCCTTTGCTTCATACTCCTCTTTGATCTGCCCTATTACTAATTTCGAATCACTCTGGATGATCAAGTTCTTAGCCCCGAGTGATTTCCCGAGTCGCAACCGCGTCAGTATTCCTTCGTACTTGGCCTCGTTATTGGTGGCTGGAAACTTCAGTTGAACTCCGGATCTAAGCATTTCTCCGTCAGCGGTGTTTATGATGACTCCTACTCCCCTCTTCTTTTGAGCTGACAAACCATTAGTCTGGATCGTCCATAGTTCTGTCTCATTGTCGGGGTTGTCATCTTCTAGGAGGGTGAACTCAACAATGAAGTCCACCAGAGCTTGTGCCTTAATGGCTGTTCTGGGTTGGTACTTAATGTTGAACTGGCTGAGCTCAACTACCCACTAGACCATCCTCCCTGCCGCCTCAGGCTTGTTCATGGATTTCTTGATGAGTTGGTCCGTTATTACCACGATAGGGTTCGACTCGAAATATGGACGCAGCTTGCGCAAAGCTACTATTAAGGCGAACGCAATCTTTTCGATCCTGGGGTATTGGGCTTCTGCTCCTTGAAGAGCTTAGCTAACATAATAAACCGGGAGTTGTTTCTTGTCCTTTTCTCGAATTAGGGCTGCGCTTATGGCCGAGGCTAACGCTACCAGGTTTAAATATAAGTTTTCTCCCTCCATGGATGGATTCAAGAGGGGTGGATTGCTCAGGTAACGTTTGAGTTCCTGAAATGCTACTTCACATTCGTCAGTCCAGGAAAAAGCTTGCTTCAATGTTTTGAAGAAGGGAAGATATTTATCCGTTGCTTTAGAGACGAATTTGTTAAGGGTTGCGATTCTTCCTGTGAGTTTTTGGACCTCTTTGACGGTCTTGGGAGATGTCATGTCCAGGATGGCCCGAACTTTCTCCGGGTTGGCTTCTATCCCTCTTTGGAACACCATGAATCCCAAGAACTTCCCCAAGGCTACGCCGAAGACACACTTGCTAGGATTCAACTTCATATGGTATTCTCTAAGGGTGGCAAATGTCTCCTTCAAGTCCTCCAAATGTGTTAGTTCCTCCTTACTCTTGACGAGCATATCATCCGCATACAGCTCCATGTTCCTGCCAATCTACTTACTGAACATCTTGTTTACTAACCTTTGGTACGTTGCCCCTGCATTCTTCAATCCGAAGAGCATCACCCTATAGCAATAGAGCCCTTGACTTGTGATGAAAATAGTTTTTTCTTGATCTTCCTCAACCATCTTTATCTGGTTGTATCTTGAAAAAGCATCCATGAACGTCAGTAGCTTATCTCCGGCTGTAGAATCCACAAGCTAGTCTATCCTTGGCAGTGGGAAACTGTCCTTTGGGCAAGCCTTGTTCAGGTCCGTGAAATCCATACACATTCTCCATTTTCCATTTGCTTTTTTCACCAGTAAGACGTTGGCCAGCCATTCAGGATAGTAAACCTCCCGAATGAAGCCTGCTAGTAACAGCTTGTTAACTTCGTCCGCGATCGCTTGGTTTCGTTCAGGGGCAAAGACTCGTCGTCTTTGTTGGATGGGCTTTTTCTCAGGGTCCACGTTCAGCTTGTGTTGGACGACTTTAGGGGATATACCGGGCATATCCTCGTGACTCCACGCGAAGACATCCATGTTTTCCCTGAGGTATTGAATGAGTTTTGCTCTCATCTTGGGGCTTAAAGTCGTTCCTATCCTCGTCATCTTGGCTGCTTCTCCTTCAACCAGTTCTACTGTTTCCAAGGCTTCTACTTTGTCTTCTTTTTTCTCCTCGATCGTCCATGTATGGTTTTCCTTTGCAGCCAGCACAGCCTGGTAGCATTCCCTGGCTAAGACCTAATCTCCTTTCACCTCACCAACACCGTCCTCAGTTGGGAATTTCACTTTTAGGCAGTAGGTGGACGTAGCTGCCTTCCACTGGTTAAGCATAGGCCTTCCAATAATTACATTATAAGAGGAGGGGCAATCTACCACCAGGAAGTCCAATTGATGGGTCAATTGCCTCGGGTAGGTCCCTACTGTGACTTTCAACGTCACTATGCCCTTAGGGTATACCCTGTCCCCACTGAAGCTAACGAGGGGGGAGTCAAATGGGCGTAATCTTCTAGGATCTAGCTTTAGCTGCTGGAAGGCCGGTAGGTAGATGATGTTTGCGAAGCTACCATTGTCTACGGGTCCTCTTGGTATTGAACCCTTTAATCGTGAGCATTATAACCAAGGGGTCATTATGTGGCTGCTTCACTCTCTTAGCATCCTCCTCGTTGAAAGACATATCCTGGTTCGTCCGTCTTTGCTTGAATGGGGGTATTATATGGATGCTATTCACTTGCCTCTGGCATGCTTTCTTAAGGGATTTGAATAATCCTCCCGTAAATGGCCCCTCTGCGATCGTACTTATCTCCCCGATCACATCCTGGGGTGGTTGGGACGGACGATCCTCATTCTTGGACGAGGATTCGCGCTGGCTCTTATTGCCGTCTCTGAACCTGTTGGACTCTCCCTTCTTCACATATTTCTGCAGTTTTACTTTCTGTATCAGCTCTTCTATTTGTCCTTTCAGGTCCCGGCAATCCTCCGTGTAGTAGCCATAATCCTTGTGGAACCGGCAGTATTTGTTCTTGTCACACACGTTAGGGAATGAATGTAAAGGTCTCAGCCACTAGAGGTAGTGTTCATCCTTAATCTGCGTCAAAATTTTGTCAACAAACATAATTAGAAGGGTGAATTTTACCGTTCATGAAGCTTTTTCGTCCTTCAGTTTATCTCTGTCACTGCCTTGACGGCCTGGACGTTCCCTCTTTTGTCCCTTGCGTTCGTCCTCCTTCCTTCCTTCTTTTCTTGGCTTTCCTTCGTCCACTATGGCTGCTAATGCATCTTCTGCGTTCATGTACTTTTGCGTCTTTACGAACATTTCTGCCATCGTCTTAGGTGGATTCTTTGCAACCGAAACCACAAAATCTCTAGACTTCAGCCCTGCTTTAAAAGTCATTAGCTGTACTTTGTTGTCAGCATCGTCCACTTCTAGGGTTTCTCGAGTGAAGCGTTTCACGTATAACTGCAAGATCTCTTTCTCCCCTTGCTTAATAGTGAGTAGGTGGTCCGCTGGTCTCTTAGGAAGTTGTCCTCCGACGAAATGGCGCAGAAAGGTGCTACTTAATTGTTCAAAGCTATCAATGGATGAGGTTGGCAATCTTGTGAACCACTCTCTTGCAGCTCCCTTAAGTGTGGTAAGAAAGGAATGACATATTATTTCATCAGGGGGCTGTTGGAGGCCCAATGTCATTTTGAAGGTGTTAAGGTGATCCTGGGGGTCCTTAAGCCCGTCAAAAGGCTCAAGCTAAGGCAACCGAAACTTCGTTGGCACTGGTCGTTCCAGAACTGCCACGGTGAAAGGAGAATCTATTGTCTTGACCATTCTATCCAGGCTCCGATCTGTCTTCTCCTTAATGGCATTTCTTAGCTTGTCCATTTCTTTCCTCATTTCTTGAAGAAGATCTGAATTTTGTTCGCCTAGAGTAGTGGTCCTTCGTCGGTCGCTTCTCCCATGGTTGTCTCCTTCATCCTCCTCGACAGCTTTGGACCGATTCTCCTCCTACTGAAGCCTTTGTCTCATCTCCTGATTCTGCCTGGTGAGCTCTTCAACAGTGGCCGCAAGAGCTTGGACTTGCTGAGCCAAGGCCGCTGAATCCTGGTTGGACTCCATCTGAATATTGAAGTTGGTAGAAACTATGTTTTCGAACTGTAGTACGAAAATGTCGTTTCCCACAGACAGCGCTAAACTGATGAAGCAAAGGTTCGTCAGTTGTAGGGAGTTCGTCCAGATGGGGTTGGGTGCTCGCTTGCATCGCGGTGGAAGTAAGAACTCCCTAAAATGGTCACCGGTGTGGTGTCTACCACAACGCCTCCGATGCCAAAGTTAGTACAAGGGAGTTTACAATAACAGGTCAGAATAATGTAGTATGTCTTGTGGTTATATCTGTTAGTCCCATAAGTTGTTATGAACATCATATAACATGTAAAATAAATAAATTATTATGAATTAACACACACACAATCTTTTTCTCGATGATCCATAAGAGCAATTGCCAATTGGTCTCTTAAGAACAAATTTAGTTCCTATCTAAAAAAAATTAGTTGAAACAATCGATTTCCTTAGTGAACATTATTGTTCTTTATCAATGATTATGTTAGGTTCTAAAGATTTAGGATTAAAGGCTCGTTTGGATGGAGGGGGGGAAGGAGGGGGAGTAGAGTAGAGTGGAGTTAGCTAAAAATATGCTAATTTTGAGTTAAATTTACTCTACTCTACTCCCTCTCAATCCAAACGGACTATAAATGTTTAGATTTTTATTTTGTTTATGTTGGCAAACCGAGAACAAAAACATGTCTAGATTAGGTGTTAGATATTGCTCAAGGTGGTACAAATCAAGTTTAAAGAATATTCAAGCTGCAGAAAGAAGAGTTCAAGTTGAGTGAAACTCAATTGATTGAAAATCATAGAAAATTAACTAGTTTTTGCAAAATTTAAATCAGACCCAAGCCCATGAAAACATTTAGGGTTTCAGTCCAACACTCCTAAGTATAAAAACAAAACTCTAACTACGTTTTGAAGACTCTTGCAAGACTTGTGAGTTACTCTTGTGAGACTTGAGAAGTTCTGTAACCTTCAAACTCTACAAGTGTCTACTGGAATAAGATTTGCAATCAAGTGTTGGTGAAATCTAGTTGCTACTACACAGGGACGAAACCAAAACTTTGAGTTAAGGGGGGCGACTCTGACCTCTAGTTCAGCGGTTTCTTAACTGCGAAGGTTTTTTTTTTTTTTTTTTGAGTTTTTGATGTGTGCGTTTACTGGGTAAAGAAAAAATTATTCTGTTTAAAACTTTTTAAAGAGCCAGTTGTTTCTTTGAGTAAAATTGGTTAATTGAACTTAATTTTTTTTAGTTTTGCTATTGGTGATTTTTGTTGTTGCACAAATGTTTTTGGGCTATTATATGTTGTTTTAGATTTTAGATTTATAAATTCTTTTGATGGCCTTTAAAATGAGGAAAGTACTAAAGGTATATTGCTGATATAATGAATGATTATTAGTAAGTAAAAAATTGATGTAAGTGATAGACCCAGATGCAAACCAATAAGAATTTGTACCTCAATAGTTTATAAAAATATTGTAGATAAGTTTGTAACTGTAACGTTACTCTAAAAAGAATCAATGATATTGTTAAGGGGGCAAAATGTAATTTTATAGAACAAAATTGCTAAAATTAATGCATATATATATATATATATATATATACTAATATATTTTTAAAAAAGATTTAGGGGGGGCCATTGCCCCCCTAGTTAATTAATGCCTCCGTCCCTGCTGCTACAAGATCAACAACTGGTGATCCAAACCTTTGAATGAGATCTCATAGTCATAAGCATGGGAGCTTGTGTATTGCAAATCCAAGAGAGAAGAGTCTGTAAAGTCGGAACTTGCACGTGGTCGTGACAGTAAATTCTACTAGTGGTAGCAATAGATTTAGGGTCAAATCTTTTGCAAACTTCAATTCTTTATAGTGGATTTGTTTACCTTGAGGATAATTAGGTTAAATCCTCCCTATGTTTTTACCTTAAGACAATTCGTTTTATTGGTTTTCTTAGGTAATCATATCTGTGCGTTATTTTCTTTTTCGCTGTGCATGATATGATTTATTACTGTTTAACCTAGATCTCATAATTAACCTAAGCGAACACTTAGCTAATATATTAGGTAAAATAATTTATTTTAAGGGGTCTAAACAAACAAACATATTATATAAAGGCAAACTTGGGTTAACTTGTGTGATATTAATAATATATTATACATTTTGTTAGTTGTCACATTTGTGGAATTTTTTTTTCATAATGTACCTTGTCATGCTGTTATAATGTTTTGCATATATCAAGTTCACATTTTCATAATGTAATTTTTTTTAGTTGGGTGGTTCATCTGTAGTAGAATTTTATACGTGTCCTATACATTGTCATTTTTTTTTTTTTTGTCTTAGTAAAAGTAATATACATTGCTACTTTTATAATATCATTAATAAGAAAAATGACAAAACTTAGGTATAATATCTAGAATCTCCAATTAAATTTAAACACCTAACTACATTGATTACTAAAACACAAACAATATTATCATGTATAAAGACTAAAGATGAAGATAATTAATTCAATAAAATTATGTATTGAGTTTAATTGTTAATATACTGCACCAACTACTTGTAAAAAAAAGTATCATTAACTACATTTTACTCATATAAAAAACTATATATATATATATATATATATATATATGTGTGTGTGTGTATATATATATGTTTTTTCTTTTGCGATCCACAATATTTTTACAACGTTTTTACAACGAATTCTATTCTAGGTGGTAAATTGTTAATAATTATAATTTGAACTTACTATTAACGTTACTTTTTTACCCATCAATAATAGCTAAATATAAAATAACAACCTACCACTTATAATCTATTGTGAAAGTATTATGAAAATTTTGTAGACAACATTTATTTTCTTTGCTTTCAAAAAAAAAAAAAAAAATCTTTTGTAAGGTATGTACTATTAGGCAACTGATATTCTCTTGTAATGTTTTTTTTTTTTGAGAGAGTTTTAACTTATAGCGTCCGCTTTTGATAATAGTTTTTTATCTTCAGACCAAAACATCGATTGATTTTTGATGTAAGCGAGGATTCAACCTATGAGTTAAAGTGGTTTTAGGCCTGAAATTGGCGAACGTGTATGGTATTTCTTTTTGGGCATGGGTGTATCTGTGTATCTACTATCAGGGATGGCCAGGTAGGTACCAATATTCAGGTTGTTGAAGCCATCGTTTTTGTTGTTGGTTTTGGTGGCCCAATCATCAGATCTTTATCACTAGCAAATTCAATGTTGGCAAATGACAATGTTATTCAAACAACCATTTTTAATGTTTAAACAATAATAATACTTCTAACATGTATTTCTATAATACTTAAGTACATATTTTTACAATACTGAAAACTGAACAATAATTCTTAAACACTAATACCAAATGGGCCTTGAGCCAACAGTTTTGGTGGCTTGCTTGAAAAGTTTTACTATCATACCCAAAAAAAAAAAAAAATCTTGGGTGTAAAGTGTTTTTTACTTTGCTGCCCTGCGCCTCCACCCAATCCTGTGGGCTGCGGCTCAAACAGCAATAATATTTGGCAAATTGATCCACGTCGGCCTATGGGCTTCTCGTTTTGACTTTTCCAATTCTTAGGCATTAAGGATAGGAATTAGGAATTAGGAATTAGGAACAACTCGTAGGAATAATGCCGCACGTAACTCCTATACTACTGTACTAATCAACGTTGACCCCCATGCCACGTCACGTCGCGATAAGAAGAAGAAGAAGAGAAGTGTCGGTCGTACACGATTTCATCAAACGCGTTAATAATACCTGTAATTGCCTGCGCTGCGATTTGTGAATCTCTATTTGGATATATAATAATAATAATAATATAAAAAAAAAAAATACCATTCAAAAAAAAAAAATAATAATAAAATAAAGTAAAGAAAAAGGAGAGCCTCTCTTTTTCCCTATTTAAAGCCTATATACAAGCACCAATAGATACACATATCGAATCGAAGCTTAAAAAAAATAAATATTAATAAGAGTGTTTGGTTGTTTGTTTATCGAAAGAGAAAAATGGCAGCACTAGTTGGAGGAGTGTCAGATGTTAAGGGACATGAGAACAGCTTGCAGATCGACGACCTCGCTCGTTTTGCTGTCGACGACCACAACAAGAAAGCGGTACTTTATCTATATCACTTTTATGTTTTAACGTTGTTATCATCTTTCATATTATGTTTTATTTGTTTATATTTTGCAATTTATACCGAAATTAAGCAAAAGGGAATTTTATATATGCTAGTTCTTTACCACCTCTACAAACATAGGGATTTTTATTTATTCTAGATCGTCTGTCGTTTATTGGTGATTTTTTTTTTTTTTTTTTACAATTGTTTGTGAAGTTTCCAATTAATTCATTAGTACAAGTAATTAAAAGAGGACTAATGAAATTAAGGAGTGAATATGATTTTAAATAGAATGGAACGGAGGAAACGAATACATATGTCCAAAGGATTCATAATGAACCCAAAATTTTGAGATTAAGATTGCTTTTGGGATTGGAAAAAACGATGACATACTTTACCTTTTATTTTTACTCTTAAAGTGGGTCCCATTGTATTGTAGTCCTACTGTTCCAATTTCCAATAGTCAGGATTTTTTTTTTTTTTTATACGTACTTTCAACAAAAGTTTTCATAAGCTGTTGTTGTTTTTGTTTGTTAGTGAAATTTCCATTTGAGAATATGGGAATGAGTTAATTTTTCACGACCTTAAAAGTTATATGCATCTCAATTATGTGTGGGGGTTTAATCAGCTCAATGGGATTTAATTCCGCATTCCCACTTGCACAAAAAAGAAACTCTTTGGCCTGATGGTAAAGAGACGCCATATGTATGTATATATATATATACACACATATGCATAGATGAATGATTGGTTTTGCTGAAATTTTGGTGGTGGGATTAATATTTGTTTAAATGTTCATTTGTCTAATTATGTTATGCTGTGTGTTGTAGAATACACTGCTGCAGTTTAAGAAGGTGGTGAATGCGAAACAGCAGGTGGTTTCTGGAACAATATACATTCTAACGTTGGAGGTGGAGGATGGCGGGAAGAAGAAAGTTTATGAAGCCAAGATTTGGGAGAAGCCATGGTTGAACTTCAAGGAGGTGCAGGAATTTAAGCTCATTGGTGATGCCCCTACACACCATAGTGCTTAAGTAGGTATTCGTTTCAGAACACAGTTGTCCTGTTTCAATTTGTGGTATCATTTTCTTGAGGATTTATAATGCTATAAATATGTGTTATCCTTTTGTGGATTTCAATTATGTATATCTAGATATATTTCTATTATTTCCTTTTCAGATTTTACTTAACTGACATTACATCAGCTTATTTGAATAAAAACACATAAAAGAAAAAAAGAAAAAAGAAAAAGGAATTGGGATTATGTGAAAAGTTAAGTTGTGTTTTTGTTGCATCGCGTTTCATTCATGTAGAATTGAGTTGGAGTTTGAATACTGTTGAGAAGGAATTGTCATTTGAATGACTGCCCTTTCTATGGACCCATCATTAGTTTCCTACCAAATTTGAGGAAAACAGAGGAATGGACAAGAGAGAGAGAGAGAGAGTTTAAATGTAGTGGAACCCTCTATATGATTTCTACTCAACTTTTCCTAGATAACGAGACACAAAATATGATAACCTTTCTCTTCCCTTTCCTTCTCCCCTTGTGCCATGAAACATTTTAGGAGCTCTGAGACCATAGCATCCTATAGAAAGCTTACATTCATTTATCTTTTTGTTTTTGGATAAATATTACATTCGTTTATCAATCAATAGCATCTACTAACAACCCTCTTATATAGTGTTTTAGTGGAACCCCAAACTCTGTATAGAGCGTTGGAATTGATGATTATAATTATATATATATTTACTGAAAAACATGAATTACCTTTGATAAAATTTAGGACATCATTGACTCTATAATTGGATTAAATAGCAGCCCCCATTGATTGTACTCTGAGTCTCTGACCATTTCAAATGCTTGTTAGAATACGCTTTTGCTGGTAACTGGCATTAGAGTTTACTTTAGTTACTTGTTAGTTTCAAATAATATGGTATCACTGCTCTGTATTGGCATGCTCTTTTCTCTTTTCGTAGGTAAGAAACATACTCCTAAAAAAGGTGGGCAACGTGCTCATCAATTTTGATTGTATGATTGTGTGTTGTGTGGTGCAGAGATGCACATTGCTTCAATGTCATAGTTAGCAGTTAGCACCCCCTCCCGTATTATTCCTCACGACTATTGTCATTTAAACTCTTTCCTCACAACTATTGTCATTTAAGATTTATTTAGCTTTGTAAATTAAAATATAGTTCTTTTAAGATTAATCTATATAGCAACAATGGTGTACTTATTGATCTGTCGGTACTTCTGTACAAACTTATTACGTTAATATCTCGGAATCGGATTAAGTAGTATATGGTTCTGGTGTAGCTCAATCTATCTCACTAATAATACTTTCATTGTATATTCAGGTGACTGAAGATTGGATGAATCTTGCCATACTCCAAGTTAAGAAGTATATTAAAACATCGAAGGCCTGTTATTATTGAAATAAAATGTAAATTAATCTGAATTGGATTCTCAGCCTTCTATTATAACTCAGGAGCTGGTGTATTCATCTTTCCTTGTGACAACATAACTATGAATTTAAAAATGCTTATTTTCGTATTATCAAGTGTCTTATAGCTCAATTGACACTTACTGATATTTCCAACAAACGCTTATGATTCTAATCCCTCTTCTGTTATGACTTGTGTTATTGCATACTGTACAATTAATTCCTTTGTTTTGGGGACCATTTTTTCACAAGAGGTAATTAAATAAAAGAAATTGTATAATGGATTGTTACTTATGCCTAGATATGGATAAATGGATATTGATAAGACCTTTCAATTGCAGCCAATAAATTATTACAAATAATTTTGACAACTTCAGGAGAAAAAGAGATAACCTAATTTTCTTTTTATTTACTGCTTTCAATCTGAGAAAGATACATTATTTGGGATAGAAAGAAAGAAAAAAACTGAATTATTAAAAAGAAGAAGCTTATTTATGTATTCGAAGTGTTCTTCTACATTTGATTTCTTAAACATGCCTGCTTCCACAATGATTTCTGGTCATTCACGCGAGTGATGTTTAATGCACTTGAAATCTTTGTAGAGCACTTTTGAAAAACAATAACACCTAGAAATATTTGCAGAGCACTTAGAATCTTTGAAGAGCACTTAAGAACAATATAATTTGAAATAGAAAATGCAACTAGGCGTGGTAGTCTCAACACAAATTGTAAAATGTGTACAAATATATATACTAGATACTCCTTTAAAAGTAAAAACTAAAAATTTAAAGTAGGCTTTCCTAAAATGTTTACAAATATTTAACCAAAATAAAATAAATAAACAAGGTGGAGTATATTAGGATCCATAGGAGACTTAAAATTCACAATATGATCATGAGACCTAGCTGGTCAAGCTTCTTCTTTGGAGACATCTGCAGAAGATGGCTTCCACTTTCTTCGAGCTAATGTCGATATATGACTAACTCTTTCTGCCGCAAAACCATAGATACTTTGAACAATTTTTTTGACTACTTCAATCGCCAAGACACAATAAGCGAAAATGCCCACAGTTATCAAGTATACAATAAGCAAGGAGAGACCATTTGACAACACGGTGACTGATAGTGTTATATAAGTTATCATCATGGAGATTAGGGCAATTGGTAGTAAGACTTTCACATAAGTTTTGTTTCCATAAAAGAATATGAGGAAGACAGAGGAAAAGAACCCAGCAGTGTTGAAAGACATGAATAGGTAATATGTTGCACATGGCCATGTATTTGTTGCGCTGTTTGATCGATGGAAGATGCATTTGGGGTCTAGTTTTTTGTCTTCCTTAAAAATAGTTTGAGGAGGGGACAGTCCTGCTTGGTAAGTCACTGTTGCAATCAAACTGGCCACAACTAGTACCATTTCCTGTACACTCTCCCAAATGGTACTGGAATTATCTTCTGCAGATTGATCTGACTGTTGTGGTTGTGTCAAGTCAAATTTACCAGCTTGAGTAGTAGCTTGAGGCAAGATATCAGTCTCAACTGTAGATTGCTCCCCTGGTAGAATCTCTATGAATTTCTTGTCTAGCTTGCTTTGAGTTCTTAGTAAGTCTAATACCTGCCAAATAATGTTTGTCAAGAAAATCATATAATCTTTAATAAAGATGTTGAAGTTACTACTAGTTTATTTCAAAAGACTTACAAACTAACGTTAAATAAATTTTTTAATTAGTTTTTGCTGTATGTATGGTAAAATTTATAATATCTCTAATATCATCATTTTTAACGGTACCTCAGCATTTAATAAGCTATGTCTATGCTAGATTACGAAACACAAATCTCCTTAAGGTGAAAATTAGTTGACCATGAAGAGGCATGGTTGAACTCAGCACTCAGCAGGGTATTTTAGTTAAGAGCAGGGAAAGAGAAGCAAGAAGAAAAAAGATAGAAGAGTGGCAAAAATGGTAGAGTCAAATTTTGTAAATACACATAAGCACTAGGTTGTAACTTGTAAAATGTATAAGACATGCATTTCACTAGAATTGCGTCATAATCATATATTAGCTGGCGGTGTAGCAAATACAAGGCATGTCAGTTTCAAGCTCCAAATTATTTGGCAGACAAGAAAATTTATGGCCAAACGAGTCCAACAATTTCATGTGACATGATCCATATTGCATGTTAATAATGCAGCTATCATATTCCTTTATCTTATTGTTTACTATTGCATTATACTATTGCTTAAGCTATGATTAAGCTATCATATCCCTACACACTAGCAGGAGTTATCATCCATCAGAAGGATAATTAGAAGTTTCAATTCTAATATGGTTAATTTAGATAACATTTTTCTCAAAAACTAATTAAAGATATTAAAATCAATAATAATAATTTGGAAACAGTTTGAAAGAAACCAAAAATTGAAGGATAATTCGTGTTGTAAAATAGATTAATATCATTATAATAATGAGATAGGCTGAGTCCTGATCTAGTTTGTTCAATTATCAATGCTTGAGCCTAACCTACTTTTCATTTAATATCAGGGAAAACTATTTCATGAGCTAACTAATATGTATATGTTGAGGGCCAAACTCACTCCACACACAAAAAATTAAATAGAAAAAAGAGAAGAAAAAGAAGAAAGAAAGAAAGACCACCATCTATCGTTTAAATCAAAAAAAAAAAAAGGAAATAGAAAAAAAAGAAGAAGAAAAAAGAAAGACCATCCCCAAAATGTCTAGATAGCTAAGTGAAGCCCACCAAGTAAACTTAGGAAGATTCGTGACTTTAGTCTTTATTAGATTTACGTAGTTTGTTCCTTTTTTTTTTTTTTTGAGAAAGATATTTTTTTGTTACTTAATACCATAAAACAAAGATACATGTTTGTATTTTTTGTATTCTCATAACTGCATGCTATACATATTTGAAATTACTTTTTTTTGGAACAAAGGTTATTCAGGAAAGAAATAGAGAATTAAATCACAACTATTTTTTTTTTTTTTTTTATACAAGATAGAATTTTATTCTAACCTAATTTAAGTGTATATGTATGTGAAACTCCCTCCTGAAGACTTGAACACCAGCTCTTACCCCCCACACCCAACAAACACTTATACTTGTGGAGTGACCATCGCACCAAAGGTGTGCGGTGGTAAATCACAACTAATTAATTTGCCTAAAAGAATGGAAATGTACACTATCATTAATTAGTATATCATAATCATGTTTATCACAAATAAAGTTTTCCAGATTTCATCTTATATTTTTGTGCATCTTTACTTTACTTGCTCGATTTATACCTTTGAAACCTATTCACAAAGAATTGAAGATAGTAACGCTGCAATTTATCAAATAAATAGATGAGCTTTTTCTTTCATTCTTTTCTTTTCTTTATTTATTATGCTAAGTAAATAAAGGCATGAATTATAATTATGGGGTCCTCATACATAATTACTTTTCTGATGTGACAAGATAATGAGAGAAGCTATCAATATCAATATGCTAATTCTAGAGTCATCAATGAATTATCATCTATTTAAGATGATGTGGTGAGACATTAATGGTGATTATTAATAAGTAGTAAACTGCAACAGATCATGTTGGACACGGTTGGAGACTGTAAGCCCAAAAGGGATCAACAGCAATAGAGGTCCTTTGGTAGGTTGCTCGGGCATTGACGCATAGTTGAGTCTTTGCTTAATTTGTTAGTTGAGGCTTTTGGTAGTTAGTGTGTTCTAGTAAACGAGTGTGTGACTTCTGAGGTCCAAAATGATTTAGACAAGGGACTTCTTTTCAAAGCTGAATCAATGTTTTAGTGAAACACCATTATATGGCCATCCTTTGGTGTTTTGAACTAAACCCTTTCATATTAGTGTTTAAATTAGTAGAAATCATCAAGGATTGTAAGAATTTTGCTAACTTAAGATTGCTGAATCTCACAGCTGATGTATATTAAGTAACTTGAGTTGAATAAATCAATTTCTTCTTAGGGAAAAAAAATTGGTTTTAAAAAAATTCATTTAAACTATTCCTTCAAGATATTGCAGCGATGCGCTAATGAAACGCAGTATTAAATAAGGTGCCACTTTGTAAACCATAAAACTAATTAAATAAAATTTTATCCACGAAATAAAATGGATTCTGTTTTCCTAGAAAGGAGGAGAGAATCGAACTAATTTGATTCCCGACAAATCGTTGGTAGAAGACAACGCTAGTTCTAATAAACTAATGCACATGAAGCTAACATGGTCATGGAGTACTCATTAACTTACTTGGAGTTGGTTGTTAGCCACAGCCAGCTGCAAGATTGTGTTGCCTTCTTTGTCCTTGGCGTTTAAAATCTCACCATCATCATTGTCAAGCTTTTTGATCAAAATCTTAAGCGCCTCAAATTGGTTGTTCTTCACAGCCAGGTGAAGAGCTGTCTCGCCTCGAGAGGTGACACAACTAATAGCATGTGGACAGTGAGACAGCAGCTCGTCAATGACAAAAACTCTTCCTCTAATGGCTGCAAAATGGAGAGGAGTTCGACCACCTTTGTCCTTGACAAGATTAAGCTCAGGGTTGAGTTTCAACAATTCTCTCACTATCTCAACTTGACCAGAGGCTGCAGCTATGTGCAAGGGGCTAAAACCATCTTGGTTCAGCTCACTAGCAAATGAAGGCTTTTGACTTAAAATTTCTTTTACAAACTCGGTTTTTCCGGCTAGTGTGGCAATATGCAAAGGAGTCTCTGCAAAGGGTGCTAGAGAAACTTTTTCAAGGATTAGTGGATCTTCTTCTAGTAATGCTTTGAGGGTGATGACATCTCCTAGTTGAGCAGCCATGGACAGTCGTGGATCCATAGGAGAACGAGATGAATAAATGATAAACCTTTGATTATGTTTTTGTGGAGCTTGTTAATTTTATGAAGTGGGAGACTATATATGACATGGGTTTTATGTAGAAGGAGATGTGGCTCCCATTTTCTATACTAGTTTCGAGAGGAAAACGACCTTGGATGAACCGTTAATTCCACATGTGCCTTTATGTTTATGGCATCAACTATCAAGATTATTGCGTACGATTGAAATGTTACTGACATTTTGAATTACCGAAATGGATAAAATCTATACTTTTTTTCATACAATTTATCAGAGGAACTCTAGGGAGGGATTTTCAAACATAATAGTTCTTATTCCTGGGATGAAATGTGGAGGTTTTTTTTCTTATAACATAATTTGAACTTATAGATACTTCTTTTATGTGAAAAAAGAATAAAATAATACATATATAGTCGGGATACAAATGCTCAGATGGGAACAATGACTGAGACAGAAAAGTTAGCTTGAAAAAAAAAAAAAACTAATTTTGTTGATTTTTAGAGATATGATGAGATAAAAAGCTTTTATTGCTGGCTGATATGCAGTTTTTACTTATGGCAAGAAAGGAATGGAAATTTGATCGTATTCTACCCCCAAATGTTGGAATTGGAGACAAAATACAGCCTCACATTGACAAGTAAATGATGCATCTTATTTCTCTCAATCACTCTCATAGCCTATGTGGCCATCTCAATCCTTTCATTATTCTCTATTTATCAAAAAATTAACAACAAAAAAAAGAAAAAGAAAAAGGAATCATTAACTATACGCAACAAACTACAGTTGCTCCCAGGAAGCAAAGTTCAAACCACCAGCATTATCCTTTCTGGCCAAATGGGACTATAGGACCATTAGGTCTGATTTGTAGGAAGCAGTCTAAGCAAATTGACATCCAATAATCAACCACCAATCAGGGTACCCTATGCTAATGCATAGATCCCACATATTACAGATGAGACGTGTGAGCCCATTACGGTCAAGCCTGCAACTGTAGGCAGCTTGTTGGTGGTGGGTAATTATGGTGCAAAACATTAACAAAACTGGCATTACACATCTTAGCCTCCCTCTTTTTATATACATATTATTTCATGATTTATATGGATAAAATAAAACTAATTCGCTACTTTTTTCTCCAAGCAACTTGTGAGGGTTACCTCTAGATCAAACACCGAAGCCATTGGAAGATCTAATCCTGCACACGAGGGACAATAAAAAATATTTTCGGCTACAACATGGGGACAATTGCACCAAATTTTGAGATTTCAATATGCTGATGGAAGAAAATAAGTTTGAAACTGTCAGCTAAAGGTACAGAAGCATATACCACAAACATCTAAAGACCTAAAGAACTACAGGTTCAGCCTTGCCTAGAATGGTGTTTGCAAGTTTCACCTTCCTTTTCTATTCCTAACCATCTGTCACGATAATATTAGCCTAACATCTACTTGTATATCAGAAAATAAGAACTACCAACCTATGTGAGATAAGTTAACACAAGCACCAGAAATGCATGGTCATTCAACCTTCTTCATCATAATCTTCCTCATCCTCGTCCTCATCTATCCTTCTACTTAAGTTGGCAAGATGTACGGGATCAATGGCAATATTTTTCATTTCAGATTCAGACCAGTCAGGGTATTCCTTGGGCTTTATTTCTGGAACGGGCTCTGCAGATGAACTAGCAGGGACAGCAGCTGTAGTTGTTGAGTCCCCATTCTCATCTAAGTCCATATTCAAGTCAAAGTTTCTAACGGGTGCTTCTTCACTTTTGACAGCCAGAATATCTTCCTTCCATTCTTTGGTTTCTGCCCCATTATCAAGCCTCTGAAGACTTTGATTGAGTTTTTCATCATGCTCAGAATCATCTGGATCATCTTCAAACTTCTCATATTGTTCAATCGTCTCTCTCTCAACTGTTTGACTACCTCGCCCACGACCTCTACCTCTACCTCTTCCTCTGCCCCTACCCCTTCCTCTGCCACTGCTGCTATTGTGGACTGCATCATGCTGCAACGCAAAGAAAAAAATCATCAAGCAAATTCATTCTGTTAAGACTGATTATACGTTGGCTTAAAAGATGCATCCCAAGTTCTATAAATGCCTGTCCTATTATAATTTCATACAATTTTACAAACCATGTTTCAGTAATACTCATCTGACTCTATTTTTTATTTTCCAATTTGGAATTTCCGAGATACAAATTTCCCAGTAATTGAAGTTCAGAAAACCCAGGAAGATGAGCATGAATTTTCTACATCTCAGTTAAATACCCAAATTGAAGCATGTTCAAACACATTAATGAATAAATCAAAAAATAATTCTTAGAACAAAAAGAGAATAAGACACTGAACACCCACTAAGTGTGAAAGACTTCCAAAAAAACGAATTGATAATAATGTGAATCTGAGTGCAGTACATGTCTTACCATTTTATGCCTCTTGGACTCATCATCACTATCATTTTCAACGTTATCAGTAATTTTCCTGATAAATCAGAGTATTAACATAGTATATTAGCCATAAAATAACTTTCTTTCTTCGTCAGCTATTTACAAGAGATAACATCATATTTTTCCAAACCTTCTTTTGGCAACAGAACGATCTTCACCAGCAGCTTCTGAACCGCCTAAATCAGGAACCTTGCAGACGATATCTTTCAGAAAATCAAAAACGTTAAAGGCCTGGACACACTGTTTTCTGTACATACAAGGATAAAATTTTAAGCACCTTAGATTTACATCTTGGAGACAAAGCACAAAAAGAATAATTTTTCTCATAGCAAGAATGAACCCTATTGTCTAATGTGTGCCAAAGTCCCTGTGCCTGTGTGCATGAGAGAGAGAGAGAGAGAGAGAGAAAGAGAGAGAGAGGGGACATAGATATCACTATTTTCTTCCCATGTACTTTAGGCCAGTGCAAACGCCAAATTGCCAAATATCTCAGAAACTACACCTAAAACAAATGCTAAAGAAGGAGACACTGTCTTTAAGCTTAATAACTGATCCTTAGAGCATATAGGCATGGTGTTTGATAGAAAAGAGTCGGGACAGGGTTTGATTCTCACTGAACTATAAAAGTAATTGCCTATCCTCAAAGAAGATAGTTACAACCTAAAAGTTAATAAAAGAAAAATTCACTTACAAATGCAAAGAATTCATGGTCTTTGCTCCTCTCTTCAAAGTAATCTCATATGTCTGAGCACATAGATCTTGCAGAAAGAGTTCCAAAGCTTTAGCTGCACATGACATTGGCAACAGGAGATAAGTATCATAAATAATAAAATAACAGCAATGTTGATTTTTTTTTTTAATTGTTACAACAAGTGGGGGAGGGGATCAAAACCCTATTTCTCCTCATAAAGAAGACCAAGCAATGCCACTCATAGACTAAATTATAACCAAAAATATAAATATATAAAAAAATAAAAATAAAAAGAAGGAAAAAAAGAAAAATGTTGAAGGTGAAACAAAATCTGTGAACTATTAAACAACAAATCATTAAAAATAGAACTAGAAGCTATATATATATAAAGTTATAAACAAACAGTAGCTAGAATTTTAAAAGTAACTTACAAACTAGAAGAGGCACAGCCATGGCAATCTTCCCAATATCCTCATCTGCTTGCATAATCTTCTTAATCCGAGCCTGTGGAACAACTAAATAAAATCAGATAACATGATCCCATTTTTAAACCCAGTGCATTGAATGAATGTCAATATAGACTACTATATAGAAAGAACACATTTAATTAGTGATGCAACACCACATAGAGGTTATAATCACACTTCTAGACTAAAAAAGAGACGATACATTTTTGTTATTAAAAAAAGTAAAAGCAATCATTAGTATGAAGAAGTTCTGGACCCAGTCCAGGGGCACCTGTCAGGCTGTCAGAAACATGGCATAAGCAAACCAAAAAAGTAAATATTCACCCAGAAAACCTAGAATTATTTAGCTAAAAAAATATCAAATAAAAAGAAAGAAAATTGAAAGTGAGTGCCATGCAAGTATAAACCAATTGAGGTTCCCTAAATAAGATTAGGATCTTGCGCATATAGAGAAAATATGGTGCCAAGCAAAATTCCAAACCCGTGTCAGGTCTAAAACATAGAGATGCTACTTTTACACCATATAAAAATATAATACATTCAAATTGACATGAAGTTTGCCAAAGTTCTCTCCTTTAAGTTTGTTTACCAATCATATAGCTTTAACTAATAAAATTCATTTATCTTGGATCAAGTATTCATAAAAGAGAACTGCTCTTAGAAAACCTATCACACTAAAAGAAAATTTATAGAACTGCTACAACACTAGTGATTATCCACAAAACCCAGTATTATAATGAAAAAGAAAATTATAAATTTTTTCCATTAAAAGAAATTATAAATTTTTTCCATTAAAAAAAATTATTTAAGGATGACTAAATGAGGATGTTGCATCAAATAAGTGGTAATACAACACGATATGATAAGGAAACAATACATTTTATGCATAATAGAAGTGGAACAAGCTGGGACAAGATGAGATAAAGACCAGAAATGCAACAGTATAGAGAAGCAACATACTGCAAGTAGAAGCTAAGAAGTAAAGAAGAGCAAGGCCTAAAAAGGCATGAACAATATCATAGCAAAGGACCAAAAAAGGATATCCTCTACACAGAGCAAAATGCAAAATGAGTCGAGAAGCTGACATCACATTGTCAGGATTAAAATGATTTGCTTATGAAAAAATCACATACTTATGTGGGTGGTTCACTTCAATTTCCAAACTAGAGAAGGGGATTTTCCTACACAAAAATTGCTTTGCTTGATAGGGATGACTTGTGTGCTTCCTTTGAGTCCCATATACAGGATCATCTCTTATGCAACAGCTATACATATTTAGAATAACAAAAGTATTTTATTCTCAAAATGATTCTGCAGCTTTCTCCCAGTTGCAACATAATAAAAATTCTTTAGCTTATGCATAACATTAACATAGAGAAAGAAGTGGACTATACCACTTATCACTGAAGGCCTCTCTATAGGATAAACTGAACTTGAGGGAGCCCATTCGTAGGGCAAAAATATCCACAGAGAATAGATTTAGACCTAATCTGCCAAATGGATGGTGAAAGTAGTGAACTGAAAGTTCAATCGTAGGATTTATTAGATTCGAAATAGAAGATCATAGACCAATTGTTTAAAAATTCCCATCAAGTGATTTCTCTTAATTTAACTTGATGCAAATAAAAAGTACCAATTAAATGCTCATTACTAATATTTCTCATGTCGGTAGGGAATTAAGACCTAACAAGCTGTAAAGGGGTCACTCTAACGCCAATCCTGGACAAATGTCATGCTTGAAAGCTAATAGTCTAGCATTTCTATCTATATTCATGTCAAATATATAGTATTCTCTTATTCACAGAATAAAAGATGGAATAAAGATAATTTTGAAAATGATTATGATGAGTTTAAACAAGCAGCTAGATCAAACAAGTGTGGAAGAACTAGTATTCTAGAAATAAAATTGCACAGACAATTCACATGCCATTGTTTCATGTATATGGATTTTCAATTTAAAAATGTGTATCAAAAGCATTCAATATGCGCAATAAAATGGCACCATGGTAGTCACAAAGTCTAGTCTATGTCAACAGACTTCCAAAAAACAAGGATAGGAGTAATGTTAAAAGATAAATAAAAAGAGAATCATGGATGAAACTGTAACATCTCCAAGGCCCCATAACATAGCACCTTCAGAAATGCCCACCAATGTCTAACAAAAACAAATCATAGAGTGCCATGCACCAAACTCAACAGTAAGGCCATGAATGTTAATTGGAGGAAACAAATCTACTACATATATATTACTGGTTAATAAATTAAACCATAGCAATGCACAATACCATCTCAATTCAAACAACATTCAGAATTTTTGAGAAACATCACCTTAAGACAACAACTTAACATATCAAATGATTTTTTGTCCATAAGAGTTACTTTTCTTTCCTTTTTCTTTTTTCTTTTTTCTTTTTTAATAAGTCAATAGTTATAACAATGGAGAAGAGGGGATTTGAACCCTGGCTCTCCTTATAAAGTAAAGCAGGCAATGCCACTGAACTTCACGGCTCTTGACTTTATTCGTTAGAGTTTCACATGCACCCAATAGGTTTTGAACCCAAAACCTCACCCTCCACCCCATTATCAACCCTAAACCTTTCCCATTTCTTACATTTTCCTCATCTTTCACCTTCTCTCTTCTCTCATTGTTGTGGGAGTACTCATCCTCAACTATTCCTCCCCTCTCGTGCCTCTTTCTTCTCTCACAGGCATGTATTGATCAATCAACAACCTTGGTGAAAAGCCACCTTTGGTAGCATGGGTGCCATCATGGCACTTTCTTTGAGGCTTTAAGCTTGTTGATTCTCTATCCTGTGGTGCCAATCGAATTCTTTCCTTCGCTGCCAGTGGTCATTGGTTGGTCCTTGGAGTTTGTTAATTCACCATTTGTTAACGCCAACCAATTTCTTTCAGTCCTAGTCAGTGGCCATGAAATCAAGGTAGTTTCTTTCGTTCTTCAATTTCTTCCTAAACCGTAAAGTTTGCTAATTTTTGGTTGGAATCCTTGCTGGGTTATGGGTTGTTGTAAACACTCTGGCAGTGGATTGGTTGTGGTAGGTTTGTAATATTTCTACAGAGAAACTTATCAAAAAAATGTGTATATATTTCTAGAGAGAGACAATTGCAAAGAGACGTTGGCTGAAAAAAGAAGAAAATAAAAATCAATTGTTAAAGCTACAATGCCTCGCCTGATGGACTGAGGCACTGTAAATTTCAAATTTTTTGGCTATGGTGAGTTGAGCCTGATGCAAGGGCATTTGAAGTGAGTTTATCTGAAATTTAGCTAATGAAAGGTAATAAAGAGGCTGATGCCGATGCTCTAATTAGACAACATCTAGTGTACATCACAAAGGAAAGTCCTTTTGCATGAGTTGCAAAGAAAACTTAATATGATTAAAGAACTTCCTATGGTTCCTCAAAATCAATTCACAAGGAAAACCAAACCGGCCTTTGGAATAGTGCCATTTACTTCCATCCTATGAGCGACGAAGGGAAAAAAAGAAGATTGTCACTATGCAGATGGCTTGTTTTCTCTCTCTCGGCTACAATAAAAAGGTCGCACCTAGTGCAAAAAACTCCCACTTCTGTGGGGTTTGGCAGAGATGATTTGTAGGCAACCTTAACCCCATCTCTTTAGAGAGACCGATTCCCCAACCTACAACATGCCACTTTGGATGGATGGAAGGCACATGCTGGCCTATTGCACCAAAACCCGGTATATAAATTTAAATAGTTGAGGCTCAAAAAACCATAACTACAATACTGTAAATAAAGTGCTAAGAAACATAGCTATCTTTCACACTACAAAAAAGAAACTCCTTTACTTCCACTTCAGACTCTCTATATGTTTCCATTATCTTAGAAGCCAAGAACACAAAAAAACATCCTAGTAAACTAAACTAAACAAGTTACAAATTCAAGTATTGAACACAACCTGGTTTTTCCAATAATAATAACATTGCAAGGTTTAAAATTTATCAGAATCAGATTAACTATTTCATACATGACACATATAAAACAAACAGTCTAAAACTCACACAACCCAAGTGAACAAAAAGAAGAAAAAGAAAAACCCCATGTCCATGAAAACAAAAGTAAACGGTTATATTTAAGAAAAAGAAGCAAAGAAACAATAAAACATACACACACACAAACAGAGAATAAAGAAAAGAGAAAGAAAGACTTACGGCTGGAAAACGAGTATCAAGCTTCTTCCTCATGTTGTCAAAACTTGGAACCCTAAGAGAGAGAGAGAAGAATATACCCAGAATCTCTCTATATCTCTCTGTGTCTGTGTCTCTCTGTATCTTCTGGTTTTGTTTGTACAGTCGCAAATAGAAACAGTAACAAAAAAAAAAAACAACAAAAAAAAAAACAACAAAAAAAGAGAAAAAAAGCAGAGGACAAAGTCCAAAACGGTCCAACACTTAAAAGGCACGACGAAGGAGAAGAAAATTTTTTGGATTTTTGTAGAGATTCGCTTTGGCCTTTTCCAAAATCCAAACTGCTGTTTTCCGACAAAAGGGGGCCACGAAACTCTCAAATATTAGTCACATAGGAGGTCTATGAGAAGACCCTACTCAATCTATCCCTAATATTAGTCACATAGGAGGTCTATGAGAAGACCCTACTCAATCTATCCCTACTTCTTCTTCTTTTTCTTTTTCTTTTTCTTTTTCTTTTTTATTTTTATTTTTTTTGGAATGTTCTCAAAATCATTGTTCTTAGGTCAAAGTTTATATCTTTTCTATATAAAAAAAAAAACAAAAAAAAAAACAAAAATTCAAAGTTTATATTCATTGTTGAATTGCACATTTGCACTAGATTCTCGCAATGGTAAGTACACTGAATTTAACCCAAGTCATTTATTGTACCTAATACCATTAAATGATTTAGATTGTCTTTTTTCAATTAGTAAAATCCAATTTATGAGACTTATATTAAGACGGGTGATCCTCCTACCAATTTTTTTTTTTTTGTAAAAAATCATTCACCTAATTTTCAAGATAAATCCTCTAGTTGACATGGTCTATAGTAGGCTTTTTTTTTTTTTTTTTTTTTGTCAACTCTAAAGGGTGTTGTTTATATTATCAAAATGACATAACTAATATACAATACTTTAGATGTTGTTCCTTAAGTTTCACGCTTAAAATTGAACTATGTGGCTGCTTAACTAAAAAATATACTTCAATCCCATGAGGAAAAATCCATATGGCAGAATCTTAAAATATGAACCTAAGGAACAACATCTGAGTATTGTACTAAGTTTTGTCCTTATCAAAAACAATTGTTGTTACTTGTTGTATGAGATGCCAAAGCGAGAAACTTTATTCTTTTTACTTTTGGTATGTGAAAAGCCCATTAAACAAATGAAGATGATGCAATTTATTTGGCACGCAATATGCCAGTTGAGCATAGGGCTATGCAAGAAGTCAGTGGTGAAATTATAGTTTTGTATCTTTAAACATTCTTCATTGCTTGGAATCTTATTATTTTGAGAAAATCCATAGTTTTTGGCATGTTAGTTGTATGTCAATGTATACAAAATTACTAAGTTAATGTTTATAATATTAAATTTAGGTCTCCCTCCAACCTATCCAACTATAATGGCAAATGACTTTGAGGCTGGACCAAGTCATATAAATTCTGATGTTAATAATGGTAAGTTTTATATAATATATTTATAAAGCTTTCATCATTATTTTATATATATAATTAAACCAATTGCGCATTTTATATAATTACATTGTAGTTACAAAAAAAATTGAAGGAGTTGAAAATATTGTTGAGCAAAACCAAGGGGATGCCTATAGAGAACAAGGTTTATTACTCAATGTCACCATTTTTATTTTTATTTTCATGTTTATATCATTCTATAGAGCTTTCACCATTATTTTCTATATATAATTACACCATTTGAGCATTTTCTATAATTACATTGCAGTTGTAAAAAGAACTGAAGAAGTTGAAAATATAAATGATCAAAATCATGGGGATGGCTACAGAGAACAAGGTTTATCACTCAATGTCACCATTATTTTCTATATATAATTACACCACTTGAGCATTTTCTATAATTACATTGCAGCTGTAGAAAGAACTGAAGAAGTTGAAAATATAAATGATCAAAATCATGGGGATGGCTACAGAGAACAAGGTTCGTCACTCAATGTCACCATTTTCATTTCAATTTACATGTTTATCATTATTAATTTTATTATTTGTTAACAAGCTGCATATTCGAAACATTATTAAAATTTTGCTTATTTCACAACATAATATTTGGTACAATTTTAATATTTTCTTTCACAACTATCATAACACTCTTTATCACTAATTTTTTCCTCAAAACAAAAATTAGGTGTTGACAACACATTTGAAGGTACTACACATGTAAAAAATTGTATGCGAGGCAGATACAATTGTGCAAAGAATTTTAAAGAAGGTATAGAGACTATTAGGTACCAACTACCACAACCAAAGACATGTCACTTTTGTAATGCCCGTTTGTTCCATCGAGAGACATCCTCGATGTGTTGCAAGGATGGAAATATATCTTTCCTCAATATACCAATATGTCCTGAATTTATGGAGCTCATTTGTGAGCAAACACCATGGGGCAGACATTTCAGATAATATATACGGTTTTACAACAACATGTTTGCATTTACCTCAATGGTTGTGCACGTGGATGAAAGCGTGGCCTCAAATAGTCAAGGAATATATACATTTCGTGCCCAAGGTGCCATCTATCATAGAATTCGTAGTCTTTTACCACATACACCTCTAAGTGTGCGGCATCTACACCTCTCAAAATTTTGTATACATGGACCCGGTTACATTGGATTTGAGTTCAACCCAACCCAACCCAAACTCTCTCTAGATGAAATCTCTAACCCAATACAATTTATTGGGTATAGATCATTTTGTCAAGTCTACCAAATAATTTGGGCTTTTCTTTTTTTAAAACCAATAAATTGGGGGGGGGGGGGGGTTTCAATCAATTATTTACGTCCATTTTACAGTTGTGTATTGTGTTTAATATTTTAAATTTTACCAAAACTAAGTCTTATAATACAAAAGAGGGAGAGCAAGAGAGGTTTGGGTGGGTGGGTGAGGGAGTGTGATTTGCAAAGGAATGAACCAAAAAGGAAAAAAGAAATAAAAATAGAGAGAGAAAGATGACTGTGCACTGTAGCTGAGAAGCCATAATTTTTTTTTTTTTACTCCAGTAATGGAGGCTCAATTTTGTAGTTGATGGTGCTAAAAATAGCAATATGGCTTTTTAGCACTACCAATAATAATGCTCTTAGATTAAGAAATCTCTCAAGCCCAATCTAAGTTATTGGGTTGAGAATTGAGATCATATTGTCATATCTACTAAATAAATTAGGTTAAAAAAAACAAAAACCAATAGACCGGATTTTCAATCAATTATTTAAGTTACAATTTAATAATTTATACAGTTGTGTTTAATATTTTAATCTTAACAAAACTAAAGTCTCAAAATACAAAATAAATCAAATTAACAAATTCTCATATCCAAGACAAATAAACCTAAAATTACAAAACGCATATATTTTTAATATTGTTTTTTAGAAACGTATATTTTTAATACTTAACTAGCCTCATCACACGCGCTTCGCGCATGGGATGATGCTTTTTTTTTTTGTTGTTGTTAGTGATCCTATTTTGTAGGAAAAAAATTGTGTTTTTTTATTTATATATAATTTTTATTTTGAAAATTTAATTTATAAGTGAATAAATCAATTTGAAAATTAAGAGAAGAGTTGTCCTATTTTTTAGGCAATATTTTAGTGGAAGTTAGAGTTGTATTTTTACCGAATTGTTCTTTAGTTTCTTCTGTACTTAAACATAAGGGTGTAGGAGTATTTTTAAACTAAAAAATGAGGAATCCAAAGGGGAAACCCCTTAAATAATAGTATAGAAGATGATGCAGTTTATTGTTCAATTAATTTCTATCTAATTGAGTTCATGTTTTCAAAATTAACATTTAAGAGTCATGCCACTTTATAAGAGCATTCACACTAAGAAAGCTAAAAAAATATAGTTTTTAACAACTCAAAACACTACTTTATCTATTTTAACACTCCACTTTTATAATACACCTAATATCAAAGGTTTTATTTTAACATTTAACACATTAAAATAATATATCCAATACAATAAATAATAATCACAATTATCAACACATTAAAATACCATTTCTTTTAACACCACACATCAATTTTTTTTTTTTAAATTTCAAGCTACAGTGAGCTACATTAAAATTTCACTGTAACTGATACTCAAATTATTTTAAGTTTAGCTTCTTTACTGTACAAGGCATTTTGAGAGTATTGATTACTAAATTAATTTTTTAGTCAATTTAGTAAACCTTATTGGGATGCTCTAATTTTTTATAGTTATAAACTTATTTATATATTATTCTATATATTTTATATCTTTACAATATATTTAATTATCATTTTTATTTTCTATTGAAGAAGATGTTATCAATTATGTTGATTTTTTTTTTTTGAGAAAGATGTTGATGATTCTTGAATGCATCATCATCATTTATGATTTTTCACTTTATTTATTTATTTTTATGAAAAGCATAACGTTATGATTCTCAATATGATCCTACACTCTGATTCGAAAGACTCTCCTATCTATCTTGGTTAAAGCTAACAAATTACATAAAATCTAAAATCTATGGAAGAACATTTTTGGATCATCATATTGTAGAGGATATTTTATTTTTTTATTTTTTTTATAGGATTCTTTTTCTTTTTTTGAGAAACATGTTGTAGAGTTTATACAAAATAGAATTTCTACTTTAGCATAATCTAAGTGTATATGCGTGTGAAGCTCCCTTTTGGAGACTTGAACCCCGGCTCTTACCCCCCACACCTCACAAGCATTTATACTTGTAGAGTGACCACCGCACCAAGAGTGCGCGGTGGTAACATGTTGTAGAGTTGAATAGAATCTAATATGATTGATTATATATATATATATATATATATATATATATATATAAAGTTACTTCCAATAATGATAACCTGTTCAACAAGAATCA
Source organism: Castanea sativa (assembly GCF_040712315.1). Taxonomy (NCBI): domain Eukaryota; kingdom Viridiplantae; phylum Streptophyta; class Magnoliopsida; order Fagales; family Fagaceae; genus Castanea; species Castanea sativa. The sequence continues at coordinate 41,802,218 of NC_134020.1, forward strand.
CTATCAAAACTCATAAGCGATGAAGTCTTCTTCAATTTAAACTATTTTATGCTTGTGTAGCTTTTATGGGAACCATACATTGAGGACATCATAGCTAGGGAAGCTGCCTCAATATATTATCTTATTATGCAAAACTCATAAGCGATGAAGTCTTCTTCAATTTAAACTATTTTATGCCTGTGTAGCTTTTATGGGAACCATACATTGAGGACATCATAGCTAGGGAAGCTGCCTCAATATATTATCTTATTATGGGCTGTGAGATCTGGCGGCCAGTGATTCCTGTGATATGTTTTCATATTATAGGGTGGCATCATTTTGATTCCTATGATCTAGCCATTAACACTGGTGTCGACCTTACACGTAATTGATGCAAAAGGTAGGAACTGGCATGATCGATCGTGTTGCAGTGAGTGAACAAACTGTGTTGCTCCCATGGTGTACCATGATTCGAACATGGAGTACGTGGTATACGTATCAGCACATCACTAGGCACTTTATTAGCCACAGTAGCAGTTCTTTTGAGAGGTTGGTAAGATTTTCCTTTTTTTTTTCCTTTTAGAATAAGTAGATGAAATGGAACAAAGAACTGCACCAGTAAGGGTCAGTTCTATAGTATAGGCAAATGAAACAGTTACCTAAGACTCCCAAGTAAAAAAAAGACTCTAAAATTTTAACCAAGTTATTTCCTTGATTGTAATAGCATCAATTAAATTCTTATATTAGCCAATAAATAAAATTGGAGATGTTGAAATCACAGAGGGCCTAGCACTTACGTGAAGAAGGCTGCCCTTTGCTAAAACAAGAAACATTTTTGTCAATGATCAAGAAGGTGAGTCTAAAGCTGATGGTCAAGTTGAAATAGCAGCCTAAGAAGATAAACAATAAGAGCATCTATAACAGTGAAGTTAAAAATTTAGCAATTTAACTCCACCAAAAATTACTTTATTTATTTTACCTACACACATGCTGCAGCAGTGGATCTATTTTAGCTTTCAACACAATAAAATAATATAAACATCACAATAAAATAATATATCTACCACAATAAAATAATACATCTCATTACAATAAAAACACCACAATAAAAAGGTAATGTGAACACAAAATAAAAAATTAATTTTTTTTTAGCTCTCATGAACAGTGCACATCTATCTATAGATGTGCACTGTAACAATGAGCTAAAAAAATATAGATTTAGCTCCACTACTGCATGCTTCTTTTTGGTGTTTTGGTGGAGCTAAAATAGCTATATAGCTATTTAGCTTCACTGCTGCAAATGCTCTAATGATATGGTTTACTCAAAAAATAATAATAATAAGGCTATGGAACAAAATATCCATTTTACCCATCAAGAAGGTTCACAATTTGTAACACCATGAGGATAATTTAGTGATACAATATATGATGTCATGCCAGTTTGTCCAACCTATGCTTGTAACTTCAAAGATGCCTAGTGACTCTAGTCTAGGCATTTAATTGATTGGCAATTAGCAGCATTGTTGTGTCATGTGTGAGGTCACACATGCAAACTTTATAATATTTAATAGATAGCCTTTCGAATTTTGTTTTGCAATGATTCTAGGTAAGCATCCAAGGGGACCACTGATGAGAATCCAAATTAAAAAGCTCCACTTGATAATTTTTTAAAACACAATTTTACAATATTTTCAAATTAAAATGTAGTTTCAAAACATAATTTTAATGTTGATAGATTGTCACGTCAGCTTATATTAGATTGATTGAATATAGAAAAAATTACACTTTACCACCATAAATTATACTTTATATTGTATTTTGCACTATAAACTTTTTGAATGCACGTTGCATCCTAAAATCATAGTTTAAGATGCAAAACTATGACTTTTGTTATACTTTGCACCTTGACATTAAATTTAGTGTTAATTTAGATGGAAACATATGACATTATGTGAAAAGATCTAATTACCAAATTAATAAAGATGCAAATTATTAACTAAAAAAAAAAAAGAGGCTAGTTAACCTTTACTCAAAATAATAAAAGACCCTCTGATTAATAGATATTAGATATAAGTAGGTTCTTTGTTTTACAAAGTTAATTTTTAATACATAAATGATAATCATTTCAAAAAAAAAAAAAACATAAATGATAATAACTTCATATCTTCCTTCAAGTCACACAGTCAATCAAATCAGCTTTTACGCTCCAACAAAATTGTGAATAAGTAAACTTGAAAAAAAAAGAAAAAAAGAAGTCACATCTGTTTTGAAAGCAAATAAATTGTTAAGATACCCACAAAATGCTACAATTGTTTCAAGAAGTTAACAAAAGTTACGTAATAAAGCAGGTATAATTTTTTCTTCTCATAAAAAAAAAAAATTTAAATTTTGTTATTTTGACTTTCCATACGAGAAATGTTTGTATAAAGACACTTTGAGGAATTTTTTTTAGGTGGAAAAAAATCCAAAATCTGTTGTGTATATTATTTGTATTCTTTCACATATCCAAAACTGACTATAAAATTTTCAAAAAAAAAAAAAAAACTGACTAAAAAAAAACTTCAATGAAATGCGATAAGCTGTGTATACTCCAAAGTTTGTTGTGGTATGGGTTTTAGGGACTGAGAGCTTTTAATCTTGCCTTTCTTGCTAAGCAAGGGTAGCGGCTACAACAAAACTCAAATTCTCTCTTCTATCGGGTTTTCAAGAGCAAATATTTTCCTGACACTTTCTTTGTGAATGCTCAAAAAGGTAGGAACCCATCCTGTGTTTGTAAAGTATTCTAGCAGCACAGCCAATTATCAGGCAAAGAATGCGTTGGCAAGTTGGTAATGGACAGAGTATTTGTGTTTGGAAAGATATATGGCTACCAACCCAGTCCACTTATCAAGTAATCTCACCCAGAACATTGCTAACAGAAGATGTAAAAGCTGATTTCCTTATTGATGCAGAACATGGTTGCTGGAGAGCTGATTTGGTAAGGGAACTGTTTATTAATTTTGAAGCAGAAACTATTCTAAGCATTCCTCTCAGTCTTAGTATGCCTCCAGATAGATTGGTTTGGGCAGCTACACCAAATGGAAAGTTCATTGTCAAGAGCGCCTATTGGTTAGCCATGGATATGCACAATGCAGAACAAGAAGGAACCTCTGAAGCCAGTGGACAGCGGCAACTATGGAAGTCTGTTTGGGGTGCTGATGTGCCAAATAAAATCAAAAACTTTGTTTGGAGGGCTTGTCAAAATATCCTCCCTATGAAATCCAACCTTTACCGCAGACAAGTGATTAACAGTGAAGTTTGTGAGCTGTGTGATAAGTGTTGTGAGACAACAAGCCATGTTCTTCTTCACTGTGCTTTTGCTACATCAGTATGGGAGGCTTGTGGTTTGGTGATAGGCAAGGAGTGTACTTTTGAAGATATGTTTTGGAAATTAAGTAATGACTCGGGATCATTAGCTATGGACCTTACTCACTTCATGGCAGTTTCCTGGAATATTTGGAATAACCGAAATGGTATTCGACATGGTGAGAAGCCTAAGACTGTGGCCTCCCTAATCCTTGAAGCTACCAGGTTTGTTGTTGACTACCAATCTCTCCAGGACTACTCCATCCCATCAGCAAACTCACTCCCTACTAGATGGACTCCTCCTATAGCAGGTGTGTATAAGGCTAATGTTGACGGTGCTATTTTCCGAGATCAGTCTACTGCTGGTGTAGGTGTGCTTCTTCTAGATGATAAAGGACAGGTAGTTGGAGCCTTGAGCTAGCAGATCTATGCTCCTTTGGGCCCTCTTGAGGCTGAGGCAAAAGTTATGGAAGCTGCTGTTATTTTTGCAAGGGACATTGGAATTCAAGATGTTATTTTTGAAGGGGACTCTATACAAGTCTGCAATGCTATGAATGGAAACTCGTTAGCTCCCCCTGTTGTTGTTAATGTTTTAGAGGGCATCTTTTTTTAGCTTCAATCTTTTCGTTATTTTCTTTTTTCTCATGTTAAAAGGGATGGTAATAAGCCTGCCCATCTGTTAGCTCAACATGCTAAGTTTGTTCATGATTTTGAGGCATGGGTTAAGGAAACCCCCAAGTTTTTAGAACCTTTTGTTCCCTCTGATATTGTAGTTTGTATTTGACTCTTATTGTTGTGGTTTGTACCTGACTTCTATTATTAATATGTAGTGGTGTTTTTTCTATTAAAAAAAAAAACTTCATTGTACCAAATCAAATAATTAAATCTAAGCAAGACCCATTGTGGGGACTAAAAGGACCTAAGTAAGTATTTGAGCCTCGGGCTTTATTGATGGGCGCTAGTTTGTTTTAGACTAAAAGCCTCTTAGAACTGTAGCTCGACCCATGGGTTGAGAGTCTGAGAATTCGTCCGAGGACGAATATCTCCTCGGAAAGACCCACAATGACCCTGAGATTTGCCAAAAAGATCAAGGCAGAGCTCTGGAAAAACCGTTGGTTAAGAGGGGGATCTAAGCACCCTCCAGACGCAACGGTGTGAGGGAAATATCTTAGAAAAAAGCTGTTACCTCCACATTAAAGACCCTGCACCTATCTTCCTGGCCGCATTAATGGAAAAATGACCCCTGAACAGTAGAATAAAACTTTCTAGCTATTATATAAGGACTTCAAGAAGGTGGTGGAGAGAGAGATCGGTCAGTTAGCAGAAAAAGAACTAAGAACTGTAATTTTGGCATAAAAGAGAAACAATACATAAATCGTCCTCGGCTTACGTCCGAGGAGGTTCCCTTGTCATATTTGTTTATCATTTGCAAAGATTGTGGCACTCTAGCCTGTTTGTCAAGTTTCCAATACCCCTAAACTAGATTTCAAACCACACTCTACAAATCTTATTGTTTAAGGCTCATTGGGCCTGAGCCCACGTCTATCTTTGGGTCCAGTTGCAATTGTACGCTTACACCCATTATAGCAAAAGTATAAATACAACTGCTTAGGAGATCAAAATGATAATGTAAAACTCACAGATAGCATTTACTGGTTGTAAAAATTAAGAAACCCAAAAAATAAGGCAAAATAATGTACCTAATAAATCCTATAAAAGTTTGAAGAGACTTAAAAAAAGAAGAAGAGAGAATAATAGGTACCTTTTCTCCTTCTCAATTTTTGGCCAAACAGTTCATGTTATCTCTGGCCTAATACTCACAAATGTCCAAAAGGAAAAATAATGAACCTTCCCTTGAACCAAAAACAGGATCTAAAGGTACTCATAAATGTTAAAAGCATACCCTAGCATACGTACCTGTATCAAACAAAGCAGCAAAAAAACTATTGCATCAAACCAAAAATAAAACAAAGTGTAGAGCCATATATGAGAATGGCATGTCTCATCTAAACAATAATTGCTCAAATAGAAGGTTAATAATTAATACAAAACCCAACATGGCAATAAACGCAATTTAACAAAACCTGTTTCCATTTGGCAGAGAAGTTTTGGCACACATATAACAAAAACTGTTTCCATTTATTATAGAAATTTTGGCACGTGTGTAAACACCAACCCAACCGGTGGAATGGGCCAATGAACAATGGTTAAAATATATCAGTTTTTTTGCATAAAAATCATAACCCAAACAAATATCAGTATTAAAAAGAAATCATATTTAAATCAGTGCAAACACCACAAATCAAAATCAATCTAATAATCCACTTCACATCAAATCGCAAATGCCAAAGCTTCCATCAAAGCGGTTTCACTATTCTTAAACTCCCAATAACAGTTTATGTAAATTTTGCCTAGGCCATGATTTTCTCTATTCAATATAAAGAAGTTTTGTATTAAGAATTTATCTGTAGTTTTGTACTGAATTTAAGTTTGGTGAAATGGTCTGGAGATATTTTTTGTTTGCTATGAGTGCTAATTTTTAGGAAGAAGATATGTGTGTGAGAGAATGAGACAATTTGAAAACTGAAAATAGAAGCAGTTTGAATTTGAAAACCGACGTGAGTGTATTGGCAGTGTGGTCCTATTCTATAAATAGTATTTTACTTGGAAGTTAAAGAAGCATTTTTACCAAGTTTTGCCCTTACTTAAAGGTAAGCTGTAGGAGTATTTTGGAACAAAAAATTCTGGTCCAAACAGGAAAAATCTCTTAAATAGTAACTAGCCTCATTACACACACTTCGCACGTGCGATAAGGCTTTCCTTTTTTTTTTAGTGGTGGTAGCAAAAAAAAAATTATGTTTTTTATTATTATATATATATAATTTTTATTTTGAGAATTTAATTTATAAGTAGATAAATAAATTTGAAAATAAGTAAGAGAGTAATCATATTTTTTAGGCAATGTTTTAGTGGAAGTTAAGGTTGTATTTTTACCGGATTATCCTTTAGTTTTATCTCTACTTAAACATAGGGATATAAGGGTATTTTAGAACAAAAAAAAATTCAGTCTAAACAGGAGAAACCTCTTAAATAGAAGTATAGATATAGATAACCTTATGTGAAAAATCATGAGGTTTTAACAGGTGGCACATTATTTGTAAAGAGAAATGAAACATTCTCAAGTGCTATATCAGAGATAAGAAAAAATTAAATATTGACCTTTTTTTTTGTTTGATTAAGTGTTTTAAGACTTTTCTAATTTTTTTTTTAAATTCTTTGTTTCCTTTGATTCAATGTTTCAAGACTTTCCCTTTCTCACACATACACACAAAATTCTTTGCATTTCAATTCACTATTTTCACCACTTACACTTCTACTCCTTACATATACCTACCCATATAGCCCTTTATACCATCTCATGCCAAATACACAATGACCAAACACAATATCATTTACCTTCAATCTTTCGATGGCATCTACTTAACTCCAACATTGTTGTCTCATCTAATCTTAACGCGTATGAGTTGACTACAACCAAGAAAGGGGGCTCATATTTTATATTAAATGACATCGGCAATTATGATTTTGATGTTAGGTTGGACATTGTAGACTTGTGAGTTTTGTAAAGGTTGTGATTGATTTTGGGTGTTTGAAATGTGTATTTTTTTTTAGAATTTAGGAGAAAGAAAAAGACATATTCTATATCAACTTTTATTTTACAATATTCCTCCAAAGTTTTTTTTTTTATTTTATTTCTCATTACTTGAACTGAATAATAATAATAATAATAGATATGTGTGTTCAATTTATAATTGTTACTTTTTTATGATGAACTCATTACTAACTAAGTTCTATAACAATTATGTTATAATATATGTACAATATTCTCCAAAACTATTTTACATAAAACATTACAATATTATCCGTGCATCGTAGGAACAACCTAGTAGTTGTGTTTTAAAATTACAATTTCAACCCTTTAAAGCATTTTTTAAAAGGCTAATTTTCCAAATAATTTGAAAACAATGTTATTTTTCAATTATTATTATTAAAATAATATTATTTTGTAAAATTTCCACTTATAAAAATAGAAAAAGTTTTTTTTTTCTTTTCTAAATATACAAAAAAGTCTTACATATAAGATGTAAAGAAACATCCTGGTTTTCAAAAAATCATATACAGCTTGAAAAGAATTTTAAAAGACTTTTAACTATACTTAGCTTACTCTTCATTTTCCATCCCAACCACAAACCACCGAGTAGCCCCGAAAATAAAACACACAAAAGAACTCTAAGAGCTTCTGAAAGGGTAAGATCAAAGATGGCCTTTATAGTTTATATTATATAGTTTGTGTCTTCATCACCCCTGCCAGCAACCATGAGAAGTAACTGCAATTTGAGCTCAAAGGAAATATGTACTAGCTATATTATAGTCTGATTGACATGATAAATTAGTAAGAAAATGTGGGCCACTGAAATTTTAATATTAGTATGGTAGGGACACGCGAACAAAGCACGCCATTATATTAATATATTGTTTGTAGAATGAAAACTTGAGGGAAATACTGAGGAATTATATAACTGATTGGCCGATGATTGACTTTCAGGTAGCAAAAAATACAAGCAGTTTGGCCAGTTGGTAGTGCAGATTCTGCAGAATGAATACTATACATTTGTGTCTGGGTACAACTTTGTCCCCCCTTTTAAAACCGTTATTTTAAAAATAGATTGGATCTATTACTTATTTTGGTAATATTGATGCACGTATCGAGATTCAAGAATTCATTAACCACCTTCTCAAAAAAAAAAATAAATAAATAAATAAAAGAATTCATTAACCATATTAATATAACGCCAATTATTGTTGCACATATTGAGTTATACACGGTCATACACATTCCAACTAAAATCATGTTTTGAATTGTGTATTACTAATTATTGTTGCACATTATGTTATACATTATCACACACATTCAACTGAAATCATGTTTTGAATTGTGTGTTCCATACACGGGGTGTGTAACTACTACCAGATTCACCACTCCATGCACTTCCACTACCTTGGTATGATAAACAGTCACACTGGCACTAAGTACTGTCCTTCCATGTGTCTGTCTGAGATGATACTCGATCAACTTGATTTTGTTACCAGAACTGACCTTTTTGTTTTCGTAGGTTCCTAACCAGACCTAAACTTGCAGATGGGAACTAGTAAAATTACGTGACCAAGAATGAAAAAAGGAAATAAAATGGTGCATGGCTTTGTTCTTAACAAATAGAAATCTTCTATTTCACTTTTAATGTTTCACTTTATATTCCATAAACTGTAGTATCAGTATGTTATGCTTTCAATTCCTACAAATTAAACAGTCCGTTAATGGACTATAAAGTAAAATATATACTCAAAATAAAACAAAAGACGTTTATTAGTTAACCATTGCTAGACCGACTTAGAATGCAGCCAGTTACACGTAATGGTCTAATGGGTTGGATTCCTACAAACTGATGTGAAAGAAAACTGCGTCCTACATAAAATTAGAGAATAAGAACTCTCTTTAGAAAATGTATATACATTCCAAAAAACAAAGATATTTAAATTGGGACATAAAGAATATTATATTAGCAGAACTCTATAACTTGAGTTGCTATAGTTTAGTAATCATTAATCAACAATCAAGCGGCTAAGAGCTCCTCTATTAATGGATACCTGACCTGACCCCTTCGGTGCACGATGAGGCTTTTTTCTTGTTTGTATCAAAGATGCGGCGGAAAGGATTCTACGCGTTTGTTAGAGATTCAAGTACATGGGAGATTGGCCTTTACGAAGGTCAACGTTTATAGCAATATAAATACCATAAAATCCTACTCCCTTACACAAAACCAACACTAGCTAGCTATACTTTTTTATACACCCCTTCACACACTCTCGAGCACTTTCCAAAGAAAGAGAGAGAGATGGGTGAAGTGGAGCAATCCCCAGGAAGCTCCATGCATGGAGTAACAGGCAGAGAACAAACCTTTGCCTTTTCTGTCGCTTCACCAATGGTCCCAACTGATACAACTGCAAATTTTGCTTTACCTGTTGATTCTGAGCACAAGGCCAAGGTGTTCAAGCTCTTCTCCTTTGCCAAGCCTCATATGAGAACCTTCCACCTTTCTTGGATTTCCTTCTTTACTTGCTTTGTCTCCACCTTTGCCGCGGCTCCACTTGTTCCAATCATTCGTGATAACCTCAACCTAACCAAAGCAGATATTGGAAATGCTGGAGTTGCTTCTGTCTCAGGAAGCATCTTCTCTAGGCTTGTAATGGGTGCAGTTTGTGACCTAATAGGACCAAGATATGGATGTGCATTTCTAATCATGCTCTCAGCTCCAACTGTCTTTTGCATGTCATTTGTGTCAAATGCTGGAGGCTATATTGCTGTCCGTTTTATGATTGGATTTTCTCTTGCAACATTTGTGTCATGCCAATACTGGATGAGCACAATGTTTAACAGCAAGATCATTGGGCTTGTCAATGGCACTGCTGCTGGTTGGGGCAACATGGGTGGAGGAGCCACTCAACTCCTAATGCCTTTGCTCTATGAATTGATTCGTCGTGCTGGCGCCACCCCCTTCACTGCCTGGAGGATAGCTTTCTTTATCCCTGGGTGGTTTCATGTGATCATGGGAATCTTGGTCTTAATGCTAGGCCAAGACTTGCCCGATGGAAACCTCAGTACCTTACAGAAGAAGGGTGAAGTTGCCAAAGATAAATTCTCCAAGGTCAGTTTTGTTGAGCTCTACTTTTTCATGGTTTTTTTATTTATTTATTAACAGCCAAGAAATATTAGACTAATTTGGTTTTATGTCACAGGTGCTGTGGAATGCTGTCACAAACTATAGGACATGGATCTTTGTCCTCCTCTATGGCTACTCCATGGGTGTTGAGTTGTCCACAGATAATGTCATTTCTGAGTATTTCTATGATAGGTTAGTCTCCCTCCTCTTCACTAGTCTCATTAAAAATTATAAGAATCAGGCTAAAATACAACAATTGTTCCTAAACTTTATTCTATTAGCAATTTTAGTTTCTGAAGTTTAAAGTGATCATTTTTAGTCCCTAACAAACTTAAAGTCATCTTTTTTAGTCCCTAACAAAGTGATGAAGTATTAGTTTTTAGTTTGGCTACATCATCTAAGGGATTAAAATCGATTACTTTTAACTTCGGAATAAAATTGCTTGTAAGTTGAAGTTTAGAGATTGTAACTGTGTATTTAAGCCTAAGAATTAGAAACTAACCCTCTGTTTGATATGTGGCAGGTTTAATCTTCAGCTTCACACTGCCGGAATGATTGCTGCCTCCTTTGGTATGGCTAACATCGTTTCTCGTCCCTTTGGTGGTTATGCCTCTGACTTCTCGGCCAGATATTTTGGCATGAGGGGCAGGCTTTGGACCCTTTGGATTCTCCAAACTCTAGGAGGTGTCTTCTGTATCTGGCTTGGCCGTGCCAATTCATTAGCTGTTGCTGTCTTGGCAATGATCCTCTTCTCTGTTGGAGCTCAAGCTGCGTGTGGAGCAACTTTTGGCATCATACCATTCATTTCTCGGAGATCATTGGGTGTTATATCAGGCATGACTGGTGCTGGTGGAAACTTTGGCTCTGGATTGACCCAATTAGTGTTCTTTACAAGCTCAACATTCTCCACTGCAACAGGCCTCTCTTTCATGGGGGTCATGATTGTGTGTTGCACTCTTCCTGTGACATTGGTTCACTTCCCACAGTGGGGGGGCATGTTCCTTCCACCTTCCCAAGACAAGGCGAAATATACCGAAGAATTCTATTATGGCGCAGAGTGGAATGAGGAGGAGAAGCAGAAGGGTTTGCACCAGCAAAGTCTCAAATTTGCTGAGAACAGCCGGTCAGAGCGTGGCAGGCGGGTGGCCTCAGCTCCAACTCCACCAGAATCAACACCAGCATATGTTTAGTTAATTAAGGAAAGATCAATTAAAGTCATGGTGGAAGCTAATAGAAACCAATAATGAGAGCAAAGGATGTGTACAATGGTCTTTGTCTCTCTTATGTACTATGATCCTTCTTTCTTGCCCTGTATTTATCTTAATAGTCATTAAGATGAATGCAAGATATACAAAATATCCATATATTTAGTTTTGCAGGACATGTATGATGGCTCTATATGTTCCAATTTCTAGGGAACCGTGACCTCATTAAAAATCAACATGGAGCGCACTTGCATGCATTACGGTACTTTCCTCTGACTGACCCAGATCTGTTCAGTCCAATCAGTTCCTTGCCCCACCCACCATATTTTAAGGGCCAAAGCCCACAAACTAATGTGATATGCTACAGCCATTATAAGCAGTTTGCAGTGCTCCCATTTGATATTGGGCTCCTCTTTGACCCAGTTATTCAGCCTTGCTTAGCATACGTGAAAACTAGCTTTTGCCCCCACACCCCCCCCCCCCAAAAAAAAAAGGGGTACATCGAATGTATAGTTAATTACATGCTTTTCTGACCCCTATGAACCATTCAATTTCAAATTACTCTCAGGTGTCTCCTCAAAAGCAGAAGCAAATAAGCACCCAGAAGAAATATAAACGAACACTGCTAGCACCAGATTGATACTAACAAGCTTGTTTTTATGATATTGCATAAAGAAAAGTTCAGGTATAACAAAGATATACACATGCTCATCAATTAAGGTACATTTAACGAAGTTTTTGAGTTTAATTGTAACAAAAAGGAACAATTATAACAAAAGCATATACATCATCCAGCAAGTTAAGTACATAAAAAAAAAGTTAAATCACTTCCAATCTTCTGAGTGCAAATTGATGTATATCTAATAATGCATTGGAGGTGTAGCCTTTTCAACTAGAAACAAAAGATTTTAGAGCTCACTTGTAGCTTAGCTTTCCACGACCACCGCAAGTACTACAGTTTCGAGCAGAAGAGCACCTTGTACAGTAGCTCCATTTCTTTGGAAGCCTGACATAGTCCAATTCAGTTCAGTTCAGTGGACTAATTCAAACTTGAGAGAGAGAGAGTTGACAAAAGAATACCCTGCTGTATATCGAGTGGCCATATTCTTTGCAGTCAATCTTGCCTTCTCAGCGCTTTCCTCTGACAATTTCTTGAGCACAAATCCTTCACCATTGCATTCAGAACATATGCCAGAACCACCACAATCTTCGCACACTTTTGTAGGAATCTGAATTTTGAGAAGGAATTCAAGTTAAAGAAAGTATCAGGCACGGAAAGGAGCTCTAGGTGAACAAGCAGATGGCTCAATGTGTCCTACTCCTTTAATTGTCTTTTGGCACAAATTGTGCAATGACTAAATACTATGCAACTAGTTTTGGTGATTCCATAACATTATTGTCCCAGAAAAACGGAACATAAAAGGGAAGAGAGAGAGAATACAAGAAAAGAGAAAAGATTTGAAACAAGACTTCAAGAAGACCAGCAGAAATTCAATCTCTGATTAACAATCAAATACTGCATGAAACATGACTTTATTGCCCAATGGTCCAACCATCCAAGGGTTATGAAAACAGATGTTAAATGTTCTTGGCCAATCTTCTTACATTAGACCAACAAGTTTGGAAGAATCATTCCTCTTTTAATCCATTTGTTTCTAAGTGTCCATCCCAGATCCATGCCAAGTTTTATGCTCATTAGCCTGGTGCTAACAAGGCTAATTGTGAATTCTTTAACCCCACCTCAAGGAGTTCTTAAGGTATAAATTAAAACTTGATATATACTGGTCACATTAATGGTAAATCTGGCGGAAGTTAAGAAAAAATTAATAGCTGTTCTCATAATTTTCTCATTAAACCTTTTTATATTTAGTTTTTCCTTTTGACTTATGATTTTTTTTTTTTAATTATGAAAAAGGGAGAAGGATGGGAGGAGGGAATTATGAGTAAATACAAAAATTCTCATATATCAGATGCCCAGAACCACCATTTTATATTTAAAATTACTCCTAGGATATGGTTAATTATATATGGCACTGCATCTAGTTGAACAAATAAGCAGTTTAAGAGTTCCACTGAATTAGCAATTGAGCATTAAAGGAAACATAAAAAGATTTATTGTTTAGATATTTAGCTACCAATATTTTCTAATGAGTAAGTATGGACTTTATTGAACAAAGAAGAATACTCCAGTATATAACGAACATAAGACAACTCTTTGATTTGTGGAAAATATTTCATCTTGTAGGACAAATCTTTTTCAATCTTTGATATATTACCAATTGTCCCAAAAGCTATAGCTCTAAGGAATTAGTGAATTTAATCATTTACTCGTAATTCTAACATCTTATTCAGCCGACTGTTCCCTTTAAGATTTGCAAAGGAACCTTCACATAAGAGTACAACTAAACATATGCAGAAAATAATATATGTTAATGAATGAATGATTCATCAAACTATTACACCCTGGAGCAAATTACAAGTAATAAGATTTTTTTTTTTCAAAAGATGCAAGATGTCATTTGATATTACTTTGCTAATGAAATATATGTTAAATAGAAAAATCACACCAAAACACTTGCAGATTCCTCTCTGAAAACTCATAGTGACATCAGGTAAGTTGCACATTGCATGTATCTTAACATGAATACTCTTCTTTAAAGCAATATTTAATAAATTTTATACGTTGAAGCAAATTAATTGCTCACCTGAGCGGCCTGGGAAGCCTTAGTATTTCGCCTTACAAGAATAGTAGCTGCAGCACCCACAACTGTGGCAGCAATTGCCACAGAAGCCGCTGTTTCTGGTAGAGCGCAAGACACGTTAAATATTTTTCTTCCTTGTCCTTGTGACTTTCCACCTTTTAAAAGACAAAAATTAAGACACAACGATATCAAATATTGGAATCCAAAATTGCTTTGCAACATCAAAAACAAGCAATAAGCTTCTATTGGTTGACTCAGTTCAATCAAATTCCACTTCTATTTGTGAAAATCAGTACATATATTTAGAACCAAAAAGAAATATCTTGCATTCTAATATAAGTTTCTTTCCAGCTGATTTGCAAATGCACTATAAGCATAGACTTAAACTAACATGTTTGGGTCACATACACTATAAGCATAGACTTTAACTAACATGTTTGAGTCACATATACCATGCCTCATTCTTTAAATTGGCATGTCTTATAAACAGAGGTTTCACGTTTGCATCCAATTCCATTGAATTCTAATAATCACAGTGATCTATTGGTTTGTTTATTAACTATGATTGGTTTCCATTACATTGTCTACAAAACAAGTGCTGATAGGATACCAAAATCTGCAACAACAATTCAGGTGATCTTATTCCAACAGAGGTTAAAACTGACACGTTTGGTAGCCCAGAACTAGGCAATCAGAATGCTCATTTAATAGCATCAACTCCATTGCAGGTATATGCTTATAACTTGATAAAGAAAGGTACAGAATTTCACCCTCCACAATCAAATACAGATTAGCTCAAAGTAATCACTTCACCCATCAAATCTCAGAAAGCTCATTGAAGCACACAACTTCAACCAGCATTAGTACTAGTGTCCCCATTCCATGTTTTCCCTCAACACCCACAACAACTATTATTGGTCTGGAAACTTAGAGACAGGGAAACCATCTTTATCTTAATTTAAGACACCCATTATAGCACAAACCTTCCTCCATAAAGATTACAATGAATAGGTATGGTGAAACCACCAAATCAGCAAGAACCCAGTTCTAAATAACACTCAAATGCAAATATATAATATGCCCATCAACAACCGCATACTATTAAAAGCTCTCAATAACTCAATCTATAATTGCATTTTCCATTATATCACTATTTCAATTTGTCCCACAAATGTATCAACTACCATCACCAACTTGCACTACCTATACATCAAACAGGCAAGTCATTTTAACATAAACCAACTACTGCTGTCACTTTATTTAACAATCGCTTAAAGGGTATCTTCTCTTGGTTAAGTTTCACTACCTAATATACCAAACAAGCATATAATTAAACGAAATACTATATATTGAATGGTTCCATTTACTAAGAAGAAAGAGAAGAAATTACTATGATGAACTAGACAACTTGGGACAAAAATATTTAGAGGTGTCAGACAATGACAAGACAGGTAAACGGTTTAAAGAAACCTCGAAATTCTGTAAAACACACAAAGGAGAAAGAAAGATTTCTCATTTATTATCTTACTCTTAGAAAATGAGGGAATTGAGACAGTGCGCAGAGAGAGCTCCATTATAAAAAGGTGAATTTTTAAGTTCCAGCATTGTTAGTTAGTTCCCTTATCCTGGCAGCTGAGGATGTTTTCAGTAAAGCCCTTGATAATACCTACAATTCCAGAACTGCCATTCAAATTAATAGCCAACTTGATTTATCTCAAAAAATAGAAAAATTGGTGAATTCCACTTACAGCCAACTTTTAGTCTCTAATGAAAGTTGAGAAAAATGCCTATATGGCTTAACAGTATTTAGGGAATAAATTGGTAGTAAAGACCAGATTAGTTCATTTTAAAAACCTTAAACCTAGTTAGTATTAGCTCAAAAGTCAAACCTCAGAATATGTTAAAGAAAAAAAAATGCAAACTTGGTTCTTTACTTCCTTACTTCTTTTCCTATTGTAAGGTGTTTGATTTGATGATAATGATGAGCATTCAATTACTTGAATTTATCAAATTAAAAATAATTTGTTTATCAATATATTATTTTTCTGTTGATTTTAATATAAAGTGATGAATGTAAATTGCATGTTAATACACGTATGTATTTAATATCAAGTGGATTTTTTACATGTTCGTCGGCAAGCTAATAGACCGGCTCATCTCTTAGCTAAATATGCTTAAGGCATCGAAGACTTTTCTGTTTGGCTAGAAGAGAATCCTTATTTTATTGAACAAGTTCTTCTGAATGATGTATCGTTAGTTCATTCTTCTTAATAAAGTTTGAAGTATTTTAGATCAAAAAAAAAAAAAAGTAAATAGTTACATGACAACTAATACATGTTTATACATATTAAATTTAAAAAATTATAAATCTAAGAAAAAATATTTGTATTTATATCCTGATGATTTCAAAAATACATAATAAATAATAAATGTTTATACATCTAAAATTGATTCAAATTCTCTAGATTTCTTAGGGTATTCTATTAATAGATTTCCTTAAATCTTAACTACACTTTAATGATTTAATGGTCTAGATTCTACTATGTCGGCATCCATTCTATTTTTAAATTTCTTAGGGTATTCTATTAATAGATTTCCTTAAATCTTAACTACACTTTAATGATTTAATGGTCTAGATTCTACTATGTCGGCATCCATTCTATTTTTAAATTTCTTAGGGTATTCTATTAATAGATTTCCTTAAATTCTATTATATTTTTAAAATAATAAAATAATGTTGCAAACAAAACAATTAAGATTATTGTTAGTAGAATTCTAACATAGCAAAATTTAAACCATTAAATCATTAAATTATTTGATAGAGTACCATAGGAAATCTAGAAGATCTGTATCCATCTAAAATACAATATATTTATACACATATAATTTTTTGTCGTAGAATATCACTCCTTTTTTTCAATCATAGTCTTTATCAAATATTCTCATTCACATTTTTTTACTGATCATAAAAAATCTCTCGGATTTGAGTTGACTCTTGCCGATAGACAACCATGCACATAACGACTGGATATGATATACGTTGCAGACATCTTGATCATGAGCCATTGGGAAGAAGAGTACTCCAATTATGTTCAAGATCCAACCAATCATTGATCCTAGTCCCCCACCAAAATCAGAGTACCTTACTAGGTAAATCTTAAGATTGACAACTACAGGGAATGTAGTAAAATCCAAGCAGACAGAAGCCACTATCCCACTGAAACAATGAAAATAGTCGTACGCCTCGTATTGTTATTAGTAGGGATCATAGTAGTCGTAAACCTTGTGCTAAATTGATAAAGTGGTCTATCAATATTAATTTTTTTTAATAATTTGGGTGACCGCAACTTTTAGAACACTTTGTTATATTCACCCTAAGCTTTGGATGAATTTTTGTATCTTCGTACTCTATTTTTACAACTTGCATCTAATTACTAATTAGTCACATTTCTAACCTTTTTTTTAATCATTTATAGGTCTAAGATGTATGAGACATTGTTTTTTTCCCAAACACATTAGCAAGAAATCAAAATCAAAATCAAAATTATGTATTTTATTGCTCTATCAACAAAAGTATCAAATTCCAATCAATGATAGAATGAGTATTTTCCCCCAAACACATTAGCAAGAAATCAAAATCAAAATCAAAATTATGTATTTTTTGCTCTATCAACAAAAGTATCAAATTCCAATCAGTGATAGAATGAGTATTTGACTCTAAAGGATAAATTTATTATATAAATAATTAAATATAAACATATGTATATACATAAAAGAACACATTAAATTCAACAATTAATAATTTACAAAAACAAAAATCAACTAATTTAACAAATATACATATTATTTAAATTGAATAGTTTATATACAAAAATTCATAAAAATAATAATTTTAAGGATTTTTATAAATTATTAATAAATATATTTTATTTTGTACCTTTTTAAGCTTGGATTTAAAGAACCGCAAGAACTGCTTCTTATTTATCATTTTTTCCATTATTATTGTTTTTCTTTTATATGTTTTGAAACGTCAATTATATTGATAATTTAGAATATATTTTCTTTATGTTTTTCTTAAGAAAGTGTAACACATATGAAAACGATTTCATCTTAACGATTTGCAAACTAGGATGATTGTACCACCTTGGAATATCTCCAAACAAGTAACTCTATTTAACATATAAGATTACCAAGGAGGGGTTGTTTGATACAGTGAGTGAGATGATTCCTTTAAAGCGATTGCCATTAAGCACTCCAACCTTGGCATGTCAAAGTTCTCCTAAGAAAATTTTTCCTCACAATTATTGTTTGATAGATTCAAATAGACCAATGAGTATGAGCTGTCATTTGTAGACAAACTATTTGGAATTGTCCCTAAGAGCATGTTATTGGAAAGGTCCAATATTTTAAGAGACAAATTACCCAAGGTCCAAGAGATGTTGCCTTCTTAAAAATTTTGGGGATGTGTTACAATGATATAACACTAGAAAAAAATGTCCAATAAATATACCTTTGGAAGAGAATGCGAGAGAAAAAGCAAATTTATATAAAAGAAGATGAGTAGAAGAATACTCAAAAGAAAATATTTAGTTGTAAACATTAAATTATCCAAGTAATGTTATATAATAAAATAACACTACATCATTATATATTACTAGTGTAAGAGCACAATTTGAGCCCAAATCCACAATTAGAAGGTGATGGGCTTAAATGGTCTTTTTACAATTAAATTTGTAGAGAGCGGACTTGAAATCTAAGTTCTAATGATGTTAAATAACAAAAATGATGGGTTTTGATCACAATGATAGACACAAGGAACTGTTTATATGAAAGAATCTTCTCCTCGGACACAAGCCGATGATGATTTATATTATTTCTTCCCAAGATCAAATACAGTCTGGATAGTGAGGTATACAGTGTTTTTCTCTCTTTCTTCCGATCCCTCATCCTGAAGGTCCCTTCTTCCTTTTACATCATCTATCTTCTTCTCCTCATCCTCCACGTAAGGATTCAATTATTTTTTTAGATACTTGTCCCATCTACCTCCCTTGAAGTTCTTAGAGGCAGGTATCAGGCTAAAAACTCTGATGCTCAAATATCACTTCTCCATTAATGCGGTCAGAGAAACAGTTACAGAACATTCAATACGGGGGTGATGGTAACAACTTTATATTAGATATTCCACCACCCTTCTTCTTATCTTCCACGTTTACTATGTTTACCCTTACCTATAGGATTTTCTAGAACATTGTCTGTGGATGTTAACCTGCCCTTCTTCTACCTCAACTATGCATAACTGAGGGCATAATCTTCCTCGGACTATCCTCTTGGACATATTTTGTTCAAGCATCACCTTTTTACTTATTAGTATTGCTTTATGAGTTGACATTCTTACATACTCGGACCATTCAATGTCCTCGAATTGGGTCTTTAGCCCAAAGAAATACTCTTGGGCTAACCTCACACATATTCCTAGGCCCAATAACCCTACAACTAGCATGTAATTCCATGCAAATGCATGGATGCATTGAAATTAAACAAAATTTTTATTATAAAAATACAGATAATTAGTCAAATTAATTTTTTTTTCAAAGCATGTAACACATGCATTCATGCATACATATAGATACATTTAAAATTAAACACAATTTTTATCATAAAATATAGATAATTAGTAAAATTATTTTTTTTAAGTAAATGTAATTAGTCACATATTAAAATTCTTACATAATTTTAATACTATTTATAATATTTTTTTTCTAATTTTTAATAAGATAAAATGTGTGCTGATTTTTGTTATGTGGTGATTTTTATTTTATTTATTTTTTGAGAAACATGTGGTGATTTTTATTGAGTATATGTGATTGTTTTTTTTTTTTTTTAATTTATAGTTCATTAATATTAGATTCTTAGTATTTTGCACTCATTAACTCATTTGACACAAAGATTAAAAAAAATAAGTAGACACATGGCACAAGCTTAAGTGAATAATTATGGTGTAGTTTCCACATAAATTTAGACCAACATAAATTTAGACACATGACGCAAAATTAGATTATAATTTCAAATTCTAATTCAATTTTCTCTAATTTTTACCTATTAATATATATGTAAGTGGACAATTGCACCTGGCCCCAAGAACAGTTACGGGCTCAGGCCCAATGAGCCTTAAACAATATGAATTTGTAGAGTGTGGGCTTGAAACCCAGGTTATAAGTGTCTAAGGATTAAATGACAAGCCAAAGATTACAAACACTTGAAAACAACAAGGAATATTGTAAATCAACCTGCTCGGACGTAAGCCGAGAGCTGTTCTTATATTCTCTCTTTCTCTTTTTTCTTTTTCTTTTAGATTACCAAGAAGGGAGCCCCCCTTTCCTGTTCTAGGTTGCTTCTTAAATACTCCTCTTTTTGATACTTTGTACACGTGTTGCCCCACCTCTCCCTTAGCCTAGATATTTCTTTTCTCAGTGCCTTTGAATAGTAACCAGAAGTTTCCCTTCCACTGTTCAGGTGTCACTTCCCTATTAATGCGGACAGGGTGGTAGGTGCAGGGTCTTTAATGTGGAGGTGGCAGCCTTTATCTTTGGTATTTCTCTAACATCGGTGCTTCTAGGACATTCAAGGGTTTACCCCCTTTAACCATTGGTCTTGACAGTGTCATTCCCTAACCTTTACCATGAAGTCCCGGGTTCTCCGGTGTCCGTCCGAAGGGAAATTCACCCTCGGCTGGATCCTCGGATCCTCGGCGTATGGGCCGACCCGTAGTACTAACAAGTTCTAAACCCAAGAGCAGGTCGGCCTTCCTTAGCATGGCCCAAAGGCCCACATCCCCATCAGGGTCTTTTTACTCCCCACAATATATATATATATATATATATATATATATATATATATATATAGATATATTATAAAAATGTCATAGGATTACACCTATCAATCAAAGAAAAGAAAAAAGATGACAAATTAAAGCACAACCAAATCACATCAAAGGATAAATTTAAATTTTTATTAATGTTGTGCTCATTACTTATTAGTATCCATAATTTTTAGGCATTTCAAAATAAAATAGAAAATCAACAAAATTGGATGGAGGGAATACTAAGCAACTTTGAGAAAATACTTCCTTGTACTTGTGAAAAAGTGAAATTTTAAAAATTTGCATATAAACAAGGATCAAAATCCTCTAAAGGTCCAAAAGTACTCTATCATGTAGAGTTCTCTAAGTTAGGCCATTTTGTAGTGGTACTTTAGGTTAAGTAATGTGTTTGAGCTTGGTGAGAGAGTGTAATTAAAGAGTGTATATTTGTGTGTGTGTGTTTAGCAATTAGTTTATTTCTCAAACATATAGTAAAATTATGGTATGGATGGCTAACCTTAAGAAAATCAATACTATTTACCAAACTATAAGGTTAAATGTTGTATTCTATACCTTGTTAGATGGCTAAAATTTTGAATTTTGGATTTAAGAATTAAAATTTTTAAAAATTAGTTTAAAACTAAAGACTAAAGAGTAGCTCGACTAGTTAAGCATGGCATCAATCTATTAAGTCGAAAATCATTGATTTTTGAATCTCTGTCTCCCATTTCACTTGGGACCATACTGTCTCGTCCAGGGGGGGCAAAAATCTGTAGTCAATTTTATTTTTTAAACGTCATACTATACACACCAAGTTCTATTGCACAAGTTTCTTATTTTACAACGTGATGTATGATATAAAATGATGTTAAAGGCTCTCTAATTAATGTGAATGAGACATGTAACCTGTCGAGCAAATCAATTATATCATAACATGTCCACATAGAAATGACAGGAATATGGATGATTTCTTGTTACCAAAAGCAGTGTAGCTCAATAATATTGTCTGGTCTCGGCTGCCTCTATATGAGAAGAACCGTGTTCAAATTAATCTCTTTTTTATATTTATTGCAATAATTATCTTTTTTTTATTAGAATTATGGCAATAATTATCTTATTATACAGAAAAAGATGGTTTTTTTTTTCTTCTTTTGTAACCATGAATTCAATTTTGTAGGGGTAAGTAATTAATTCAAATTGTTATTGGTCATTATGTGAGTGAGTTGGTGTCAGCTGAAGAGTTATATTATTAAGGTCGAGTAAATCTAGCCAGAAAATTTAGCAGCAACAAATGTTGTTGGGGCTGAGGTTAAATATAAAGGACAAACATATCAGAAGGTATGGTTAAAAGATGTTTTTTTTTTCTTCTTTTGTAACCATGAATTCAATTTTGTAGGGGTAAGTAATTAAATCAAATTGTTATTGGTCATTATGTGAGTGCGTTGGTGTCAGCTGAAGAGTTATATTATTAAGGTCGAGTAAATCTAGCCAGAAAATTTAGCAGCAACAAATGTTATTGGGGGCTGAGGTTACGTAAAAAGGACAAACATATCAGAAGGTATGGTCAGAATTATCAGGCAGTGTTACTTGGGCAAGCTACAAAATCTTGAATATGAGAGCGAGTTAGGTAAATTTTAGAAAAAACAAGTTGTGCTACTCTCTTCTTTCCACCATAGTCATTAATTGTGTACATGCATTGCACGATGTCTCACCCACCAATTAATGATACACTTCTGTTACTATAGTTGTTGCATTCTCTTGCTTGCTACTTTGATAAGTTGATATAGTACCTACTTTCTCTCAAAAACAACTCTACAACTATGCAATTGCAACCTGCATTAAATTTTTGGAAGTAACTTTATCCTCAAGGCCTTCATGGGATTGTATTGTGCTGTGCGGCATGAGCCTCGAAAGTTGTCGGTTGTGCCATAACTTTGACAGCGTCCCTAAGGGGTAGACTAGGTAGATTTATTTTGTTAATTCTTTGTCAGCCTGCATAGCTCAGCAATGAGCTCCATTCACCTTCCAGGAACTATACTTTTGCTAAATGTACCGCGAGCCGAAAAGGTTAAATCTTGTTACACATTCTTGCACATATTTTGCATACATTCTTTTAAAACGTGAGTTCAAAATGTGTGCAACAATGAGTATATGATAATCATTACTTAGCCGAAATCCCACTTTACAGTAATAAATTTATTAAAGTTGATTTTTACATACTATTTAACAATGGTACGAGACACTAATAATTTTGTAGCTCAATGGGTCAACACTTCCTAGAAACATCAAGGATCATGAGATAAACCGGTTAAGTTTATCTCTCAATCCCCTGCAGAATACTTATCAAAATCAATCATGTAATAAACTTCACAGGGGAAGTTGTTGGCACATTTTTAAATCATATTTATGTGTATTAAATAGGGACCACTTTCGTACGGGTGGGTTTTGATGATGAACCACAAGTATTTAATCGCTAACTTCATGCCATCCACTCCTTTGATAGAAAGCCTCTGCTTTCATAATTAAGATTAAAGACTTGGTGATGGTGTTTCGAAGTTTCCCAATTGGCCTGAAACTTTAATCTCAAATACCCAACAGACATAAAGGGTGAAGCACATGAAAATAATGACCAGTCTCGTATTAAAAAATCCCTGAAATTTTTTTAATATTTAATTAACTATTTGCTAACTCGTGCTATGCATAAAAACTTACCTATTTGTGAGGTAGACTAAAATAATTTTATAAAACCTTAAATTGATTTAAAAACTACACAATTACATGATATGATCTTGTGTGACTTCAATTTGTGTTACAATTTGATGAAGAAGTCAATATTTGAACATACAATGGCTTAAAAAAAATTCAGACAATTTCAAATACTACAAAAAATAACTTAAAAATTCAGATATTAAAATTTTTAAAAGACAAAAATATTAAATAATCAAATGATTCACGGCTTAGAAATTATTGAAACAAAACAAAATATATATAACTAAAAAATAGAAAAATATAAGAAAAAGATTTGGTTACATTCAAAAGAATAATCCATGGCTATATATTTGCACCTTATCATAAAATATCACATTAGTGAAGTAGAGAGAAAATAATAATAATAATAATATCAACGTTTGAGTTTGAGTTTAAATTAGACTCATTATAGAGATAGAGTTTCACTCCTTGTTAAGTTTAGATTAAACAAAAATAATTTTGTTTTAAAAAACTGATGAGTTTGAGTTTAAGTTGAACTTGTTAGAGAAATAAAGTTTTACTCTTTGTTAAGTTTGGACTAAACAAAAATAATTTTATTATGCTGACGAGGAAAATTGTGAGAACTTCAAAAGTTTCAGTTATATATATATATAGATTACAATGTGCAACTTTTTCGTCGGTCATTTATGTGGCCAAATTTATCTCTTTGTTTTTTTAAGCAAGAAACATTTTCAGCATTTAAAGTGACTCTAATTGGATAGTAAAACAATACTTGATATATACTTTAACCAAAAAAAAAAAAAAAAACTTGATATATACATAAATATCCAAGAGATATTATGGTCAAATCCGATTTGGGAGTATATATCCATATTATATTTAAATAACTGTTTTTTTTCTTTAATCTAGGTAAATAGAGTATTGGTGTTAGATTTTTTTTTCTTCTTGATAATTCAATTATTACAAGAAGTAGGGGAGAAGAGATTTGAACATTAATTCTCTTCATAAAAAACGTCAACCATATAACTACAATGCCAGATAATGATGTTAAGCTACAAGGTCAACCAATGCCACCGAACTAGAATACTCTTGGGCAGATCTTTTGTGAACCTAGTTAATCCCTAGCACACAACTCTCCCCAAAATCACAACTTTATATCGGTTGGAAAAAGACTAAAGATAAAAGAGAAAACATAAGATATGGTAGAAAATAAATATAGTGAAAGAGATTTGATTTGAAACATTTAAAATGCAATAACATAAACTCACGGGGTTCATCACTACTTCCACAGTCAAAAAAAAAAAAAAAAAAAGGCACCCACCTCACTAACTCACCACCACCACCACACCCCCAAAGTAATATCAATTGGTAGCAATGAGCTGTGTGAATTGAAAGATCTGCCTTCTTCAGCTACTCACGAGCCCATTTAAGGATCCTTCCATAATTCACCTCACGCTCTTTCAATTCAAACTCTCCCTCCCATTCCTATATAAATCCTCCAAACCCCATAAGCTCTCACACTCACAAAAGCAACACTTAAACCCAAATGTCTACCTCATTTTATTACACATTGGTGTTATGTCTTCTCCTCTTGTTGTCTTCTATAGACACAAACATGGCAGCAAGAAAAATCCCATCTAGTGCTCCTAGCACAATTGTGAGGCCATTAGTCTCTGAAGCTCAAGATTATGTGACCATGAAGCCTTTGTTTAAGCACAAACATCGGGTTTTTCGAGGGAAAGAAGTGAAGAGTTGCTTGCCTAAAGGGTTTAGACATTCATCGGCTCCAAGCCGATTCGTGAACTACCACGCACTTGGTGGCTCGCCTGCAGGGTGTTTTTCTAGAAAAAAACCTTGATGCATGGTATATATATGCATGGGAGTTTAAGAAATATGGAGGTGATGTTTGTATATGTTTTTTGGGATTTCATGGGGCGGTTGAGTTATAAGCTTTTTAAAATTTTTTATGTTTTCCATCATATTTTAAGAGAATTAATTATAAGAGGTCTTATAATTATAATTTTAGTGATGATGATTATATTCATGGTGTAGTTTTTCCTCTTTTTTTTCTTCTTCTTCTTCTCTATTTTGATGGGCTAGATGTTAAGAGATTAGCATATGCAAACCAGTCGCCGAGTAATTCTTTCATTTCCATAGCCATGTGAATGTGATATACCAAGTGAAGGCTATAAGAGCATCAGCAGTGAGTGTGGTATATGGCAAATGTAAAGTATATTTGGCATTTAGACTTAAATATTGCTCAGCAATGAAAATGGCAAATTGGAAAAGCCAAATTTTTTTTGCCATATAGCTACAGTACCATCGTAAATGTAAGATGGTACTGTAGCTAAATGGGATAAAAATAAATAATTTTTTAATGCTCCTTCTCGTTTATTTACCCGGCAATTTCTCTCTCCTCTCTCATTCTTTCTCTTTTTTTTCTCTCTCTTCCTTCTCTCTTTCTCATTTGCTCTCTACTCTCTCCAGACCCAAACTCTCTCCGATACCCTCTCTCTCACCGATGACCCTCTCTCTCGCTGATGATCCTCTCTCGCCAATGACCCTCTCTCTCGCCGATGACCCTCTCTCTCTGATACTGATTCCGACGAGGCATCGTTGCTCCGATCCCTTTACCGATTCACTCAACCGACGAGGCATCGGTGCTCCGATGACCCTCTTCAAACCGACATTCTTGCATGTGTGGATGACCCTCTCTCTTCAAACCGACAAAATCAACATATCGGTGAGTGATGTGTTTCTTGTTTTGATTTGGATCGGACATCGGAGATCGGTGACTGATGTGGGCATGGGTCAGGTGGTGCAGCGGCGGCATGGGTTTCTTGTTTTGATTTGGATCGGAGATCGGAGATCGGAGATCGGTGAGTGATTTGGGTTTTTACCGGTGGAGATCGGCGAGTTGTGTGGATTTGTGATTTGTGATTTCTGGTTTGTGTTTGTGATTTGGGTTTTTTGGTTTGTGATTTCTGGATGATTTTTGGTTTGTGAATTTAACTAGTTTGTGAATGATTTTCTCTCTCTGGTTTGTGAATGATTTTTGTGTAACTGAGAGAAGTTGGATGGTGGACGGTGGTGGTGTGACTGAGAGAAGGTGGACGGTGTGGTGGTGTGACTGAGAGAAGGTGGACGGTGGGAAGAGATACAGAGATCAGAGAGAGAATTGAGAGAATTGAGAGAATTGGGAAGATCAGAGAGAGAATTGAGAGAATTGGGAAAAAATTTTATATTATTATATTTATATTATTTTAATGTGTAGTATGGTAAAATAGAAGATTGAATGTTGAGAAATTGTAAAATTGTATTGTATAATTGATAAAGTAACTTTTTGAATGGTAAAATAGGATAGAATTAGAATAAATGAATGTGGATGCTCTAAGAGCAAGTAATTTATTGAGTGAATTGGGATTGGTGTTAGATTTAAATTCGACAAGAAAACGTAACATAAAAGTAGTTAGGCTTTTAAAAAAGAGCAATAGAAAACTCTCCAACCCTCATAATTCACCAATTCAACTCTTCTTTAGGAAGGGTAACTATTACTAAAGTTTCATTTATTGAGGCGTAAAAATATGATTTTTCATTCTTTTAATTTCTGCTACCGCCATCACCTCCTTCCCACCTACAACAATGTGTTCTAATTCAATGTGAGTTTATCGGTTCAAAGTTGGGTAATAAATGAATTTGGTCTCTATATTCTATCCATTAAAAACTTTGTGATAATTTTGAGACGACACACCAATGTTATCAGTTCTATTTCGTTTGAATTGCTAAAATATTTCATACGAATCACAATTTTTTTCCCTAAATAAATAAAAATGTAAAATCTTAGCGAGATAAACCCTACATGTATACACCCGACATACCAAACACTAAATACACTGTCAATATCTTCTCAAAAAAAAAAATACACATTGTCACTGTACTCCACCATTTTAATATATACATTCAAGTCTTCAACGAATTTCACGTTGCGACCTATGTAATGATTAGGACATTTTACAATTTCGATTGCTTTCTTTTATAATATAATAGTAAGATTTAATAGACATCTTTGTTAATGAAAATGGTGTGCTACATTTTTTAAATGTTGATGTTGACACATGAAAAAAAAATGTCTGTATGTATGTGGACATAGCATAATGTTTTTGTACATACATGTACATAAAATATATCAAGAAATTAAAGAAATGTGCAAAACGGCGCAATGAAGTAGATGCATCATGCATGCATTGATAAATGCACTCTTCAGCTTTTAAATGCAAAGAGGTAAATGGCGCCTCAATATTCATTACACCCTTTCAAATGTATCGTACAAACAGAAACAGTTATGCATCATCATTACATTCACATGAATGAGACACAGAAATCAGCTACCAAACTCAGCCAGACTATGCATCGCACGCACAAGATAACTTGATCGAATATGATATGCTTAAGCCTGCAGATTTATGCTGGTTGGGGTGCATATAGACAATATGAGATTATGCTTTATAATAAGCAATCATTAGTTTGGCTAGGTCCATCAGACCGGGGCCTACCAGAGGGGAAATTACCATGCCACATCAGAGTAACCTACCTAGAACTAGAAGTAGTTATAAAAATATACATGCGTAAATTTGAACTTTGATTTCTTTAGTTTTCCAATTCATTACTAAATTTTGAGAAAGTGTATAAACACAAAAAAAAAAATTTTTGACACTTACTAATGTAGCAAAGTGCTAGTAATAGGTAAAAATTTTTTGACACTTACTAATGTAGCAAAGTGCTAGTAATAGGTAAAAAAGTGATGTCAGTAATGGGCCTAAATGAGAATCAGTAAAAACTTGCAAACTTAACTGGTGTGAAAATTGTTGTCAAATTTTTCGTGTATGTAGCATTACTCCTAAATTTTCATCCATTAATAATGAAGTACGAGAATTAAAAACCTCATGTTTAAGTTTAAGTGATTAACCTAGGCCTAGAAAGTACAAAATGGAAAAAGCATGACTAAATGAGTTCATGGTCCATGAACAGTATATTTAGGCTTATGAACAGTAACTTGTTGTGAATAGTAACTTTTTATTTTTTATTGTTTTTAGTTTTCAACAAAATAAACGGTATCTAAACAGACCATAACACGAAACCTTAACCCCATTGACATTGTGACCCAAAGAGGCATACATTTTTTTGATAAATTTGAGAGGGGATTTGAACTTAAAAACATCTGAAAATATCAGCTAAGTTACAGAACTCTTGACCCAAAAAGACATGCATTAAGTCTTTTTGATAATGTATAACTAAAGATTTGATAAATATAAAACCTAACCAAACAAATCATCTTCATATATTTTGAACCATGCACTAAGCCTTGATGGTTCAAGGAGGGAGGAGTGAAGTTGCTAGGTTTGCAGCATATTAGTATATATTCATAGTGCAATGCGGTTGGTTTTGGGCTCTTTTTTGGCGCCGCACCTATTGGCAATTTCCCCTATTGCCTGACCACACTTCACTTGTGAAGAGGTGGAAACCTATCTACACAAAGTGCAGTGTGATTAGTTTGATTATTCAACAAAAATTACTTTTCCTCCATTTTCTCATGAAGCAAATACAATGCAATCAATACTCCCAACCACATCAGAATCATAAATAAATAATAATAATAAACCCAAATATTCCACACTCACACAAAAAAAAAAAAGCAAGAAAGAAATCATGCATATTACAATAGTTCTATAATACCCACCACACTAATCACCTACAGTGGAGCCTTGTCACAGTCAGTCCGGGGTGCCGGCCAGTTTTTTCAGGGCATACAGGCCTACTAGAATATATGTATTCCTAACCATTTCAAAAAAATATAAAAAACTAAACAAAAAGAAATCATCTTCAACAGCCTAGCAGAAGTTACAAATGGATCAGACCCAATGTTGGCCACAGTACGTGTCTCAGAGAACCTAAATTCACTTCCAAGACCCCTAGACTGCTGCAAGGTTTGAGCAAATACCTGGTATTTGCATATATCAGCATCACTAACACTCCTACGGGCAAACTTCATGGACTCCTCAAAATGAGCAGCCCTAATCTCTGTCACTTCATCGTTTTCATCCTTATCTATAGCCTCAGGATTGTCACTTCTCCTCCTCTCCTTCTTAATATCCTGCAATAATAACAAATTCCATACTTACATTCAATGTATTTTCAACGGGGACAAATACTAATTTCTACTCCATTTCAAGCGAAGCATAGGGCTAAGGTATATGATAATATCATTGCAATTTCAGTCCCATAATGTGAAGGAGCTATCTTGGCTAATAATTGGGTCCACTTTGTTTGAACAGATAAGTTTTTTAAAGAAAGCATTGCTTCAGTCTATTTTAGCCTATTGCAACCCTTACCCTTTTTCCTCAACAAATAAAGGAACCAAAAGAAAAACACCCAAAACAAAGGAAAAAAGGAGGGCTAAAACCTCAGGCCTATACCAAGATGGGCGGAGATATACGACATGGCAATGAACACCAATGGTGCTCGTTTGTTTATTCCCAAGGAATTAGAAGGACAGCCGCTATTCTAAATGCATTCCTAAAGAGCCTATAAAAGCAGAACTTTAAGGAAAAGGCGAAAGAACAAAGACACGGGATGGTAATAAAGCATTAAAAAGACAAAAACAAGATGAGTGAAAGTATCGAGTCATCAAAATCTCTGCAAGCAGGGAAATGATTTTTCCAAGTACTCAAAACTCAAAAGTAATCATGTAAAGTTAAATCAAGGGACAGGGAGAAGAGAATACCTTTTCTATGTCCTCTCTGATAGCGTACTTGCATGCTCGCTGGCAAATCTTTGTGATGTCAGCTCCACTGAAGCCTTGAGTACATTTGACCAATGCTCTCAAATCAACATCTTTAGAGACAGGTGATTTTCTCAAGCAGGATTTAAAGATTTGATAACGTGACTCCTCTTCAGGGAGAGGAATATAAATCAATTGGTCAAGACGACCTGGCCTCAGAAGTGCTGGGTCAATTATGTCAGGTCTATTGGTAGCCCCAATTATGAACACAGTCTTTTTTGCAGATATGTCATCCATTTCAGTAAGAAGCTGGTTCAGAACCCGGTCAACAGCACCACCTGCATCCCCAGCACTGTTTCCTCTCTGCAACAACAATTGGGGTATTACTTGTAAAATGAGAGACCAACAATAAACAGGATTTAATTATGTAAACCACACAAAGTAAAATATCAACAATTCAGACCAATTTAGATCCAAAGTTTTAATCTAACTCTCTCTGTAAACAATTTCACATGAATCCCTTGTAAGCTATACAATTCTAAGTTTTGAATGACAATTCACAATAAGACTAGGCCAGAGTTATACATTTTCTTTTTTATGCGAGGAGGAGATTTTACACACTAAAAAAACTTAACCAACCTGGGTAGCAATTGAGTCAAGCTCGTCAAAAAAAAGGACACATGGTGCAGATTGTCGAGCCTTGTAAAAAATCTCTTGAACATTGGCTTCACTCTCGCCAAACCACATTGTAAGCAGTTCAGGGCCCTTGACACTGATGAAGTTTGCTTGAGATTCAGTTGCAATTGCCATGGCCAATAGAGTTTTCCCACATCCTGGGGGACCATAGAAAAGAACCCCTTTTGAGGGTGACATTCCAAAATTCTCGAATTTCTCTGGGTGCTCCACAGGATACTGTACAGTCTGAGTAAGAGAATGCAAAAGCAATGTCTCAGCTATAAGCTGGTCAAGAATTACAAGACAATAGAAATACACTGAAACCAATTTAGCAAAAATAATTACTTCTTGAAGTTCCCGCTTAACATTCTCAAGGCCTCCAATGTCTTCCCAGCTGACATTGGGCAATTCAACTACCTGTTCAGCAAAATCCAATCAATCAAAAAATGGATGAATATTAGATTAATATATCTGTACAACATAATCATCTGCCACTTAATAAAAGATTCCTCCAGGGGCGAAAATCACTGTTTCTCGTAAAGCAGATGGGTTGCTTGTTCCAAAAGCATTCTGGAAGTGCTCATTGGTAACAGCCATGGAATCTAGTATCACAGCATCAATAGATTCATCTTCCAAGTCAATTACATCCATCTTCTCTCTAATGTACTGCAGTGCAGCCTCAGTGCAGAGAGCAGCAAGATCGGCACCAACATAACCATGGGTATCTTTTGCAATTCTTTCCAAATCAACCTGGTGGGGGTAGAGCATTTATTATCAAAGAAATGATAATAATAATAAATAAATAAGAATCTAAAAACAAGAAGACGAGAGGAAAAAAAAATTAAAAGAAAAAAATATTCAAGTAAATGCCAAGCTCATATATGCAGATTCTGCTCAATCATATCCATAATTGGACCCAGATCCACCAGAATCTGCTCAAACCAATATATCTCACTTAATAACAACGATTAAAATGGGGTGAGCTTACATCATCAGAGAGCTTCATGTTCCTGGTATGGATGTGAAGAACTTCAAGGCGCCCAACTTCATCCAGAACACCAATGTCTATTTCCCTATCAAAACGACCAAACCTTCTTAAAGCTGGGTCAATGCTGTTTGGACGATTAGTAGCCCCAATAAAGATAACATGGGCCCTAGATTGAAGTCCATCCATAAGAGTCAAAAGCTGTGAAACGATCCTCCTTTCAACTTCACCATGTCTCTTCTCCTGCTTAGGAGCAATGCAATCAATCTCATCAATGAAAATGATGGATGGACCATTCTTTTCAGCTTCTTCAAACGTCTTCTGGAGATTGCTTTCACTCTCCCCATCCAATTTGGACATAATCTCCTGCCCATTAATATAGAAAAAGAAAGCTCCAGTTTCGTTGGCCACAGCTCTAGCTATTAATTTCTTTCCAGAACCTGGCGGTCCATAAAGCAAAATTCCTTTAGGTGCTTTCACACCAATTGATTCAAAAAGCTGAGGGTGCCATAGAGGCAGCTCCACTAATTCATGAATCTGAGCCATCTGCTTCCGAACACCACCCACATCATCGTATCCAACTTCATCCAACTTATCCTCATCCTCCCTTCTGACAGGTTCCCCCCCACAGAAGATTTCAGTGTCTGGGGCAATCACACAATACTCCCCAGGGTCAGTTTCTATAACCTTGAACTCTACACTTCTCCTCCCTCCCCTGACAAGGAATAGGTCTCCCTTCCTTACAGGGCGATAAGCCTCCAAGAAATACGCTGCAAACCCATCATTGGCAACAAAAAGAAAATTTAGAAACAGTATCATATAAGATCAAAAAAAGGATTATATCAATGATTAAATATGAAATCTAATTGACCATAATATGAAATCTCAAGGATTAAATAACCTTGAACATATGCAAATATCTTTTACATAGTTTTATGTCTTCTTTTTGCTGCTTGTATATATTTTTGTTGCCTACTTCATTTTTTTGATGGAGTATTTTTTTTTATTAATTTTTTTTTCTTATCTATCAAAAAAGAATATGCAAATGTAATACTTTTAAAAGAAAAAACAGGGGCATTATCAAAGTCATGGTTTTAAAAACCAGACCAGGGGCAAAACTGGATTTGCCTCTAGTTCCCGATTTTTCTCATTTTTTAACCGGTTTTGGCCATTTTACCGGACTAGACTAATACCCGGTTCCCAGTTGAACTGGTCAGATGACCAGTCCGGTACGGTTTTTAAAACCCTGATCAAAGTACTTTAAACTATTATGATAGGTATTTCAGTTTTTCTATTGAAATCAGGTGATATACACGTAAGGATCGATCCAAGGTCCATTTGATATGAATTGCAACCAACATATGTTCATATAGGATTAGACTCACTATAGAATTCAAGAGAAAATAAGTTGAAACACAAATTCTATGCTCCATGTTGAATACCTTAATCCAACTTTAAAATTTTCAGGAAATTCTAGAGGAAATTACCACCAAAAGAGCTTGTTAAATTACCGATTGTCCCAAAAACTTAAGCTATTAGGAAATGGCGAGTTTAATCACTTAACCATAATTCTAACACTCCCCCCACTTGTGTGCCTAAATTTCCCCTTAGTAAGTGGAGGCCCAACAAGTAGGAATTTAACATTTTAAATAGGAGGTAGAGTGAAGACAGGAATCGAACTTAGGATCTCCTGCTCTAATACCATGTTAAATTACCAATAGTCCCAAAAGTTTAAGCTGCTAGGAAATGGTGAGTTTAATCACTTAACCATAATTCTAACAGAGCTTTTTTTTCCAGGGGATGTTATTTGGTGTAACTAGAAGATAAAGAACTCTTTACCAGTTAATACAGGATGTCAAACATGTGTGACATAGTTTAAATATAAATCTTCAACTAACTAACCACTTGAAACTTGAAAGTAGTATAGGCCTTCTGGTGTTTCAAAATTATAAACACCTGATCGCATAGCTAAAAATGCTTCCTCTCTTTTTTCTTTTTTCTTTTTTTGTTTAACATCACAAACAAAAATATTTCTTGACTGTTAATTACACAATCCTGGTGGGTCTTGAACCTATGAGCTTACCCTTCACCTTGCACTTACAAGGGGAAAAGGGTCATCTGAGATAAGAGCTAATTGGCCTCATTGCTAGGAATATTAAATCAACATTCATTGATTTTGGAGCTCATATACCAAAATTTAATTTAGCTGTATTAAAATTATATATGTGTGTGTGTGTGTAAGTTTCTCTGAGAATGCCTCAAATGTTTTTTGAGTACCCATACAATGAGACATAATAACGGAGAGCACACAACCCTATTGTATAAAGCGATCATCCATGAAAAATACAGGAACAATGTTATGCTCTGGCAGATATTGCAAAGCAGGGGAAGAAGTAACAGCCACAAATGAAGGCAAAGCTTTCACTTTCCCACAATCTATATAGTATAAACATTTTAGTGGTGGATAATCTCTTCATTGGAGAGAGAGAGAGAGAGAGAGAGAGAGAGAGAGAGAGAGAGAGAGAGAGAGAGAGAGAGAGAGAGAGAGAGAGAGAGAGAGAGAATAGGATAACCTGATTAAAATACATGTACATGAATTTACTAAAAATATGTGATATAACTTCATTAGCATCGACAGCAGTGGAGCTAAAATTTTAGCAATTTAACTCTACAAAAAATTACTTTATCTATTTTACCTACTCATTTTACAAAACATGCTGCAGTAGTGGATCTATTTTAGCTTTCAACACAATAAAATAATATAAACATCACAATAAAATAATATATCTACTACAATAAAATAATATATCCCACTGTCCAAAAAATATTCAACCACAATTTAATTGGAAAGGGGAATAAATTTTTTTTTTTTTTATAGCTCTCAGCTACAGTGCTCATGTATTGATACATGAGCACTGTAGCACTTTAGCTAAATTTTTTTACTTTACCTCCACTGCTGCAGGAGAATTTTTTGTGTTTGAGTGGAGCTAAAATAGCTATATAGTTATTTAGCTCAATTGATTACTGCCAAATAAATCACAATAGTTACAAAAAAGTTAAAATCACTATGAAAGGGAAGACAGCAACTGAAAAAGACCAGTACACTTTTCTGTTTGAAATGGAGGACCCTAAGAGACACTGACAAACACATCAAATGAAGAAAAAAGTTTCTGCAATGCAGGTTAGAAACTCACGTCTCAAGTATGCGTCAAACAGATTGTCAGTAACACCTTCTATAGTAACATCAACAGGCAGTATGTGGACACGCTTTCCATACTTAACATCAGCGCACTGGTGCACAGATACAACATCCCCAAGCTGAACCCTCAGATTTGATCTAACAACCCTGTTCATCCGAATCTTTAGCTCCTCACATGTGTCATCAGCAAGAGCAATGCAGATTGTATCCTTTTGTTTCTTGCCCTGCCATCCAGTTCACCAAATATAGATAAAAGTAAGCACACTAAACGAAAAACATTGCAAAACATAGACTGCCAGTGATACAAGGAGCACCAAAATCATCCAAGATTTTATTTTTCAATTTGCAATTAATTTTTTTTTTTTTTTGGAATTTAAATTTTGAATTTGGTTTTAATGTTGGGGTGTTTTAAAGGGATTTAATTAGATGTTTTCCATTGGTGTAATCCCTAAACCCTATTTAACTAGTACTCCTGTAATTGTGAAAAGCTGTATGATTTGGAATAAAAATTATTATGATTAGTTGAGAAAATATGTCTCCTCTTTTGTTCTCTCTGTTTGGTGGTCATGCCAAAACCCCTTAGGTGGTGATGCCTAAGGCTTGCAGGTAGATTCTAAGACTGTTCTGTTGTTCCTTTTGTTTCTCTTTTATCCTTATTTTCCTACATTGTTCAACATCAGCCTGGAGATCAAAAATGAAACAAAAAAAGATTCCCATTCTTTAGTTATCACAAAAACCACATTTATACATTTTAGAGAAACAGATACCCAAGCAGGCACAACAGAACGACCATAACAGTAACTAAAGTGCAAAACCCAAGTTTATTTGTTTTAGTCCACTGGAACTTGGAAGAGTAGTGCAGCAAACCCCTACTACGTGTTGTAAGTCCCTACTAATTTGTTGTAAATTCAAAACACACTTGATCGTATTCCTAACAAAAAAAAAAAAAAGGCAGAAAAAGAAAAATTCCCTACTGCCAAAAAGAAAAGAAAATTTTGAGGAGCAGAATTTTCTGTGCAAACTGGAATTCAACTTGGAGTTTCAATAATGTGGGAAAAACCCTTCCTCCTACTTTCTTTTCTAGCAACCTAACAGTGAACCAGGAATCAGAGATGAATAATT
Organism: Castanea sativa; assembly: GCF_040712315.1. Classification (NCBI taxonomy): domain Eukaryota; kingdom Viridiplantae; phylum Streptophyta; class Magnoliopsida; order Fagales; family Fagaceae; genus Castanea; species Castanea sativa. The sequence goes on from NC_134020.1 coordinate 41,838,555, forward strand.
CTGATTCCATAACATTCAAACTAACAAAAAACCATCTTATGACATTCAGAGCCATTGTACTACCCAGATACAGCTCATAATCATGAACTCCATTCTTTGGCCAAAAATAAGGTATTGAAAGATTCTGAAACACTCAATCCCCTAAAAAAATTGATAGTTTTGAAATAAAAAATAAAAAGGTAAGCATAAGCCAAACCAGAACACAAACGTTAACACACTCAGATAGCCAGCTCCTCAAAGCTCAACTTTACCACCAAACCTCCTTCACAAAACTCATTGAAACACAAAACAATATCCAAACTTTTTCAAACCCAAACTAAAAAGCTTAACTATTAATACACCAAACCCATAAAACAAAACTCTAAGGTTTCACACACACAAACAAAAACCACAACACAACAACAATTCACATAAACAACACAAACCGAAACTTCAGAACCAAATTTTAAAAATAAAAAAAGACCACAAAAACATTAAAATTTTCGGTTCCAGCTCCCCTCCCATTCTCTCCCATTTTTATCTAGATAGAAGACACGTGGCGGAGAAGAAATCTAACGCTTAAAAATTAGCCATATCAAATATAATTTCCCTCTCTCTCTCTCTCTCTCAACTCCTTTCAGCAAACTCCCTTTTGAAAAACCACTGGAATTGTTGACTGTGCCGTTGTGGGGTTGACGAGAAAACCAAAATCTAAAGCTTCCCAAATTTTCTGGTTTGAGCTTTGAAACCCAATTCATTTTTCCTTTCCTCGTCAAATGTTGGAGCTCCTAAAAGAGTTCTTGCAGGAGATGGTTCTGGAGTGGCTGATACTTCTGTAGGGATGTGTTTGATGGAGGACAGCGAAACATTGGGTGTTAAATTGAACAGCAAGAACACTGAAACTTTGGGTTTCGAATACGAATTAATGATAATGACTATCACATTTAAGGAAAAGAAGATTAAGAAAAAAAAATGACACTGAAAGTGCTTTAAAATCAAATGGGTTTGCTGCAAAAGCTTCAAAAACTTTCTTTGTTTTTTTGTGTGTGCTTAAAATCACAAAACCCATGTCTTAAAAATTCTGCGGAAACAATTAAAAAAGTGAAAAAAAAATAATAATAAAAAGATTGGAACTTTGGGGTGGGAATCAGCTTAAGATTGGTAAAAATCTAATGGGTTTGTTTCAAAAGCTTCGAAAACTTTTGCGGACACAACAGAGAAGACTTTTCTCTTTCTTCTTTGTGCTTAAAATCACATGAGTTTATCGGAAATGCTTAAAAGACTCTCTTTTGAGCTTAATATCACAAACCCATGTCTCAAAATATGGGAGAGAGTGAGAATTCCATTAAATCTGTGATACCTTGATGAGAATCGTGTCGCCACGGAAAATCTGGATCTTTTCCATGATGTAAGGGTGCAAACTGACGACGGAGTTGTCGTCGTTGACCGCCAAGTCAACGACAAGCCGATTCGGTGGCAATTTCCACTTCCGAATCGCCGTCGATAAGTCCTTCTTCCCCGATTTCCTGAAAAAGAAAGAATTGAACATTGAATTCGGGAAATTAGGGTTCGAAAAGAGTTGGTAATGAAATTGAGGGGTGACGAGTTGACTCACGAGCCGGACGATTCGCCCTGGCGGCGCGCCATTGTGGTTGCGATCGGAAAAGTTTCGAAGCAAAACGAAGCGAATGCAGAGAGAGAAAGAGACGAAGGTAAAGCATTCGCATCCGGAGATGCAAATTGCATATAAAAGCATTTTCGATGAAACTGTAGCAAAAAGAAATCACCAAAAGCACACCCACATGACTGGTTATACAATTACTCTGCAAATTTTTTTTATACATTGATACAGTATCGTTTATAAATACATGATAATAATACTCGATCGTAGATTGATTTGTTTGTTTGCTGCAAACTGTAGCCTGTTCTGTTGTTTTTCACCACATTAGCTCTCATCATTCTACAGTTTGGAGATTACTCTTTGTTCAACTTCTGGTCCTCGTAACACAACCACCCTTTCAAATCCGGTTGTTTTGGAGGGAAGGATTGCAGGCTGGTATTGGTTTTTTTTTTTTTTTTTGCCTTCTGCCCATTTTAGCTAATATTTCCATTTTGTAGCCCAAAAATAAATATATTAGTTAAGTAGCCTCTTAAGTTTTAAATATTTGAGATCGAGGATTTGGCAAAGTTGATGTGAAAAAAATATATATATATTCTCACGTAGAACTTAAGGTTTAAAGACTCAAATTCCTCAAAGAAAACTAAGAAAATAAATAAATAAATAACCTTAGCCTTGTCAATAATTTCTTCTTCCCTCTTTTTTTCTTTAGCTTTCTCTCTAGATCAAACCCAAATCAGGCCTCCAAGGCCGAAACTCACTCATTGAGCTCAAGCACAAACACCATGAGCCACCATTGAGGTGGTTCCCTCAAGCTCTATCTCATTTCCTATCTCTCTTAGTCAAAACCCCATATCAAAGCCCATAAACTTTCCCCTCTTTCTCTCTGTTCACTCGAATACCCTATGGGACTCTAAGTGGTGCGCAAGTAGCAGATTTATGAAGAGGAGGTTGTGAAATTCACAGATCAAGATAAGGTGGTGGCGCATGAATTTGTTTTTTGTTGAGTTTGGGTTTGCAAGGGAGATGTAAATGAGTTAGTGTGTATGTGAAAATTTGAGTACCTGAGGGTGTATTTTTGGTGAATTTGTGTTTTGTGCAGGTGAATTTGAGCAGGGTCAAATTTTTTCTTAGTTTTCTTTGAGGAAATGAGTCTTAAAAACTCAAGTTTTATGTGGATTTTTTGTCTACATCAATTTTGTTACCTCTTAAAACTTGAGTCTTTAAGCCTCACAATGCTACTTGACTAATATAGTTGTTTTGGGGCTGCATAAAAAAAATGGGCCAAAGGGCAAAACATTCCCAACACTGATTTACTTAAACCCTACTCTGCTTTTCAAACACAAAACATTATACCCTAGAGCTCAATCTCACTTTGACCACTTTAATACATACGCTCTAAAAAGCCATTCAGCCAATATTCAAAATTCGACCTATGTAATGATTTTAGGACACTTTACTTTTTCAATTGCTTTCTTCTTATAATATAATAAGGTTTAATTGGCTACTTTGTTAATGACAATGATGTGCAAGTGCTACTTTTTTTTTCTTTTTTCTTTTTGTTGATAGAAGTGATACATCTTTTTTAAATGGTGATTTTGACCCTTGAAAAATGTCTGTTAGTTCTAGTTCTTTTTAATAAATGGACAATTTTTTTTTTTGGTATATGCATACAAAAATTATAGATAACTTCAACACTGCTAGATGCAAACAAAAATTATCCAGGAATTGATACATGCACTCTTTAGCTTATAATAAGTCCTACAATAGTTCACATAAAAATAAAAATAAAGAGTCTCACAAGAGCAGAAAGCACCTCAATTCATTACACAATTTACGCCTTTTTAAAGTAATGCATCATCACTACATTCACATAATTGAGAGTTAAGACAAAAAATTATGCTACAGAAACAAACTATTTTACAATAATTTTACAAAATCAGCTACACTCAACTGCATCACGCAAGATACTCTAATTATGCCTAAGCTAGATTTATGGGATGCATTCCTAAAAAGCCTATAGATGCAAAATGGTAATAAAGCATGGTTAAGACAGAAACAAGATGAGTGATTTTTTTTTTTCCTTTTGATCAGTAAGATGAGTGTAAGTACTGAGTCATCCAAAATATGTGCATTTAGGTGAATGATTTTTCCAGGTACTCAAAAGCGATCGTGTAAAGTTAGTCACTTCCAATCTAGTAAGATAAACCTTCCACACTTATACCCCACATACCAAATACTAAATGCACTATACATACTCTACAATTTCAATATATACATTCAAGTCTTCAACCAATATTCACACTTCGACCTATGTAATGATTAGGACTTTTATAATATAATAGTAAGATTTAACAGACATCTGTCTATTAGTTCGTTTTAATATATATAAACTTAGTATATTTTTTGTATATACACAGATGGATACAAAAAATTCCCAGGTATTGATAAATGCACTCTTCTGCTTTTAAATGCAAAGTGGTAAAAGGCGCTTCAATATTCATTACACCTTTTCAAATGCATAGCACAAACAGTTCTGCATCATCACTACATTCACATGAATGAGACACAAAAATCAGCTACCAAACTCAGCTGCATCGAGCAAGATAATCTTGATTGTTATGCTTAAGCCTGCAGATTTATGCTTGTTGGGGTGCACATAGACAATATAAGATTATGCTTTATAATAAGCAGTCATAAGTTTGGCTAGGTCCATCAAACCGTGGCCTACCTGAGAGAAAATTACCATGCCATCAGAGTTAGCTAGAACTAGAAGTAGTAGTAAAAATATCCATGCATAAATTTGAACTTTGATTTCTTTTATTTTTCATTCTTCACTAAAGTTTGAGAAAGCCTATAGGCACAAAAAATTTGACACCTGTTAATATGGCAAAGTGTTAGGTAAAAAAGTGATATCAATAGTGGACTTAGATGAGAACCAATAAAAACTTGTTAACTTAACTTTTGTGAAAAATGTTGTCAAATTATCTTCATATATTTGAACCATGCATTAAGTGCTCAAGGGTTCAAGGAGAAAGGGGTTAAGTTGTTAAGATTGCAACATTTTATTATATATCTACGATGTGGCACTGTTGGTTTTGGGTTCTTTTTTGGCACCGCACCTATAGGGGCGATTTCCCCTCCTACCTAACCACACTTCACTTGTGGAAAGGTTAAAACCAGTCTACACAAAGTGTAGTGTGATTAGTTTGATTATCCAACTAAAATTACTTTCTTTTCCTCCATTTTCTCATGAACCAAATAAAATGCAATTAACACTCCAAATCACATCAAATCATCAAAAAAACCCAAATATTCCACACACACACACACACACACACACATATTCACAATATTTCTCTAATACCCATCCACCAGACTAGACACCTACAGGGGAGCCTTGTTAAGGTCAATCCGGGGCGCTGGCCAGTTTCTTCAGTGCAAACAAAACAGGCCTACTAGAATATATGTATTCCTAACCATTTCAAAAAAATATAAAAAACTAAACAAAAAGAAATCATCTTCATCAACCTAGCAGAAGTTACAAATGGATCAGATCCAATGTTGGCCTTAGTATGTGTCTCAGAGAACCTAAATTCACTTCCAAACCCCCCAGACTGCTGCAAGGTCTGAGCAAATGCCTGGTATTTGAGTATATCAACATCACTAACACTCCTACGGGCAAACTTCATGGACTCCTCAAAATAAGCAGCTTTAATCTCTGCCACTTCATTATTGTCATCCTCATCCATAGGCTGAGGATTCTTGCTTCTCCTCCTCTCCTTCTCTCTGTCCTGCAATAATAACAAATTCCAAACTTACAGTCATTGTATTTTCAACTGGAACAATACTAATATATATCTCCACCAGGAAGGGTATTCCACTTAGCCATGAACACTAATGGTGCTCGTTTGTTTATCTCCAAGGAATTAAAAGTACCATTACAGTTCAAATGCATTCCTAAAAAGCCTATAGATGCCAAATGGTAATAAAGTATGGTTAAGACAGAAACAAGATGAGTGATTTTTTTTTTTTCCTTTTGATCAGTAAGATGAGTGAAAGTATTGAGTCATCCAAAATATATGCATGCAGGTGAATGATTTTTCCAGGTACTCAAAAGTGATCGTGTAAAGTTAAATCAAGGAACAGGAAGAAGAGAATACCTTTTTTATGTTTTCTCCTATAGCATACTTGCATGCTCGCTGGCAAATCTCTGTGATGTCAGCTCCACTGAAGCCTTCAGTACATTTGGTCATTGCTCTCAAATCAACATCTTTAGAGACAGGTGATTTTCTCAAGCGGGATTTCAAGATTTGATAGCGTGACTTCTCATCAGGGAGAGGAATATAAATCAATTGGTCAAAACGACCAGGCCTCAGAAGTGCTGGGTCAATTATGTCAGGTTTGTTGGTAGCCCCAATTATGAACACAGTCTTCTTTGCAGACATGCCATCCATTTCAGTAAGAAGCTGGTTCAGAACCCGATCAGCAGCACCACCTGCATCCCCAACACTGCTTCCTCTCTGCAACAACAATTGAGGTATTACCATTTAAAATGAGAGACCAACTATAAACTGGATTTAATTATGTAACCCACACAATGTAAAATATCAACAACTCATCTCAATTCACAGCCAAAGTTATAATCTAACTCATCTGTAAACAATCATGCCTGAATTGCCCATAAGGTCTACAATCCAAAGTTTTGAATGATAATTCCCAACAAGACTAGTCCAGAGTTAATTCTTTTTTATCCTAGGAGGAGATTTTATACACTAAAAAAACCTTAACCAACCTGGGAAGCAATTGAATCAAGCTCATCAAAGAAAAGGACACATGGCGCAGATTGTCGAGCCTTGTCAAAAATTTCTCGAACATTGGCTTCACTCTCACCAAACCACATTGTAAGCAGTTCAGGGCCCTTGATACTGATGAAGTTTGCTTGACATTCATTTGCAATTGCCTTGGCCAATAGAGTTTTCCCACATCCTGGGGGACCATATAAAAGGACCCCTTTTGAAGGTGACATTCCGAATTGCTCCAATTTCTCTGGGTGCTCCACAGGATACTGTACAGCCTGTGAGGAATAGAAGGCAAAAAGAAAGTCTTAGCTATAAGCAGGTTAAGAATCACAAGACAATAGAAATACATTGAAACCAATTTAGCAAAAATAATTACCTCTTGAAGTTCCCACTGAACATTCTCAAGGCCTCCAATGTCTTCCCAACTGACATTGGGTACTTCAACAACCTGTTTACCAAAGATCAATCGATCAAAAAACAGTTGAAAGCTAGATTGATATATCTGTACAACATAATGATCTGCCACGCAATAAAAGATTTCACCAGGGGGGAAAAATTACTGTTTCTCGTAAAGCGGATGGGTTGCTGGTTCCAAGAGCAGTCTGGAAGTGCTCATTAGTAACAGCCATGGAATTAAGTATCTCAGCATCAATAGATTCATCTTCCAAGTCAATCACATCCATCTTCTCCCTAATGCATTGCAGTCCAGCCTCAGTGCAGAGAGCAGCAAGATCAGCACCAACACAACCATGGGTATCTTTTGAAATTCTTTCCAAATCAACCTGAAGGGGGTAGAACATTTATTATCAATAGATAAGCAAACAGGAAGACGAGAGTTGGAAATTTTTTTAATAAAAATTCAAGCAAATGCTGAGCTCATATATGCAGATTCTGCACAATTGTATTTGTATCCATACCCAAATCCACCAGAACCTACTCTATCCAATACATGTCATAAGCTTAATAACAAAGGTTAAAGGGGGCAAGCTTACCTCTTCAGAGAGCTTCATGTTCTTGGTATGGATGCGAAGAACTTCAAGGCGCCCAATCTCATCTGGAACACCAATGTCTATTTCCCTATCAAAACGACCAAATCTTCTCAAAGCAGGGTCAATGCTGTTTGGACGATTCGTAGCCCCCATGACAATGACATGGCCCCGAGATTTCAGCCCATCCATAAGAGTCAAAAGCTCTGAAACAATCCTCCTTTCAACTTCACCATGAGTCTTCTCCCTCTTAGGAGCAATAGAATCGAGCTCATCAATAAAAATGATGGATGGAGCATTCTTTTCAGCTTCTTCAAATGCCTTCCAGAGATTACTTTCACTCTCCCCAGCCAATTTGGACATAATCTCTGGCCCATTAATACAGAAAAAGAAAGCTCCAGTTTCATTAGCCACAGCTCTAGCTATCAATGTCTTTCCAGAACCTGGGGGTCCATAAAGCAAAATGCCCTTAGGTGGTTTCACACCAATTGATTTAAAAAGCTGAGGGTGCCTTAGAGGCAGCTCCACTAACTCACGAATCTGAGCCATCTGCTTTCTAACACCACCCACATCATCATAACCAACTTCATCCAACCTATCCTCATCCTCCCTTCTGACAGGTTCACCCTCACAGAAGATTTCTGTGTCTGGGGCAACCACACAATACTCCCCTGGGTCAGTTTCAATAACCTTGAACTCTACACTTCTCATCCCTCCCCTGACAAGGAATAGATCTCCCTTCCTTACAGGGTGATAAGCCTCCAAGAAATAAGCTGCAAACCCATCATCGGCAACAAAAAGAAAATTTGGAAACAGTATCATATAAATTTTTTTTTTTTTTTAAAGAATGAAATAGATGATTAAATATGAAATCTCAAGGATTAAATTACCTTGAACAGAAGTAAATGTCATACATTTAAAAGAAAAACAGTGCATTATCAAATTAACTCAAACTATTATGGTCAGTGTTTCAATTTTTTTACTGAAATCAGGTGAAATACACATAAGGATCAATTTAAGGTCCATTTGAGATGAATTGCAACCATGTCAAACATGTATGACATTGTATACATACAAATCTTCAACTAATCAATCACTTGAAAGTTGTATTAAATTATACATACATACATACACACACACACACACACACACACATATATATATATATAAATATCTGTGTGTGTGTGTGTGTGAGAGAGAGAGACATAATAACGGAGAGCACACAACCCTATTGTATAAAGGGATCATTCATGCAAAATACACGTGCCGTCATGTGCTGTGGGGTCTATGAGTCCACACTCCACACCTAAGACCCCCTTTTTATTTAGCAAAAAAAAAAAAGGGATCATCCATGCAAAATACAAGAACAGTGTTATACTTTGGCAGAGATTTCAAAGCAGGGGAAGAAGTAACAGCCCCAATGGAAGGCAAAGCTTTTAATTCCCCACAATCTATAAAGTATAAACATTTTAGTGCTAGATAATCTCTTCATTGGAGAGAGAGAGCCTGATTAAAATACATGTACAAAAATTCACTAAAAAAATGTAATATAACTTCATTACTACCAAATAAATCACTATGAGAGGGAAGATAGCAACAGAAAAAGACCAGCACACTTTTCTGTTTGACAAACACATCAAGGGAAGAAAAAATTTTCCACAATGCAGATTAAAAACTCACGTTTCAGGTATGTGTCAAACAGATTGCCTGTAACACCTTCTATAGTATCATCAACAGGCAGTATGTGGACACACTTCCCATACTTAACATCGGGGCACTGGTGCACAGATACAATATCCCCAAGCCGAACCCTCAGATTTGATCTAACAACCTTGTTCATCCTAATCTTTGGCTCCTCACATGTTTCATCAGCAAGAGCAATGCAGACTGTGTCCTTCCGCTTCTTTACCAGCCATCCAGTTCATCAAATGTAAATAAAACACAGAGCACATTAAACCAAGAACAAACATTGTGAATCATAGACTGTCAGGAGCTCAAAAATGAACCAAAAACGATTCCCATCCTTAGGAATCACAAACACTACATTTATACATTTTAGAGAAATAGATACCCAGGCAGACAACCGAACAATCACAACAATTACTAAAGTGCAAAAATAAAGTTTTAGTCCACTGGAAGTTGCAAGAGTAGTGTACCAAACCCCTACAACTTTGTTGTAAATTCTTACCACGCTTTATCCTATTCTTACTCAAAAAAATAGTAGAAAAAGAGAAATTTAAAGGAGCAGACTTTTCTGTACAAACTGGGATTCAACTTGGAGTTTCAATAATTTGGAAAAGACCAGGAATCAGATTCCATGAAGCTAACAAACAACATCTTATGGCATTCAAAGCATCCATTGTACTACGCAGATACGGCTCATAATCATGAACAGAACTCCATTCTTTGGCCAAAAAAATAAAGTACTCAAAGATTCCCAAACAGTCAATCCCCTAAAAACTTCATAGTTTTGAATTGAAAAGGTAAGCATTAGCCAAACCCAAACTATAAAAGGCTTAACTATATATCAAACCAAACCCACAAAACAAAGTTCACAAAAAAAACACACCACAACAACAATTCACCAAAAAAAAAAACGCAAAGCGAGACTTCAGGAACCAAATTTTAAAATAAAAAACATAAAAATCCCTTAAATCTGATACCTTGATGAGAATCGTGTCGCCACGGAAAAGCTGGAGCTTCTGTAAGGTATCAGGGTGCAAAGCGACGAAGGAGTTGTCGTCGTAGACCGCCTCGTCAACCACAAGCCGATTCGGCAACTTTTTCCTCTCCAGAATCGCCGTCGAGAAGTCCTTCTTCCCCGATTTCCTGAAAAATCACAACCACAACCACAACCAAACAAAAGGAAATTGAACACTGGAATTTCGAAACCAGGGTTGGAAAAAAGTTGGTAATGAAATGAGGGATAACGAGAGTGTGACTCACGAGTCGCCCTCATGGTGCACCATTGTGGTTGGGATCGGAAAAGTATCGAATCAAAACGAAGTGAATGGTCAGAGAGAGAGACGAAGGTAAAGCATTGGCTTTCGTAGATGTAAAATGCATATAAACCCATTTTCGAAGAAACTGTAACAAAAACAAAAAAAAAATCAGCAAAAAGCAGAGACCCACATCCGGATATGCATGTGCATTACCGTGCAATTGTGTGTTTTTATACATTGCTGCGGTATCGTCTAGAAATACTGGAGCTTGTCCCAGTTTAATGCAACTGTTTTTCAGACCATACGTTGGTACAGTGTAAGTGATAATACATTTTGGTCATGTTTGAAGACACAAAACTACATTCAGTCAAAAAAAAAGACACAAAACTACATGGAGATTGAATAAGGAAGAGACCAACGAAGATGATGAAGGTGTCTTTGAGAAGGTTTTTAAGGATTTATTCACAAAGTTCAAATCTTGTTGTTTTGGAGGGAAGGATTGCAGGCTGTTGTAACTTGAAGTTAACATGTGTTTTTTTTTTTGATAAGCTGTTGTAACTTGTATAAGTCACTGCTGCTGATGTCATATGAACTCTGATTTGCTTAAAATATGGTTATATACCTTCACTCAACCAATATTCAAAATTCGACCTATGTAATGACTAGGACATTTTACTGTTTGAATTTCTTTATTTTATTATTAAGATTTAATACACAATCGTTGTTAATGACAATAGTGTGCTACATCTTCTATTTAAATATTAATGTTGACTTGTGAAAAATGTCTGTTACTTATTTTGGTTTTTTTTCTTAGAGAAAAACGTTAGTTCTTTTTATATATATATATATATATATATATATATGGACTTTCTTGCTTTTTTGTATATACATGTACATAAAATATATAAGAAAATTATAGATAAATTTTTTTTTATATATACTGTAAAACAATGCACCTGGGAATACAGCTATGGGCTCGAGAACGAGCCTAACAATATGAATTTGTAGAGTGTGAGCTTGAAACCCAGGGTTAGAAGTGTATGAGGATGGAATAACAAACTAAAGATCACAAGTCTTGGAAACAAAAAGGAGTAATGTAAATAGGCGCTTTCCTCGGACGTAAGCGGAAATTTGTTCTTATCTTATATATCTCTCTTTTTCTTTTTGTTTTTAGGTTACAAAAAGTTCCGTCCGTTTCTCGCCAGGTCCACTCCTTAAATACTCCTCTTTTTAATACTTTATCCACGTGTTGCCCCCGATTCCCCCTTAGCCTAGATATTTCTTTTCTTAGTGCCTTTGAACGGTAACTGAAGTTTCCCTTCCACCGTTGTTTAAGTGTCACTTCCTCGTTAATGCGGCCGGGCGGTAGGTGCAGGGTCTTTAATGTGGAGGTACGCCTTTACCTCGATATTCTTCCAACATCGGCGCTTCTAGGACATTCAAGGGTTCTCTCCCTTTAACCATTGGTCTTGACCGTGTCATTCCCTAACCTTTACCATGAAGTCTCGGGCTCTTTAATGTCGGTCAGAGGGGAAAACCATCCTCAAGCTGGATCCTCGGATCCTCGGCGTATAGGCCGACCCATGCCACATCTCTAACCCCGGGGGTCGAGGTCGGCCTCCACCAACAAGGCCCAAAGGCCCACGTTCCCACCGGGATCCTTTTGCCCCACACAATAGCCCCTCGAAAACTCTAATTTTCGACATCAGGGGAGAAAAATAGGGTTTGATCGGCAGATCCCTACACACTTTATAAGTGATAGCACGTGTGGAAATCGTTTCGCGTCCCGGAAAATGACACTTGGCGGTTTTATTTTCAAAAACGCGCGCATTTATTGTAAGTTACTCTTTCTCTGCCACGTTCAACGGTGAGATGGGCATCCAACGGTTCTCATTACTCCACGAAATTCTAGGCGGGACGGACATAATTTCGAGGCCGCCTTTCGCACGTCGTGACGCTTCGGGAACCCGCGCCTTCATTTAATTCCTCGGGGGTAATCCCATCAAGACATAAGCCATCATACCTTACTTTGCAGAAAAGCGTGGAGATTTGCACACCTTGACCTTGTAAGTTCTTGCTCCTATTCTTAACCTTTTTTCCCCGATATTTGTCCTCGGCTATCACTACAAACACTCTCTCTTCTAAAGTCTAGTCCATCGTCCTTCCGTAATGGGAAAATTCAAGTGTCTAGTTGATACCGCCGTGGGATGGAAGGCTTTAGAGCCAAATACCGCATTCCCGGCGACGTAGGGTTAAAATCTTGCCGACGACAGCCGTGGCGGTTCTAGAGGACGGAGGGAGAGGTTATCATTCCTATGATAGCCTTTATAGAGGGTGGGATGACCATACCAATGAAACACGTAACTGGGGAGTACCTCCGCAACCATCGGTTGTGTCCCGATCAATGCCTCCCAAACGTTTTTAGAGTCCTAGGTAGTGTAGATGCTCTAAACGAGCGGATGGGTTTAAATCTCACATGACACGATGTCGTGTTCCTATATGAGTCCCATAAACTTTCTAAGGTAGGTTATTACATTAAATCTCGGTCTAGCACCGTTAGACTAATCTCCTGTACTGCCCAAATCAAACAAAGGCATGAAGGACGACTACTTGATCGTGTCCGGGGAAGCGGCACGACGGCTTCCCGCCCGGTTGAGTGGGGGGATCCGGGTGCGACGCACGTAGGATTAATCTCCCCACAACTCAACTTCTCTTAACACATACACACGAAATGCGCATTCACACTTGCTTAAATTTGTTAAACTTCTATTTAAATCGACCAAGTTTGTTTGTTTGATGTCTTTTTTTGCGAGATAAGCAACACGTGCGTCCTCGTCTAAGTCACTTGTAACGTCGCGGATCTAAGCGAGTACTTCGCTCGAGGTGTTCGTTAGTGAAGACCTGCAACTCGAGCTGCTCATCTTATTCTAGGGTACACCCCCTTTCCAAAGACTTCCGGGGAGATAGAGGACGCCATTATTGCAGGCGGCGAAGACGAAAGAGGATAAACGTAGCTCGGCCCCATTTTTTGGACGACGTGACCTTCCGGGCCGCTCCTAACACCATTCTATACAACCGGGCGATAGCAGCAGGTTCCCCTTGCCGTGCACTCACAAACAACCGTCATTCGAGGAAGAGCAGGTGTCTTCTTCAAACACACTCGACGACGAGATAGATCAATTCCATCTCGAAGACAGGAGACCTCGCGGGAACCGGTTTGTGGTACTTTCCGACGAGGAAGAAGAAACCATGAGGCTTAAATTGCGGGCTTAGTTGCCCTTCCCGAGGACGAATTTAAAGAAGACATGGGACGAATGGAGGGTCTTCTCGGTAGTAGGGTTGCTAAGGTTGCGGAGAAGAAGAAAGCGGGAACGTCCCGAGTTCCCCAGCTTTACCTCCTCCTCCATCTCTGAGCCAAAATTGCCAGCCGAGGACCCCAAGAAGAAGAGAAAGGGGGATAATGAGGGACGATTACTAAAGACCCCAAGAAACCACGCCAACAACTCTGCTCCCCGGCCCCGGCGAAGCGGGACAAGGGCAAGGGTAGAGCTCGTTCGGTTGAACTCGGGGAAATCGGGAATGAGGGCGCCAGTGCGCCAGCACCGACCACATGGTCCCCCGATCTAAGGGCGGGACGGCGCTCCCATCTCCTGCCGATCCGGTATAAGGGCGGTTCAACAAGGCCATGCCCACCACACAGGCGAGGTCCTGGAACGTCCCTTCGCCGCCCGAGGACATGGAGACCTTGGAGAAAATGGGCCGGCCACAACTATTCCTCTCCCTAAAAAGAGACTTAGCGCCGGTAAGTGTTTCTCCTTTTAACAATATTCGTAAGTAAGTTTGTTTTTAGTACTCCTAACTCCATCATACTTTATTACGGGCTATTCAGGGAGGTCTTTGTAGCTGAAAAGTTTATTGAAGACACTCGGAAAATAGCCGGAGCGAAAGCTCGAAATTAGGATGGAGGTAGAAGTCTTTGGGCACAGCCCTTGCCAGAACGAGAAGGCTGACCTCGGAGGTAGCGGGCGAGGAGAGAGAAGAATGGGGTCGAGTCAAACTTGAAGACCATGAAGACCCGAGATAGAAGGACGTGCAAGCTCCTTCATGCAAGAGATGAAGAGCTCTCCCAAGCTCAAAAGGAGTGCTCGGATCGAAGAAGCGATTGGCGCCGATGAAGGAAGAAGCCGGTTCCTTCCAACTCTCTCTTGAGGAGCCAAACGGGCAAGTTTTGATGAAGGGGTAGCCCACCAGGAGCGAGTGACAGAGGGAGTTCGCGGCTTTATGCCGCGAATGCTTGTCAAAAAGTATGGGGGGAAGCTTTAAACGTAGCGGGAGTTCCTCGATCTTCGGATTTGAGGAAGTCAGGAACGTTTGGCTTCCCCTAGAAATACTGAGGAGATTGAAGAGGCTCTGTGCTACTCCTACCCACGAGACAACTCTTGGCACTCCCTACCCCGATGGTCCCACGGCAAATTCACGATCCTACGGGAACCTTCGGTTCCGATAAAGAGAAGGGAAGTAGGAGTGGATGCGAGAGAAGGACTTGAGCCAAACGAAGTGGAACCCATCGTCCTTTCAACAACGACGGTGGATAAAGGAAAGCAGATTATGACTCCTTTGAAATTTGGAGTTGAGAAAGGAGACTAGGTACCTCTCAGCAAGATCCTCCTCCAACAGCTTAGGACTTAGCCTAGGGCTTCTCTTTTTCCTTTCTTTTTTTTTTTTTTTTGAATTATATGTAATGCATATTCAACTGGTTAATGAAGAACGATTTCGTTTACTTTTCACTTGGATTGTCTCTGTTTCTACTTTACTCTTTTTTGTACTTATTACAAAAGTTTCCCATTAAGTCATATCCAAAGTTTCTCAGAATATAAAAATCTAACTCCAAGGATTGCACAATCATAACTTCCACATTATCATGCGTATATTACTAAAGATTTAATACAAGGTGACATATTTAATATGTTTGAACAATGCCTTGATTAAAAAAGGAAAGAGGACTTCATATAACGGTTAAGCCCTTATAGTGCACAACACTGTTTCTAGTAGGATGTAAGATCCGAGGACCATTCCTTACACAAACTTACTCAATACTTAAAGATATAAAACTTAAGATCCAAGTTAATAAACAGTAAGGTATTACATCCAAACACAATCAGAAGTTAAGTTTAATCAAAGTCATAGTCCGAAGATAAATCTTAAACAATCTTTCGTTTAATTCTTCAAAATTGTAACTGTAAATGATAAGACATCAATTTCCACAAGGTTTGTGGTACGAGGACTACACTTAACCAAATTTCTGTTTGATTCTTAATACTTGTAACTCCAGATGTTAATTTTCCCAAATTAGGATGTCAGAAGACCCTGCATATCTAAGGTTCTGATTAACAAATGAAAAGACATCAATTTCCACAAGGTTTATGGTCCGAGGACTACGATTAACCAAGTTTACGGTTTGATTCTTAATAATTGTAACTCCAAATGTTAATTTTCCCAAAGTAGGAGGTCCGAAGACCGGCATAACTAAGTTACTGTTTAACAAATGAAAAGAAAACAATTTCCACAAGGTTTATGGTCCGAGGACTACACTTAACCAAGTTTCTGTTTGATTCTTAATAATTGTAACTTCAAATATGAGAGCTAGCCATAACTTTGAAATATTAATTGACAAAAGCTTATTTGATTAATAATAATACCTTCTAAGATTATTTACATTCCATGGACGTGGTACAACTCGTTCATCTAGGTCGGCTTAGCCTATACGACCCTATGCCTCCTATTGAAACAATGCGATAGGGGCCTTCCCGGATTAGGTCCTAGTTTACCCCATGCAGGTTCTTAGAAGTGCCTACAACTTTCCTTAACACAAGATCACCGGGTGCAAGTGGCCTTAGCTTCACGTGGGCATCATATCCTCGTTTTAGCTTCCTCGATAATAAGCCAATTGGACCCATAGCCGCCTCACGCCGTTCCTCAAGTAAATCAAGATCTTTCTCCAGAAGTCCCTGGTTATTCTCGGGGCTAAAAGAACTTGTCTTTAGAGTAGGAAAACCAGATTCTAGTGGTATCACGCCTCGGCTCCATAAGTCATGGAAAATGGTGTTTCTCCGGTGGACTGCGCGGTGTGGTCCGATATGTCCACGGGGGAACATGAGGGAGCTCTTCTCTTTCGCATCATCCAACCTCTTCGAGCCCATTGACTATGACCTTGTTAACGGCCTCGGCCTCGCCCATTCCCTCGAGGATAAGCCTGGGTAGAATATCTATTTGTGATACCCATGTCACCACAATATTGCCTAAAGGCGTTCATCAAATTGAACGCCGTTGTCCGAGACAAGTGTGTGCGGTATACCAAATCTAGTAACAATATTTTTCCATATAAATTTCTTGGAATCAACATCTCGGATATTGGCTAAAGGCTCGGCTTCAACCCATTTAGTGAAATAGTACGTTCCCACGAGCAACCATCTTTTGTTGCCGAGCGGCTCTCGGAAATGGCCCGACAATGTCCGAGCCCCATTGTGCGAAAGGCCAAGGACTAGACGGAGGGTTAAGAACCCCTCCAGGGTTGGTGGATATTAAGGGGCGAACCTCGACATTGATCACACTTTGGCATAGTCCTGAGCCTCCTCTGCATATTGGGCCACCAATAACCCCAAGTAAGGGCTCTATGAGCTAGGGACCTTCCCCTAGTGTGACTCCCACAAATTCCTTCATGCAATTCCTCCGGTAATGATTCTGTTGATTCGGGGTGTACACACAACAAATACGGTCCGAAAAGGATCGTTTGTATAGCTTCTGGTCCTCGGACAACCGAAACGCGGCGCCTTTCGACGTACCTTTTCGCTTCAACTTTGTCTTCGGGAAGGATGTCATTTTTGAGAAAAGATATGATCGAATCCATCCAACTAGGACCAGGCCTTATTAGATGGACGCGAGGTGCGTTAGCAGTATAAGAGAAGGTTCTACCAAATCCTCAACGAGAATAACCCTTGGTAGACCTTGAGCCAGAGATGTTGCCAACGTAGCCAAAGAATACGCATGAGTATTTCCACTCCCCAGAGACATGAGCTAAGGCAAAGGAGTCGAATTCGGCTTGCGACGCTTGACCCTGGGTCAAATATTCCTGCATTCTGGAATCTCTAGCTTCCATGGTACCCATGACTTGGCCGACTACTAAGCGAGAGTCAGAGAACAAATGGATTTCCTTGCCACCCATCTTACGTACCATTTGCATGCCTACCAAGACCGCTTCATACTCGGCCTCATTATTAGTAGCCGAGAAGGCCAATCTCAAAAATTTTTCAAAGACAATTCCTTCGGGGACATTAGAACAAGTCCAAC
Organism: Castanea sativa; assembly: GCF_040712315.1. NCBI lineage: Eukaryota > Viridiplantae > Streptophyta > Magnoliopsida > Fagales > Fagaceae > Castanea > Castanea sativa. The sequence continues at coordinate 41,856,229 of NC_134020.1, forward strand.
GCCGGACCTCTTTATGATTAGCAGCCCCGTCCACATAAACTTTCCAAGTCGAGGGCGATACGGCTGTGATCACACCAACTGATTTTTCACCCATGTGTGCTTCCTTTGAAGTTTCTTCTAACAATGGTTCGGCAAACTACTGCCACCAATCATGCGAGACCACCTTTCACCGAGGTGCGAGGCTTATATTTAACATCAAAGGCTCCCAAAATAGTTCCCCCACTTTGCCACTGCGGAATAATCGGCACTTTGCGCAACACGGCCTTGAGAGGCAACGGGTCAAAACAACCACGGTATGAGGTGGAAATAATGAGGGAGTTTACGCGTGGCGTGGACTCACCGAAGCGCTTTTTCCAAGGGGCGGATAAGCGCACCTCGGCCTCGTTCAAGGACTTACTAACGTAGTAGATCGGCCTCTGCACTCCATTTTCATTCCTTATAAGAACTAGACTCACCGCATGAATAGCCACGGCCAGATAAGCGAATAACACCTCGTCCACCTCAGGGCGAGATAAAATGGGTGGCCGAGAAAGATATTGCTTAAGCCGTTGGAAAGGCGACTCACAATCCTCGGTCCATTGAAATCCTTTCCACTTGTTCAACAAGCTGAAAGAAAGGACGACGCCGGTCGGTGGCCAGAAATAAATCTACTCACGCGGACAATCATTCCGTCAATTTCGTATCTCCTTTGGGTTCCGCGGCGGCGCAAATTCTCGAACGGCCTTAACCTGCACCGGGTTCACCTCTATGCCTATGAGTGATCATATATCCTAGGGAACTTTCCGGATCCACGCCAAAAGAACACTTGGCGGCGTTAAGGCGCAACTTATACTTCCTCGGCATACTGGAAGGTGTCGGCCAAATCTGTCATGTGCGAAGGTACCGTCTTTACTCTTCACCACCATATCATCCACGTATACTTCTATGTTTTTCCCCGATTCTTTGCTTCGAAAACATTCGGGTCATCATTCTTTGGTAAGTAGCCCCGCATTTTTTAACCCGAATGGCATAACCTTATAATGATAGTTCCCGGTTGGTGTAATGAAAGCGGTCTTCTCTGATCTTAACGCGAGGGAATTTGGTGGTAACCACTGGAAGGCATCCAAAAAACTCATCCGAGGATGTCCGACGATGGCATCTACCAATTGATCAATCCGTGGCATTGGGAATGAATCTTTAGGACAGGCTTTGTTCAGATCAGTAAAGTTTACACACACTCTCCACTTGCCGTTCTTCTTCTTAACGACAACAGTATGAGCCAACCATTCAGGGTAGAAAACTTCTTTGATAGCCCCATCTTTTGAGTTTAAGAACCTCGTCCTTCACATCCTCAGAATGTTCTCGGGAAGATCGCCGAGGTGGTTGCCTCCTCGGAACAATGGCCGGATTGACGTTTAAATGATGACAAATAAAGTTCGAATCTACCCCTGGAGCCTCATAGGGGTCCCATGCAAAGACATCTAGATTATCCTTCGAAATTTCAACAACTCCATCTTCTCTTGGTGTGCAATCGTATGCCAACTTGGAAGAACCTCTTGGATCATCGGTTATTAAAAACTTCTCTAACTCTCAACGACCTCGTCCTCTATCATCGCTCAGGTGCCTCCGGAGTCTAATTGCTATGACTCCTGGATGGGCAAGGTTGATTACTGATTCGTGAGTGACGAAGCACGCGGCCGATATGCATTGCCTAGCGACTACACGGCTGCGAGGATTTCCTCAACATGCTCCCAAGGGGAATTTTACTTTAACATGTAAGGTAGAAGAGACGACTCCCAAAGCATGCAGCCATGGCCTGGCGAGGATGGTGTATATGGGAGTACGCATCAACCACAATGAAATCTACCTCAGCCGTTTCGAGCGGATTGAACGGGTAAACGGATACGCATCGGCACAACGGCCGCTTCCCTCGAAGCTTATAAGTGGGGAGTCATAAGGAGTTAAATCTTCCAACTCCAACCTCGGCCCTTTAAATAGATCGGGGTACGTACATAATATACGCACCGCTGCCTTGATCTATCATCACCCTTCTCACATCATAATTCCCTATCACGAGGGTAACCACAAGAGCATCGTCATGGGGCTGGATAGTCCCTACTTTATCCTCCTCGGAGAAACCCAAGACAGGGTAAAGTGCTCTTTAATCTCTTCGGCTGCTACCCAGATCCTCGGCTGCGAATGGGAAACCACCATAACCCTAGTGGGACTGGCCAGGTCCTACCAGTGCGGCAAGATAACATTAATCGTCCCAATCTTTGGCGAGATGAACTATTCCTCTGGTTGTTTGAACCAACTTGGGCACTGCCGGTGGGGGTGACACAAGTCTTCTTTAACTTTCCCTCACTGTCAAGCTGTTCTAAATGGTTCCACGGAGTCAGACATTTCTCGGTAGTGTGGCCCACATCCTGATGGTGCGACGAGAAAAGGTTTTGATTTCTTCTCGCGGGGTCACCTGCCATTTTGCCGAGGCCATCTGAAGAAGGGCTCTTTACGAACTTTTTCTAACAACTTGATGCCTTGGTTCTCGGAACACGAGTATTTACACAAGAATGCTTGCGAGCCGGATTGTCCGAAGTAATCCCTTCTTGGCTTGTTGTTGTGGTATCATCGACCTTAAATCCCTTCTCTCCTGGGATAACCTTCTCCTTTCCTTTTCCCTGTGCTGATCTTCCTCCACCCTTTTATATTCATCAATACGATCCATAAGACGGCGTACGTTGCGGACGGGCTTTTCGTCAAAGACTTTCGTAGGTCGTGATCGGTAGGGAGGCCCACCTTGAAGGTATTAAGCGCCACCTCATCGAAGTCGCCGTCTATTTCATTAAACATCTCCCAGATCTGTCGGAGTATGCTTTTAGTGTCTCCCCTTCCTTCATGACCATGGATAGCAACGAGTCCAATGGCCGGGGACTCTGCTACAAGTAATGAACCGCGAAGCAAATGCCCTAGTTAGTTCCCCGAACGAGCCTACGGACCCGATTTGAGACCGTTAAACCATCTCATAGCCACGAGGTCCCAAGCTGGAGGGGAAGACTTTACACATCAAAGTCTCGTTATGAGAGTGCACCGCCATCCTTTGGTTGAAGTGACTCACGTGTTCCACCGGATCGGTCAGGCCATTATAGATGGTAAAGGTGGGGTGGGTGAACCTCACGGGAAGCCTTCCCCCTCTCAATCCTCCGTGAAAACGGAGACTTAGAGTTGGTGCAACGCCCTACTCATGGTATCGCGTTGCCTAAGCCCTAGAACGAAGCTTCTTACGTACGCGGGTTGGCTGGTCGTTCTCCTCGCGAGAGGATGTTGCGGCTGTGTAGGGGAATATGACCCTCGAGACGTAGCCAACTCTCCTATCCTTCTCAGAGGAAAAACTAGACGAGGAGGGGAAACCTTACGTTTAGCACGGCGTAACTTCTTCTTTAAACGATTGATTTCTTTTCGCATGGATTTAGAACCCTCATCGTGAGTAGTGCTACCCCCTCCACAAGTATGGCTAGCCCTGGATATTACGTATGGACGCTTCCCTCACGATCCCTACGTTGTTCAAGACGTTCGAAATGATCTTCGGTTGTGATCCTTGTGACTCTGCATGATGAGAGCCTAAGCCCTGCCATAATATCCCTACTACTTCTAGACTAGATTCCCACGGACGGCGCCAATTGTAAGAGCACAATTGCACCTGGACCCGAACGACATGAGCTCGAGCCCGATGAGCCTTAAACAATATGAATTTGTAGAGTGTGGGCTTGAAACCCGGGTTAGAAGTGTATGAGGATGGAATAACAAACTAAAGATCGTAAGTACTTGGAAACAAAAAGGAGTAATGTAAATAGGCCTCCTGGACGTAAGCCGAGAGCCGTTCTTATCTTATATATCTCTCTCTTTTTCTTTTTGTTTTTAGGTTACAAAAAGTTCCGTCCCGTTTTCTTCCCCGAGGTCCCTCCTTAAATACTCCTCTTTTTAATACTTTATCCACGTGTTGCCCCCAATTCCCCCATAGCCTAGATATTTCTTTTCTTAGTGCCTTTGAACAGTAACTAGAAGTTTCCCTTCCACTGTTTAAGTGTCACTTCCTCATTAATGCGGCCAGGGCGGTAGGTGCAGGGTCTTTAATGTGGAGGTAGCAGCCTTTACCTCTGATATTCTTCCAACATCGGCGCTTCTAGGACATTCAAGGGTTCTCTCCCTTTAACCATTGGTCTTGACCGTGTCATTCCCTAACCTTTACCATGAAGTCTCAGGCTCTTTAATGTCAGTCCGAGGGGAAAACCATCCTCGGCTGGATCCTCGGATCCTCGGCGTATAGGCCGACCCATAGCACCAACAATCTCTAACCCCAGGGTCAGGTCGGCCTCCCTTAACAAGGCCCAAAAGGCCCACGTTCCCACCAGGATCCTTTTGCCCCACACATATACATATACACAAAATATACAATGGGGACAAAAAATTAATATGCTACTATAATAAAGAAATGACTCACTTTTCTATAGTATAAGAAAATTATAGATAACTTCAAAACGGCTATAGATGCATACAAAAAATTTTCCAAGAATTGACGTCCCACAGGAGCTCACATGATAAAAGAAGAAAGCCAAGCCCCACAAGAGCCGAAAGTAGGTCAATTCATTTTGACTCTTCAAATGCATCGTACAATGCAACGTCACTACGTTCACATGATTGAGAGTTATCACAAACTCAGCTGTGTCACCTAAGAATACTCTAATTATGCTTAAGAGTAATATTTGGAACAAATAGGGGTGTTTGGGAGAGTAGTTTAAATTATATATATATATATATTTTTTTTTTTTAAGAAACCAGATCAAATGCCTAGGTTGTTTAGGTGTTTTTGATATACGTGTGAGTAAAAAAGTGTGTGAGCCTACCAGTTTGTGTATTTAAACTATGAGCAACATTACTAAAGTTGAGCTACCAAACGGGCAAATAATTTCTCACAACTTTATGTCATAACTCGTCACAAATACTCTAATTATGCTTAAGAGTAATGCTTATGATACATAATTCTCCATAACTCTCTGTCACAACTCGCCACGTGACGAGTTGTAACACAAAGTTATGAAGAATTATGTGATCCTATCATTACTTTATGCTTAACCTAGAGTTATGGGGTGCACCTAGAGTCATAAGACAATATCATATTACGCTTTAAGCAATCATAAAACTTGGCTTGGTTTATTGAACCAGGCCTACCTAAGAGAAAACTACCATACTACATCAGAGTTACGTGACGAGTTGTGACTCAAAGTTATGGAGAATTATGTAATCCTATCATTACTTTATGCTTAACCCAAAGTTATGGGGTGCACCTATAGTCAAAAAACAATATCATATTACGCTTTAAGCAATCATAAAACTTGGCTTGGTTTACCTGAGAAAAAACTACCATGCTACATCAGAGTTAGGGTGAGTTTGGTTCAGCTTTTTGATGTTGTGTTTTTTGAAAAAGTGGGGTTTTAAAAAGTGCGGTATAACATTGGGTTTTTTGTAAAGTGTTTGGTAAAAGCTGTTAAATTTTTTTTTTTTTTTTTAAAGCTGAGTGTTTGGCTCCTAACACTTATAAAAGTGACAGTTTGAGAGATAATTTATCAAAAAAGACAGTGTATATATAAAGAGAATTTTTTATTTTAATTACCTCTCTTCATGCAAGTTATGGATACAATATTTTCACAAAAATTTCATAATAAAGCTATATGACAAGTTGTTAATGGTAGGAAAAAAAATTTCACTAGTAGGTCTAGATGAGAACTGATAACAACTTACTATGTAAACTTTATTATGAAATTGTTATAAAAATATTCTGTTAATAGTACTATTTTTTTCCTAAAAAAAAATAGCACTAATTTAAAAAGTTTAGAGATATAATAAAATGTCACAATATTTTCACAATACTAATTTAAAATTAATCTTTGTAAAATAAAATTTTATTAATACTTATCTTTTAAATGAGTTGTTCTAGGATTATACATGTACCTACAATTTTTTTTCTCCACCACATACTCTATAACATCATAGTTGTGAAAAAGAAGTTGTGAAATAATCTGTGTTTCTACTCCCTATATTTTCTTCCACGTTGATTTACCTGTACCCAAAAATTTTGTTTGCTTTATCCATACCCAAAAACTTTTTTTTTCTTTCACTTTTTTCTCATCCACTCATTCACTTCTTCCTCATCTTCTTATTTTCGTTTTCTTTTACTTTCCTCCACACAAAGCCCCACACACACACACAAGTCTCTCTCTCTCCCTCTCTTTACTCCATATTTTCCATTTATCAAAAACTCTACCGAATTCAAAAGGTTCTTTTGAGATTAGATATGTAAGACGTAAATCAAAAAAAAAATAAAGAGAAGAAGAAGAAGAAGACGAGATACCGCAGCACAGCAGCATAAAGGAGCAGAAAAAACTAGGCGTAAATGCACTTTTAGTCCCTACATTTTGGGATTATTTCTATTTTGGTCCTTACATTTCTATTTTACCATTTTTAGTCCCTAAAACTAAAAACATGTTCCATTTTGGTCCTTATCGTCACTCACTTAATGGAAATATTCTATGTGTCAAACGGAGTGCACTGTTGGCACAGTAAATACTAACGTGTCCATTAAAATAATATTAAAAAAATGCTACATCAACATCCACTTTAGCTTCCACATCACCATCTAACCTTAAAAAATAAAATTTTCAATTTTAAAAAACAAAAAAATGGTGGAACTTAGATCTATTATGTTTGTGCTTAGTTTCTTTTTCTTCTTTATTTTTCTTCTTCTTCCCCAGATCTTTCTCTCAGTTTCTCCACCTCCCTTTCTTTCCTTAGCCTTCTTTCTTGCTTCCTCTTTTTCTTCTTTCTCCCTCTATCTTGGTGCTTAGCCTTCTTGAACTCTTTAAGCAAGTTCTTCCACTTCTCTCATCTCTGACGAAATCTACTCCTACAAGTGCTTTTTCTCCTTCAACTTGAACCCTCATCTCAGCTCTCGTCTTGGACCCACGTCTCAAATCGCCTTGACTTCGACTTCAACTTCATGGTCCTCGTCCCCACCACTATTATCACCGAGAATCATTTGCTAGTGCTAGTGGTGAGGGTGGGCATGAGTGTGAAGGTGAGGTTGAGGAGCGTGGTGAGGTGGTAGGTCGCTGCCGCTGGCACCATCGTATGGGTTTCCAGTTAGATCTGAAACCCCTTTCCCTCCTCACTTTCTCATCTCTCTCTCTTTATCTGGGTTGAGTTTGTTGTATTTGTTTTGGATTTTTGATAAATTTGAAAAGGGATAAAATGGGTTTGTGAAAGGAAGTTTTTTTGTTTGTGATAAAGAATTTGTTGGGTTTGTGTATAAGGGGATTTGATGGGTTTGTGAAAAATGTTTAGATCTTAGGATTGACATCAAAAATTTGGTTGGTTGTCAGATTTGGAATTCTTTTTTTCTTTGTGAAACTGAAAATTTTGTTTGGTTGCGAAGAAAATGTATAAGAGTATCTTAATTTTCCTTAAAACCAATCTAGGTTCAAAGATGTAGTTCTTCACTAGCTTGAGTCCATTGGTTGCCACGGTTTGTGTGTGTTTTGTGTTTATGTTTGTGTGTTTGGTTGACAAGACAATGCTAGAAAATTTGGGTGTGTGTTGTTATATTTAAATTTGGGTTTGTGTTCATTGTGTTATTGTTGAAGATGAACTCAAATCTAAATTTATGTATTTTTTGAATTTTAATCTTGCTTTTGTCTTTTTTAAATTGATAAATTATTATTTTTTTAAAATTAGATGCTGATGTGACATTTTAAATTTTTGAGCAATCAAACATGTTTAGGGAAGAACATGAATAATATAAACAGTCATGTTCTTCCCTAAAACTAATGAATTTATTTATTTATTTTAATGTTTGTTTTTAATTTAATTAATTAATGTATGTAATTATATTATTTTTTATTCCATTGCCAGCCACATTAGCTTTTGTCATTAGTTGAGTAACGGAAAAAACCTAAATGTTAGGCGTTAATTGATTTAGAGACTAAATGTGGTAAAAACAAAAAGTAGGGACCAAAATGAAAAAAGTGTAACATGTAAGGACTAAAAGTGCATTTACACCAAAAAACTATGGGCAATTTAGAAGAAAAAAAAAAGAAACCTACCAACGGTAATATTTTTGTTTTGAGAAAACGAGTTTGTGCGTTTTGCAACTACAACTCAAAGTTGCCGTGCCAAAACGTAGAAATCCTTTGAGCTGGAAAATGCACTTTTGTATAACGCACTTTTGAAAAAATTTAACAAACACGCATTTTGAGTTTTGGGCTAGAAAACGCATGTTTTGGCCCCTAAATAACCATGCAAAAATTTGGACATTTGTAGCCAATTAGGCCCATAGATTTCTTTTGTTTTTCCAATTCATCACTTAAGTTTTCATCCATAAATAACAATGTTTGAGAACTGAAAACCGGATGTTTAAGTTTAACCCAATAACCCAAGCCTGATAAGTACCAAATGGCAAAAGCAGTAATGGTGGACATGAAAGCCTTGCCTCATTGTGACCCAAAAAGGCATACATTAAGGGTGTGTTTGGTTGGGATGAAAACAGAGGATGGAAAATAGGGAGAGGAAAATAGGATGGCAAATGTTGTTTTCCACTGTTTGGTTGAGGAAGGAAAATAAGAAAGACGGAAAATAGGGGAGAAAGTTTTCCCTGCTCAACCCACTTTTTTTATCCTCTCAAATTGGGAGGAAAATGAAGAGGCAAAAGTGATGAGAAATTCATTTTATACAAATACCCTCTCACCTACCCCTCACATATTATATAATAGGGGTATAATAGTCAATTTATATAAATTACATTTTTCATCCTTCCCTTTTTCTCTCCAACCAAACAAAAGAGTTTTCCACCCTCCCACTTTTCTATCCCTCCAACCAAACACACAAGAAGGAAAACCAAATATTTTCTATCCTCCCATTTTTTCATCCTCCCACAATTTTTCATCCTCCCACTTTCCACTCCAACCAAACGGACCCTAAGTTCAACAGATGTGTCACTGCAGATTTGATAAATATAAAACCTAACTATACAAATCATCTTCATCAACAGCACCACCAGCAGAAGTTGCGAATGGATCAGATCCAATGGTGGCCCCAGCACGTGTCTCAAAGAACCTAAATTCACTTCCAAAACCCCTAGACTGCTGCAAGGTCTGAGCAAATGCCTGGTATTTGCATATATCAGCATCACTAACACTCCTACGGGCAAACTTCATGGACTCCTCAAAATGAGCAGCCCTAATCTCTGCCACTTCATCGTTTTCGTCCTCGTCCATAACCTCAGGATTCTCGCTTCTCCTCCTCTCCTTCTCTATGTCCTGCAATAATAACAATTTCCAAACTTACAGTCAATGTATTTTCAATGGGAACATATACAAATATCTACTCCATTTCAAGCAAAGCAAAGGGCTAAGGTATATGATAATATCATTGCAATTTCGGTCCCATAATGCAAAGGAGCTATCTTGGTTAATAATTGGGTCCACTTTGTTTGAACAGATTCCCTTTTTCACAAGAGCATTGTTTCAATCCTCTTGAGACTATCGCAACCCCCACCCTTCTGCCCCAACAAATAAAGGAACCAAAAGAAACATACTTAAAACAGAGGGAAAAAAAGGAGGGCTGAAACCCCAGACCTCCACCAGGAAGGGTAGTGATATTCCACTTTTGCCATGAACACTAATGGTGCTCAGTTTTCTATCTCCAAGGAATTAAAAGGTCCATTACAATTCAAAATGCATTCCAAAAAAGCCTATAGATGCAAAATGCTAATAAAGCATGGTTAGGACAGAAACAAGATGAGTGATTTTTTTTTTTTTTCCTTTTCATCAATAAGATGAGTGAAAGTATCAAGTCATCCAAAATATGTGCATGCAGGTGAATGATTTTTCCAGGTACTCAAAAGCAATCGTGTAAAGTTAAATCAAGGAAAAGGCAAAAAGAACACCAATATCTGTTTCCCCATCAAAATAACCAAACCTTCTCAAAGCCCCTATCAAAACAACCAAACCTTCTCAAAGCCCGGCCAATGCTATTTGGATGATTTGTAGCCCCAATAAAGATAACTTGGGCCTGAGATTTCAGTCCATCCATAAGAGTCAAAAGCTGTGAAACAATCCTCCTTTCAACTTCACCATGTGTCTTCTCCCACTTAGGAGCAATGCAATCAATCTCATCATTGAAAATGATGGCTGGAGCATTCCTTTCAGCTTCTTCAAACACCTTCCGAAAATTGCTTTCACTCTCCCCAACCAATTTGGACATAATCTCTAGTCCATTAATACTGCAAAAAAATACTCCAGTTTCATTAGCCACAGCTCTACCTATTAACGTCTTTCCAGAACCTTGGGGTCCATAAAGCAAAAAGCCTTTAGGTGGTTTCACACCAATTGATTCAAAAAGCTTGAGGGTGCCTTAGAGGCAGCTCCACTAACTCACGAATCTGAACCATTTGCTTCCGAACTCCACCCACATCATCGTATCCAACTTCATCCAACCTATCTTCATCCTCCCTTCTGACAGGATCCCCCTCATAAAAGATTTTTGTGTCTGGGGAAACCACACAATACTCCCCTGGGTCAATTTCTATAACCTTGAATTGTACACTTTTCATCTGTCCCCTGACAAGGAATAGGTCTCCCTTTCAAGGCGATAAGACTCTAAGAAATACGCTGCAAACCCATCATTGGAACAAAAAGAAAATTTGGAAACAGTATCATATAAGATTTAAAATATATATTTAAAAAAGGATTAAATAGATGGTTAAATACGAAAACTCAAGGATTAAATAACCTTGAACAGAAGCAAATGTCATACACTAAAAGAAAAACAATGCATGATCAAAGTACTTTAAACTATTATGGTCGGGGTTTCAATTTTTCTACTAAAATCAGGTGAAATACACATAAGGATCGATCCTAGGTCCATTTGAGATGAATTGCAACCAATATGTGTTCAGATAGGATTAGACTCACTAAAGAATCAAGAGAAATTAAGATGAAACACAAACTCTATGCTCCATGTTGAACTCCTTAATCCAACTTCAAATTTTTTGGGGAAATACCACCAAAAGAGCTTTTTTTTCCTGCCAGGGTGGGGGAAGGGGACGTTATTTGGTGTAACTAGAAGAAAAATAACTCTTTATCAATTAATATAGGATGTCAAACATGTATGACATAGTTTACATATAAATCTTCAACTAATTGACCACTTGAAAGTTGTATTAAAATTTTATATTGCTGAAACATAATAACAGAGAGCACACAACCTTATTGTATAAAGTGATCATCCATGCAAAATACACGTGCCGTCATGTGGTGTGGGGTCGATGAATCCACATCAGAGACCCCATTTTTTATTTAGCAAGAAAAAAAAGGGATCATCTGTGCAAAATATAGAAACAGAGTTATACTTCAGCAGATATTTCAAAGCCAGGTAAGAAGCAACAGCCCCACACAACCCTATTGTATAAAGAGATCATCCATGCAAAATACACATGCCGTCAAGGGCGGAACCACGTTGCCCCTTGGGGGGGCCGTGGCCCCTGCAAAAAAAAAAAAAAAAAAGTCCAAGCATATGAAGAAATTTTACTTGGGCCCCCCAATCATGCAAACCCCCCCCCCCTCCCATTTCTTATCAATACTTTTATACTTCAATTGACTCCATTGACTCCAGGCACCATCTCCAAGTTTCAAGGCCTTTTTATCTTCTAATAAAACAAAATATGGCCCACAGCCCACATATATTTAAATACCCAAACGCTATCCAATAAAACATCACTTTATCACCCATTCTCCAACTCAAAATCAGAAACTTCCTAACCCTTTCTTTTGTTTCTCTTTACTCTTTTCTTGTCTGTGTACACGCCAAACCCAAATACCACTGTCCACTCCATTGGTTCCAGCAACCCCTAAACAAAACAAAACCATCAGCTCAGCTCAACCCTCTTCTCAAACTCAGTCCTCACAATCCCAAAAAGATAATTGACCATTATTTTCTTTCTTCTTGCTTTCTTAAAATAAATCATTCAAAGCAGGAGCATAGCAGAGGGTGAGTTTTCAGTTTCTGTTTCATCTCTTTTTAGTGTTTTTTTTTTTCCTCAACTATCTACACTTAAATATTCACATGCTCTTTAATTTTTGATAGATTTTTAGAGAAATATATGGTTGAAAGCTTGGGCAAGAGGAGGTTGTTTGTGATGACTGATGAGTCTTGAAGGGAAGATAAACAAGGGCGAAGTGAAGATAAAGTTTCTAAGGTAATTTTTTTATTTTTTTATTACCTATTTTTGATTAGTTAGATATCATGTGGCATTAGGTGTTCACTGCTGTTAAATTGTTTGGTTTATGTTGTGTAATTATGTTTTTAATTTTTGTCTTTGTTAGTTTAATTTTTGCTTTTGTTTGAGGGGTTGTTCTTAATTAAAAGAAATTAAAATAGAGGAAAATTTTAATAGTAAGAATGGTGATGGGTTGACTATTTAAATTATAGTGAAAATTTTGTTTTTTCTTAAGTATGAATTGTAAGTGCACAATTGCACCTGGCCCCAAGAACAGTTACGGGCTCAGGCCCAATGAGCCTTAAACAATATGAATTTGTAGAGTGTGGGCTTGAAACCCAGGTTAGAAGTGTGTGAGGATTAAATGACAAGCCAAAGATTGCAAACACTCAAAAACAACGGGGAATATTGTAAATCAACCTCCTCGGACGAAGCCAAGAGTTGTTCTAATATTATCTCTTTCTCTTTCTTCTTTTCCTTTCTTTTTTGATTACAAAAAGGTGGGCCCCGATTCCTGTTCTAGGTTGCTCCTTAAATACTCCTCTCTTTGATACTTTGTACACGTGTTGCCCCAACTCCCCCTTAGCCTAGATATTTCTTTTCTCAGTGCCTTTGAATAGTAACCAGAAGTTTCCCTTCCACTGTTCAGGTGTCACTTCCCCATTAATGCGGCCAGGGTGGTGGTAGGTGCGGGTCTTTAATGTGGAGGTGGTACTTTTATCTTTGGTATTTCTCTAACATCGGTGCTTCCGGGACATTCAAGGGTTCACCCTTTTAACCATTTGTATTGACGGTGTCATTCCCTAACCTTTACCATGAAGTCCCGGGTTCTCCGGTGTCCGTCCGAGGGGAAGTTCACCCTCGGCTGGATCCTCGGATCCTCGGCAAATGGGCCGACCCGCAGTACTAACAGATTCCAAACCCATGAGCAGGTCGGCCTTCCTTAGCACGGCCCAAAAGGCCCACATTCCCATCAGGATCTTTTTACTCCCCACAATAGCCCCTAAAAACTCTAATTTTCAACGTCCGAGGAGAAAAATAGGGTTTTGATCCGACGAGAACCTACTCCACACACTTTGTGAGTGATGGCACGTGTGGAAATCGTTTCGCGTCCCAGAAGATGCCACTTGGCGGTTTTATTTTCAACAACGCGCGCATTTATTACTACAAGTTACACTTTGTCCCCCACGTTCAACGGCGAGATGGGCATCCAACGGCCCTCGTTACTCCACGAAAATTTGGGCGGGATAAATATAATTTCGAGGCCGCTTTTCCGCACGCCATGACGCTTCGGGAACCTGCGCCTTCATTTAATTCCCTAGGGGTTAATCCCATCAAAACATCAGCCATCATACTTTACCTGCAGAAAACCGTGGAAATTTGCACACCTTCAACTTTGTAAGTTTTTGTTCTTTCTATTCTTAACCTTTTCTCCTCGGTCCTTGTCCTCGGCTGTCACTATAAGCATTCTCCCTCTTAGAGTTTAATCTTTCGTTCCTCTCCGTAATGGGAAGATTCAAGTGTTTAGTTGATACCGCCGCCGGGATGGAAGGCTTTAGGGCCAAGTACGTATTCCCGGCGACGTAGGTCTAGAATATTGTCAATGGCGGAAGCGTGGCCGATTCTAGGAAAGAGGAGAGGTTATCACCCCAATGATAGCCTTTATAGAGGGTGGGATGGCCCTCCCAATGAAACCTCGTAACTAGGGGAGTACCTTCGCAACCATCGGTTGTGTCCCGATCGTTGCCTCCCAAACGTTTTTAGAGTTTTGGGTAGCGTTGATGCTCTAAACGAGCAAATGGGTCTAAACCTCTCCTGGCATGATGTCGTTTTTCTGTACGAGTCCCATAAACTCTCCAATGTAGGTTACTACATTAAGTCTCGTTCTAGTGTCGTTAGGTTAATCTCCTGTCTGCCCAAATCCAACAAAGGCATGAAGGACAACCACCTGATCGTCTCTGGGAACTGGCACGACGGCCTCCACTGCCCAGTTGAGTGGGGGGACCCAGGTGCGATGCCATAGGATTAATCTCCCCACAACACAACTTCCTCTAACACACACAAAAATGAGTATTCATAATTACTTAAACTTATTACATATCTGTGTGAATCTGATCAGGCTTGTTTGTTTTGACGTCTTTTTTGCAGATAAGCAACACGTGCGCCCTCGTTTAGTCACCGTAACATCGCGAGACCCTAAACCAGTACTTCGCTCGAGGTGTTCGTTAGTGAAGACTTACAACTCGTGAGCTGCTCATCTCATTCCCGGGGTACACTCCCATATCCTCGGACTTCCAGGAGATAGAGAACGCCATAATTGCGGGTGACCGAAGACGAAGGAGAATAAACGTAGCCCGGCCCCACTTTTTGGACGACCGCGAGCTCCCTGATGCCCCCCACACTGTGTTGTTCAACCAACCCATAGCGGCAATTCCCCTCGCCATGCACTCTCAGGCAACTATTATTCCAGAAGAGCAGGTGTCTTCTTCACATACACTAGACGAGGAGATAGATCAATTCCATTTTGAAGACACCGAGAGACCTCGAGGGAATCAGTTCGTCGTACTCTCCGACGAGGAGGAGGAAGCCACCGAGGCCTCTGGAATTGTAGGGTTTGTAGTTGCCCTACCCGAGGACGAATCGAGGAAGATATGGGCGGTGGATGAAGGGTCTCCTAACCAATAGAGCCGCGAAGGTTATGGCGAAAAAGACGGGGGACGTCCCAAGTTCCCCCATCTTTGCCACCTCCCCCTCCTCCAATCGAGCCAAAACTTCCCGAGGATCCCAAGAAAAAGAGAAAGGGGGATATTGGGGGACGATCGGTAAGGACCCCGAAACCACGACAACAACTCCCACCGGTTCGGCGGCGAAGGCTGGACAAAGGCAAGGGTAGGGCCCGCTCGGGTTGAAAGCGGGGAAATCAGGGAAGAGGCCGAAGTGCGCCGAGCACCACCACCGGGTCCCCCGACTTAAGACGGACGGCGCACCCATCTGCCAATCCAAAACAGGGCGGTTCAACAAGGCCATGCCCACCACTTGGCCGAAGTGTTGGAGCGCCTCTTCTGTTGCCCAAGGACATGGAGACCTTGGAAAAAATGAGCCGGCCACAACTATTCCTCTCTTTAAAAAGGGATTTGCCGTAAGTTTACCACTTTTTAGGAAGATTCCACTTTTAACAATATTCGTAAGTTTGCTTACTATTCCTGATTCCATCACACTTTGTTACGAGCCATTCGTAGGAGGTCTTTGTAGCCGAGAAATTTATAGAAGATACTCGGAAGAAGGCCGGGATCGAGCCGGAGATTAAGTGGAGACAAAGAAGTCCAGGCACAGCTCTTTGCGAGAATGAAAAGCTTACCTCGGAGGTGGGCCGGGCGGAGAGAGAAAAATGGGGTCGAGTCAAACTTGAAGACTATGAAGACCCAGATAGAAGGGCAGCGCAAGCTCCTTCGCGAAAAAGATGATGAGCTCGCCCGAGTCCAACGGGAACGCTCGGATTTGGAAAAAGAACTTGCGCTGAGGAAGGAAGAAGCCAGCTCATTCCAACTCTCTCTACGGGCCGCCAAGGGCGGGGTTTCGAGGAAGGGGTAGCAACCACCGAGGAGCAGCTGACAGAGGACTTCGCGGCTTTGTGCCGGGAGTACTGTTAGAAAGTCTGGGGGGAAGCTTTAAACGTAGCAGGAGTTCCTCTATCCTCGGATCTGAGGAAGTTCGAGAACGTTTGGCTTCCCCTGGAGATACAGGAAATTGAAAAGGCTCCTACTGCTACTCCTACCCCTGAGACAACTCTTCCTGCTCTTCCTCCCACGGTCCCGAAGCCAATTCCAGATCCTACAGAACCTTCGGGTTCCAATAAAGACAAGGAAGGAGGCGGAGATGCCGAGAAGGGCCTTAGCCAAGCCATGGAATCCAATGTCCCTCCAACGAAAGTAGCAGACAAAGGACAAAAGGTTACGTCTCTCCTTTTGAGTTGGAGCTGAAAAGACGAGAGGGAACCAGCACTTCGGCAGATCCTCCTCCAAAAGCTCAGGACCTAACTTAGGGCTTCTCTTTCTCCATGTTCAGCCTTTATATGTAATGCATGTCCAAATGATTAATGAAGAACAACTTTATTTGATTTTCACCCGTGTTGCATCTGTTTTTACTTTATTCTTTTTATACTTATCGCAAAAGTTTCCCATTAATACATAGCAAAAGTTTCTCAGAGTAAACAAATCTAACTCCAAGGATTGCACAATCATAACTTCCACATAATTACGCGCATGTTATTAAAGATTTAACAGAAGGTGACATGGTTGAGATATTTAAACAATGCCTTGATTAAAAAAGAAGAAAAGACCTCATATAACGATCAAACCCTTGTAATGTATAGCACCGTTTCTAGTAGGATGTAAGGTCTGAGGACCATTCCTTACACAAATTTGCTTATCACTTAAAGATATGAAACTTAAGATCCGAGTTAATAAACAGTAACGCCTTAACACCCAGACATAATAAGGAGTTAACTTTGATCAAAGTCGTGGTCCGAAGATAACACTTAACCAATTTTCCGTTTGATTCTTAAAAATTGTAACTTCAAATGTTATATTTCCCAAAGCAGGAGGTCCGAAGACCGGCATAACTAAGGTTCTGTTTAACAAATGACAAGACATCAATTTCCACAAGGTTTGTGGTCCGAGGACCGCACTTATCCAAGTTTCTATTTGATTCTTACAAACGATAACCTCAAATGTTAATTTTCCCAAAGCAGGAGGTCCGAGGACCCGGCCTAACTAAGGTTCTGTTTAACAAATGACAAGACATCAATTTCCACAAGGTTTGTGGTCCGAGGCTCGCACTTAACCAAATTTACGTTTGATTCTTAAAAATGACAACCTCAAATGTTAATTTTCCCAAAGCGGAGGTCCAAGACCCGGCTAACTAAGGTTCTCGTTTAACAAATGACAAGACATCAATTTCCACAAGGTTTGTGGTCCGAGGACTGCACTTAACCAAGTTTCTGTTTGATTCTTAAAAATGACAACCTCAAATGTTAATTTTCCCAAAGCGGGAGGTCGAGGACCCGGCCTAACTAAGGTTGTTTAACAAATGACAAGACATCAATTTTCACAATGTTTGTGGTCCGAGGACCGCACTTAACCAAATTTCGTTTGATTCTTAAAAATGACAACCTCAAATGTTAATTTTTCCAAAGCAGGAGGTCCGAGGACCCGGCATAACTAAGGTTCTGTTTAACAAATGACAAGACATCAATTTCCATAAGGTTTGTGGTCCGAGGACTGCACTTAACCAAGTTTCTGTTTGATTCTTAAAAATGACAACCTTAAATGTTAATTTTCCCAAAGCAGGAGGTCCGAGGACCCGGCCTAACTAAGGTTCTGTTTAACAAATGACAAGACATCAATTTCCACAAGGTTTGTGGTCCGAGGACTGCACTTAACCAGGTTTCTGTTTGATTCTTTTAGAATAATAGCTTCAAGCGTTAGAGATACTCATAACTTTGAGATGTTAGCTGACAAAAGCAAATTTCATTAATAATAATACCTTCTAAGATTATTTACATTCCATGGGCGTGGTACAATTTTTTCATCTAGATCAACTAGCCGATATGACCCTATGCCTGCTACTGAAACAATGCGATAAGGGCCTTCCCAGTTGGGTCCTAGCTTACCCCAAGCTGGGTTTTTAGAGGTGCCAACAACTTTTCTTAGCACAAGATCACCAAGTGCAAGTGGCCTTAGCCTCAGGTGGGCATCATATCCTCGTTTTAACTTCTGTTGATAGTAAGCCATTTGAACCATAGCTGCCTCGCGTCGTTCCTCAAGTAAATCAAGACATTTCTCCAGGAGTCCATCGTTATTCTCCGGGCTAAAAGAACTTGTCTTTGGGGTAGGAAAACCAGATTCCAAATGTATGACCGCCTCGGCTCCATAAGTCATAGAGAATGGCGTTTCTCCAGTGGACCTGCGCGGTGTGGTCCGATACGTCCACAGAATGTGAGGGAGCTCTTCTACCTATCTGCCTTTCGCATCGTCCAACCTTTTCTTCAGCCCACTGACAATGACCTTGTTAACGGCCTCGGCTTGTCCATTTCCTTGAGGATAAACTGGGGTGGAATATCTATTTATGATACCCATGTCACCACAATACTTCCTAAAAGCCTTACTATCGAACTGGACACCATTGTCTGAGATGAGTGTGTGTGGTATTCCGAATCTAGTGACGATGTTTTTCCAGACGAACTTCTTGGAGTCAACATCTCTAATATTTGCTAAGGGCTCGGCCTCAACCCATTTAGTGAAATAGTCTGTTCCCACGAGAAGCCATCTTTTGTTACCTGTTGCCCTTAGGGAATGGCCCAACTATGTCTAGTCCCCACGTGCGAAGGGCCAAGGACTGGAAAGGGGGTTAAGAACTCCTCCAAAGGTTGATGAATATTAGGGCGAACCTCGACACCGATCGCATTTCCCCTGGCATAGTCTTGAGCCTCCCCTTGCATATTGGGCCACCAATAACCCTAAATTAGAGCTCTGTGGGCTAAGGATCTTCCCCGGTGTGGCCGCCACAAATCCCTTCTCAGTTCTTCCGAAGCCCTTCCGTTGAGTCGGGGTGTACACACAACAAGTACGGTCCCGAAAAGGATCGTTTGTACGATTTCGGTCCTCGGACAACCAGGAAACGCGGCGCCTTTCGGCGTATCTTATACGCTTCAGATTTGTCTTCAGGAAGGACATCATTCCTAAGAAAAGATATGACCGGGTCAATCCAACTAGGTCCAGGCCTTATTAGATGGATGCGAGGTGCGTCGGCAATGACAACAGAGGGTTTTAGTAAATCCTCAACGAGAATAACCCTGGGTAAACCTTGAGCCGAGGTAGTTGCCAGCGTGGCTAAGGAGTCTGCATGGGTGTTTCCGCTCCGAGAGATATGGGTTAAGGCGAAGGAGTCAAATTCGGCAACTGGCGTTTGATCTCGGGCCAAATATTCTCGCATTCTCGGGGTCTCTAGCCTCCATGGTCCCCACACCTCGGCCGACCACCAGTTGAGAGTCCGAGAAGACATGGACTTCCTTTCCACCCATCTTACGTACCGTCTGCATGCCCACCAAGACTGCTTCATACTCGGCCTCATTGTTAGTAGCCGAGAAGGCCAATCTTAAAGATTTTTCAAAGACAATTCCTTTAGGAGACATTAGAACAAGTCCAATACCAGACCCTCTCTGATTAGCAGCCCCATCCACATACACTTTCCAAGCCGAGGCACTGCGGCGTGATCACTCCAACCGGATTTTGCATCCATGTGTGCTTCCTTCGAGCTTCTTCTAGCAATGGTTCGGCTTCTACCACCAAGTCGGCGGGGACCTGGCCTTTCACCGAGGTGCGAGGCTTGTACTTAACATCAAAAGCCCCAAGATGGTCCCCCACTTTGCTATCCTTCCCGAGTGTAGTCGCACTACGTAATCGCCTTAAGGGGCACCGGGTCTAACAACCCGCGTGCGAGACTCGAAAATAATGGGGAAGCTTTCGCGTGGCATGAACCACGGTCGGAGCGCTTTCTCTGAGGTTGATAACGCACCTCGGCATCACCTAAAGACTTACTAACATAATATACCGGTCTTTGCACCCGTTATCATCTCTTATCGGGACCAGCCGGCCGCGTGGACGGCCGCCACCGCGATAAGCAAACAAAATCTCATGTGCCTTCGGACGAGACGGAATGGGTGGCCGAGAAAGATATTGCTTGAGCTGTTGAAAAGCTAACTCGCTCAGTCCTCGGTCCATTGGAAACCCTTTCCACTTATTCAACGAGTTGGAAGAAAAGGACGACACCGGTCGGTGACCGAGATATGAATATTCAAAGGCAGCAATCATTCCCGTTAGCTTCTGGATTTCTTTTGGGTTCCGAGGAGGCTGCAAGTCTTGAATAGCCTTGACCTGCTCCGGATTTACCTCTATGCCTCTATGAGTAATCATGTAACCCAAAAAATTTTCAGGCCCCACGCCGAAAGAGCACTTTGAGGCGTTGAGGCGCAACTTGTACTTTCTTAGTATCCGAAAAGTGTCGGCCAAATCTTTCACGTGTGAGGGTATTGTTTTGCTTTTCACCACCATATCGTCAACATATACCTCAATGGTTTTCCCCATTTGCTGTTCGAACATTCTGGTCATCATTCTTTGATAGGTAGCCCCAGCATTCTTTAAGCCGAATGGCATGACCTTATAATGATAATTCCCGCGTCGGTGTAATGAAGGCGGTTTTCTCTGGTCCTCTAATGCTAAGGGAATACGGTGGTAACCCCGGAAGGCGTCCAAAAAACTCATCCGGGGGATGTCCGATAGTGGCATCCACCGGTTGATCAATACGTGGCATTGGGAACGAATCTTTGGGACAGCCTTGTCGGATCGTTGAAGTCCACACATACCACTCCACGTTCCATTCTTCTTTTTGACAACAACCGCATGGGCCAACCACTCGGGGTAGAAAACCTCTTTGATAGCACCAACTCTTTTAAGTTTAAGAACCTCTTCCTTCACGCCCTCGGAATGTTCCCTGGAAGATCGCCGAGGTGGGCCGCCTTCTAGGAACGATATTTGGATTGACATTTAAGTGATGACAAATGAAGCTCGGATCAACGCCGGAGCTTCGCATAAGGATCCCACGCAAAAACATCAACATTGTCCTTCAAGAATTCTAACAATTCCATCTTCTCTTGGTGTGGCAAAAGTATACCGACCTTGAAGAACCTCTCTGGGTCATCGGCTACTGGAAACTTCTCCAACTCCTCACAATATGTCTCCTCCCCTGTCGCCATCCTGCGGATGAACGGGAGCGGTTAATTGCTATAAACCTTTGGTGATCGAGCCGAAGATTCGGCCTCACGTCCGATGCGAGGACGGCCGGCCGATATACATTGCCCGGCCACCGATTGGTCACCGAGGACTTCTTCAACACATTCCCCGAGGAAATTTAACTTTAACATGCAAGGTAGAGGAGACGGCTCCAAGAGCGTGCGCCCATGGCACGGCAAGGATGGCTGTATATGGGGAGTACGCGTCAACCACAATAAAGTCCACCTCGACCATTTCGGCGGATTGAACGGGCAAACGAATCTGTCCTTCGGCACAACGGCTCTCCCTTCAAAACTTATGAGCGGCGAATCATAAGGAGTAAGATCTTCCAACTTCAACCTTAACCCCTTGAATAGATCGTGGTACATGATATCCGCACCGCCGCCCCGGTCTATCATCACCCTTCTCACATCATAGTTCCCTATCCTCGAGGGTGACCACAGAGCATCGTCGTACGGGCCGGATGGTCCCTACCTTATCCTCCTCGAAAAAACCTAGGACGGGCAAAGTGCCCTTCAACCTCTTCGGCCTGCTACCCACGTCCTCGGCCTGAGGATGGGAAACCGCCATCACTCTAGTGGGACATGAGCCGGTTCTACCAGGTGCCGCGAAGATAACATTAATTGTTCCCAATGCTGGCCGAGATGAATTATTCCTCTGGTTGTTTGAGCCAACTTGGTGACACCCGCCCAGCTGGCCGACACAAGTCTTGCTTCAACTTTCCCTCAGCCGACGAGTTGTTCCAGATGGTTCCACGGGATCCGACGGTTCTCGGTAGTGTGGCCCACATCCTGATGGTACTGACAAAAGAGGTTTTGGTTTCTTTTCGCAGGGTCCCCTGCCATCTTACTGGGCCATCTGAAGAAGGGCTCTTTACGAACTTTCTCTAGAAACTGATGCACTGGTTCTCGGAACACAGTATTTACACTGAGTCTGCGCCGAGCCGGATTACCCGAAGTAATCCCTCCGCTTGTTGTTGTGATATCAGTCCGACCTGAAATCCCTTCTCTCCCGCGGATAACCTTCTCATTTCCCTTCCCCGCTTCGAAAGTCTTCCTCTGCCACTTTTGTACTCGTCAATACGATCCATAAGGCGACGTACTGTTGCCGGACGGGCTTTTTCGTCAAAGACTTTCTTAGGTCGTGGTCGGTAGGAAGACCTACCTTAAAGTGTATTAAGCGCCACCTCATCAAAATCACCATCTATTTCGTTAAACATTTCCCGGTATCGGTCGGAGTATGCTTTCGGCGTCTCCCTTCCTTCATGGCCATGGATAGCGGCGAGTCCAATGGCCGAGGGACTCTGCTACACGTAATGAACCGCGAAGCGAATGCCCTGGTTAGCTCCCCGAATGAGCCTACGGACCCCGATTTGAGACCGTTAAACCATCTCGTAGCCACGGGTCCCAACTCGGAGGGGAAAACTTTACACATCGAGTCTCATTGTGAGAGTGCACGCCATCCTCTGGTTGAAGTGACTCACGTGCTCCACCGATCGTCCGGCCATTATAGATGGTAAAGGTGGGGCCGGGTGAACCTCCCGGGAAGCCTCCCCTCTCAATCCTCCGTGAAAATGGAGATTTAGAGAGTTGGTGCAACGCCCTACTCATAGTATCGTTGCCTAAGCCCCTAGAACGAAGCTTCTTACGTCGGCGGGTTGGGCGCGGTTGTCCTCCTCACCGAGGACGTTGCACCGGTGGGGGAGCGCGACCTCGAGCCGTAGCCACCTCCCCTATCCTTCTCCAAGGAAGAATTAGACGAGGACGGTGAAAACTTACGTTTAGCACGGCGCAACTTTCTCTTCAAACGATTGATTTCCTTCGCATGGATTTAGAACCCTCCTCGTGGGTGGTGCTACCCCGCTACGAGTATGGCTAGCGCCGGGTATTCGTATGGACACTCCCTTCACGATCCCTTCGACGTTCAAGACGTTCGAAATGATCTTCCGGTTGTGATCCACTGTGACTCTGCATGGTGAGAGCCTAAACTGCCATAATGTTCCTACCTCTTCTGCAGACTAGATTTCCACGTACGCGCCGATTGTAAGTGCACGGTGCACCCGCCCCCAGAAACGGTTACGGGCTCGGGCCCAGAGCCTTAAACAATATGAATTTGTAGAGTGTGGGCTTGAAACCCAGGTTAGAAATGTGTGAGGATTAAATGACAAGCCAAAGATTGCAAACACTCAAAAACAACGGGGAATATTGTAAATCAACCTCCTCGGACGAAGCCAAGAGTTGTTCTTATATTATCTCTTTCTCTTTCTTCTTTTCCTTTCTTTTTTGATTACAAAAAGGGGGGCCCCGATTCCTGTTCTAGGTTGCTCCTTAAATACTCCTCTCTTTGATACTTTGTACACGTGTTCCTTTACTTCCTTAGCCTAGATATTTCTTTTCTCGGTGCCTTTGAATAGTAACCGAAGTTTCTTCCATCGTTCGGTGTCACTTCCGTTAATGCGGCCAGGGGTGGTAGGTGCGGGGTCTTTAATGTGGAGGTGGCGCTTTATCTTTTGGTATTTCTCTAACATCGGTGCTTCCAGGACATTCAAGGGTTCACCCCTTTTAACCATTGGTCTTGACCGTGTCATTCCCTAACCTTTACCATGAAGTCCCGGGTTCTCCGGTGTCCGTCCGAGGGGAAGTTCACCCTCGGCTGGATCCTCGGATCCTCGGTAATTGGGCCGACCCGCAGTACTAACAGATTCCAAAACCATGAGCAGGTCGGCCTTCCTTAGCACGGCCCAAAAGGCCCACATTCCCATTAGGATCTTTTTACTCCCCACATGAATAACATCCATATTATAAAAAATTTATTTTTTAAAGTTCTTTCAGGTTAATTTTTTAGTCATATATTCTTAAAGCTAAAGGAATTATGAGCAAATGAAAAACAATTAATGCATTCTTTAAGAAAAAAGATATTAGCGATTCAGAAATTTCATATTCAATAAACATATGATTTATATTTTTTATATCAATACTTCGAATCAGCCCCTCTATGTAAAAATTCCTGGCTACGCCCCTGCGTGCCGTCATGTGGTGTGGGGTCGACAAATCCACATCAAAGACCCCCTTTTTTATTCAACAAGAAAAAAAGGGATCATCCGTGCAAAATACGGAACATTGTTATACTTCGGCAAATATTTCAAAGCCGGGTAAGAAGTAACAGCCCAATTGAAGGCAAAGCTTTTACTTCACCACAAGCTATAAAGTATAAACATTTTAGCGGTAGATAATTTCTTCATTGGAGAGAGAGAGAGAGCCTGATTAAAATACATGTACAAAAATTCACTAAAAATGCATTATAACTTCATTACTACCGAATAAATCACTATGAAAGGGAAGATAGCAACAAAAAAAGACCAGCACACTTTGCTGTTTGACAAAAGACATCAAAGGAAGAAAATGTTTTCCACAATGCATGTTAAAAACTCACGTTTCAGGTATGTGTCGAACAGATTGCCTGTAACAACTTCTACAGTATCACCAACAGGCAGTATGTGGACATACTTCCCATACTTAACATCAGGGCACTGGTGCACAGATACAACATCCCCAAGCCGGACCCTCAGATTTGATGTTAACCTTGTTCATCCTAATCTTTGGCTCCCCACATGTTTCATCAGGAATAGCAATGCAGATTGTGTCCTTCCACTTCTTTACCTGCCATCCAGTTCATCAAATGTAAATAAAACACACAGCACATTAAACCAAGAACAAACATTGTGAAACAGACTGTCAGGAGCTCAAAAATGAACCAAAAATGATTCCCATCCTTAGGAATCACAAACACTACATTTATACATTTTATAGAAACAGATACCCAAACAGATACAACCGAACAATCACAACAATTACTAAAGTGCAAAAACCAAGTTTTAGTCTGCTGGAAGTTGCAAGAGTAGTGTCCCAAGCCCCTACAACTTTGTTGTAAATTCTCAACACGCTTTATCCTATTCTTACCCAAAAAAAAAAAAAAAAAAAAAAAAGTAGAGAAGGAGAAATTTGAGGAGCAGACTTTTCTGTGCAAAAGTGGGATTCAACTTGGAGTTTCAATAATTTGGGAAAGACCAGGAATCAGAGCTGAATAATTCTGATTCCATAATGCTAACAAACATCTTATGGCATTCAAAGCATCCATTGTCCTACCCAGATACGGCTCATAATCATGAATAAAACTCCATTATTTGGCCAAAAAAATAATGTACTCAAAGATTCCCAAACAGTCAATCCCCTAAAAACTTCATAGTTTTGAAATGAAGTGGTACGCATTAGCCAAACCCAAACTATAAAAGGCTTATATCAAACCAAACCCACAAACAAAGTTCACAAAAAAAACACACCACAACAACAATTCACCCAAAAAAAAACGCAAAGCGAGACTTCAGGAACCAAATTTAAAAATAAAAAACATAAAAATCCCTTAAATCTGATACCTTGATGAGAATCGTGTCGCCACGGAAAAGTTGGAGCTTCTGTATGGTATCAAGGTGCAAAGCAACGAAGGAGTTGTCGTCGTAGACTGCCTCGTCAACAAGAAGCCGATTCAGCATCTTTTTCCTCTCTAGAATCGCCATCAAGAAGTCCTTCCCCAACTTCCTGAAAAATCACAACCACACTCGGATACATTTACGCCGCTGTGATGCCACCGTATCTTCCAACGATGTCATTTTTGGGAGTAATCCAAGTACTGCCTCTGAGGCTGAGGCTCCAACAACAATTGAGACTAAGCTTCCAACACAACGCCGGCTAAGGTTGAGATTCCACGCCAGTATCGGGTATGTTTTTCTTACATTTTCAACTTTTAAATCTAGGTTTTAGGTTAGTCGTCTAACTTTTGTTGGACTCTCATTGCGCAGAGTGAACCTCTTCAAAGTACTCAGATTTATTTGTAAAATTGTATATATTGATTTGCAAAAAAAAACCAAAAAGGTTTATTTTTTTCAAATAAAAAATTTATCTGCAAGCCGTAGTGATTATATTTTGCTAGATCTTAGCGGCTTAGATGAGTTTCTTACTCATCTATATCATTTTGTCGAGACCAACACAATGGACTTTCTGGAGACCAACAAGTGTACAGAGTTCTTGCTTGAGACAAGAACTATGACAGATAACAAGTAGTTTTTTTTTTTTTCCTTTTTAAATTTAATAATTTTTTTTTTAAAAAAAATCCTATTTTAATTTCAGACATGCACATTTACTACACTTTTTGAAGAAGAGTGCCCAATCTTGCGGATTAGGATGGTTGGAGGCAACCACAATCACTCTTGCTATTCCAGTTGACTGGTCATTTTGATCATTGATATGCGGGTTGGTCTCAATTCGGTAAGAAATTACTTGATGTTCTAGTAAACATGATATCACTTTCATCGAGCATCTGGCTAGTACTTTGGAGAGGCAACAATAGCTAACGAGGCACCTACAAGTCTTGCTAGACCATCCTGGTTCATGATTACCCTCGACTTGGTTCATGACTAGATGATCCAGCAAGACCATCCTGGTTCATGATTACCCTCGACTTGGTTCATGACTAGATGATCCAGCAAGACCTATAGGTGTCTCGTCAGCTATTGTTACCTCTGCAAAGTACCAGTCAGATGGTCAGTGAAAGTGATATCATGTTCTACTAGAACATCAAGTAATTTCTTACCGAATTGAGACCAACCCGCACATCCATGATCAAATGACTAGTCAACTAGAATAGCAATAGGGTGGTTGTCATTTACTACACTCTTGGAAGAGTAAATGGGTATGTATGAAATTAAAATAGGATTGAATGAAATTTTTTTTATTTTAGAAAATTTATTAAATTTAAAAATTTAAAATAAAATAAAATAAAATAAAAACTCCGGTCTTGTCTCAAACAAGCTGTAGTCCCCAGAAAGTCCATTGTGTTGTTCTCGACAAAATGATATAGATGAGTAAGAAACTCATCTAAGCCACTAAGATCTAGCAAAATATAATCCCTACGGCTTGCAGATAAATCTTTTATCTGAAAAATTAAGCCTTTTCAATTTTTTTGCAAATCAATGTATACAATTTTATCTATAAATCTGAGTACTTTGAAGAGTAATTTTATCTAAACGTTGAAAATGGAAGAAAAAATACCCGATACTGGCTTGGAATCTCAACCTCAGCCAATGTTGGTGTTGGAAGCTCAGTCTCAGCTGGTGTTGGAGCCTCACCCTCAATCTCAGCTACTTGGATTTGCTCTGAAAAATGACATCGTCATACAATACAATGGCATCACCACGCCGTAAATGTATTCAGCTGGAGAACAGTGTGTAGCTACAACCGGAGCAGCAGCGTACAGGAGTGCACAGAATATACGGAAGAACATATGTCGGAGGATGGTATGCCGGATCAATGTATGGAACAACACATGCCGAAGCAGCATCAATCGAAGTCGAAGCCTCAAGGTTAGGGTTTGCATTTTCATCCATGAGTATTTCTCTCTCTTCCTTTCTAAAAACCCTAACTCTCTCAATCTTCTTCTTTCTTCTAATTTGGCTTTGACGGTTCTATCTAGAATGATAGGAGTATTTATAGTTGCAGGATGGTACAAAGCCATGCCAGCATGCGCCTGGGAGGAAAAACTGAACACGGAGCAGGGACACTGAAAAGAACGAAAAAGGAAGAGACTCATAAGGTATCTATTTTAAATATTAGGTTGGGTAGCACATGCTTTGGGTGGCCCGTGCAAAGCACGTGCTACCCTGCTCCTAACAAAATCAATATAGAGTTTTTATTTAAAGAAATATATGTAAGAAAAAAATTGTATATCATACAATGCTAATCTCATTCATATATGAATTATAATTACACAAATTTAAATTAAATATTCAAATATGAACATCTATTATACTACGATAGTTTTTTAGAACATATTTGTTAAAAGCAATATCCATTCAATAAAAACTTCTAAGAATGCTTACAAATCTCATTCTTCAACAATAACCTACCAAGTTTTGCTACGACATTGTAATAATATTTAATTTTTCACAATTAATGTTGTCATATGTTGTAATAAAAGCTCTTCATCAAATACCTGCAACCATCCATAACAAAATTTTTGTTATTCATCTTACATTTTAGCTTACTTCGTTTTAGTGAACACCCTTTTAAGCAAGAAAATAAATAAAAGAGAACAAGATACAAAAGGTATATTTGTCATTAGATAAGACTATAGGTCTAGAACATTAAAACCTAGTAAATCAATGTTAGGTAACAAATAAAACACCCTATATCACCATTCCAACTTTCCAAGTATGACTGCCAAATAAAATTCTAAATAAAAATAAAAATTGAAACAAAAAACACCCAGTTTAGATATGTTGAAATAACATAATGAAGCTAAATTAACTGACACAATCACATAGTGAACCTGTAATAACACTTGCAAAAATATGACATGCTTAAATTGAAAAAACATATAAAATTAAATTCAATCAAGCAAAAGAAGTAGAATCCATAATTTGGAGTCCAGGGTGCATGAAGATTTAGAGGAGGAAGTTTGAAGTTGTGCATATTTGCATTTTTGAAAATCAAAACTGAGGGATTTTATATATACCATCATTGAAGCAACCAAAGTCCAAAATAGCTTCCATATATACAAAAGACCAAATTAGAATAATTTCTTTAGATATCCAAGTAATTCAAAATTCATATCCCTAATCCTTTTTTCTTGCCTTTTTCTCAGTTACTTTGAGAAGAGAGGATAAGGAGTATGCACATTTTAATAAGCTAGCAAATACAAAGAAAAGAATTTTGAAATCACTACGGTTGCTTTTGTGATGTCTACCAATGGCTTAGAGTATCTGTTGTACGCATCAGTCCATATTCTCAAAACTAATACCAGCTTTGAATTTTCCTTACAATTACATCAAAATATCAATAAGGTGATAAAGAAAATATAAAAGGGAACATTCTATCATAGCTGTGACCATGAATACTGAATAAATGAGATAGTGAGAAAACACTCACCTTTATCATTTAACACTCCAAATGCCAAGTCATATAACAAGTCTTTCTAGAAGCTAAGCAAGCTATGATGCATGAACATGGACACGGACACAGATACGGCGATACGGCAATTTTTGAAAAACAAAGACACGACACGGCGTGGACACGGCAATTAAATAATTAATTAAATTTTATATTTAGGCATATTTTTAAATATTTTTAGACATAAAATACGTTTATATCTAGAATTTAAATTATGTACTAATTACAGATAAGTAAACTAACACCCAAAGTAGTACAATAATACACATGAAATGTTTAGAGAAGTTTAAATAGACTACATTCAATATCAAACTAAAAATATAAAAGGAAATAAGCAGGACACACACAAAAAAAAATCACTAAATTCATAATAAACGTTATAATTTATAAGACAAGGTTGAGTAAAGAAGAAAAAAAAATTTTAATATATATATATATAGACACAATAAAGTATAACACAGTGAGTGGGATTAAAAAAAAAAAAAAAGTTTGGGTGTTATAAATATAACACACCACAGTACACCAAGTCAAAGGTCCTAAGCAATCAGCAGATAAAAGAAGAAAAAAAAATTGCGAAACAAAGAGAGAGAAGAGAAGCTTAGATTTGTCCACGCCGAGAGAGGGAGAGATCAGAAGGAACAAAGGGAGCTCGCTGACTCGCAGATCAGCCTGATGTAGCTCCGGCGAGGGACAAAGGGCAGCGGGCAGAGGGAAATCAACAGTTGGGCTATGTGGGTTTCTGATTTGAGATTTTTCACTTCTCTCTTCTGGGCTGTGTGGAATTTTTTTTTTTCCACTGCTGGCGTGTCCATCGCGTTGGTGCCGTGTCAGAGAAGCGAAAAAAAAAAAAAAAAAAAAAAACCAACACTGCTCAAACACCAGAGTCCAGCGAGTCTTACGGATACATTAGCAAAAATGCCGTGTCAGTGCAACCTAGTAAGCAAGAAAACAAACTTGAACTAATGATTCTTCATAACAACTGGGAGGCACGACAACTCTAAAAGCTGTATTATTATGTATTATATTATTTGCCGAAGTGTAAATTAGTTGTATCTTCTAACCATTGTGCATGAGTAACTCTCAATTTCGCTCATGTACAACTCTAGGTGTTCTAACCACGCAAAATCTTGCAAGCTTAAGGAAAATAAGGGTTTGTTGCTCTTTTCCACTACACTTCATTGCATTTCTTTTTTTACTGTCAACGCTTGGGCCCTTTTGTTCTATCAAGTCTGTCATAGAAACTCTGAAAGTTTCTTTTGGTTTATACTTGATAAGCATTATGTTTCTGGTCTGGTAAAGCGGCATAGAGTTAGTTTGTTCTTTATTATAAATGCAGTGTGTTCTAAAGTGTAATAATTCTATTTTCAAATTAATAAAATTTATGACTTTTAGTGGCCAACATGTTGTTCATCATGGATGAAGATATGATCTAACAAAGGGAGCTTAAGCAAGAAGGCTAAAGTACTTAAAGAATTGTTAGACAAACAACCCATGAATACATTGTGGACAAGCTGTCATGAACTCAATGAGACGGCCTAAGCTTCACAAACATGACAAACATGCATATAGACCTAGGAATGTACATAAATGGTGATTTTAGAAGCATAACCACAAAAAATAGCCTTGGAATCAGCATATACATTAGGGGGAAAGAGAGATGAGATATGATTGAATCTATTCTGCCATGGTTAGGGTTTGCCTAGATTAATAGAATCTGATCCTTGATAATTTGGATAATTTGGCACTTCGGTTTGGTCAAGCTCTTTTTAGTTATGTTAACTTGATTTAATGCAAATAATTTTCCAAGCCAAATTTGTAAAAAAGACCTAGGATAAGAATTGGGATTAGCAACTCAAAAGTTTTACAAACGAAAAGGCAAAGAAATTAGGGATGAAACATCTTAACAGAATTCTAATGATATTATTCAAAATTAATATTCATAGATGGGGTAAAAATTTTAGTCTTACACACCGATTTAATATACAAATATGCTTCAGAAGTTCATATCACATTTAGATAGAAGAACGATGAGATGAAATCCAAAACCCATGATGAAAATGAATCAAAGAAGAAGAAAAGAGATTAATTTGAGTGACAATTAATTTGATTACAGATCATTGATCACATTATGCCTAGAATCAATATATCAAATATATACATATATATATATTTTTTTATATATTCAAAAACCTAACATTTTTACCAAAAACACAAAGCATACCTTACCTTTGTTAGGATGATATCCAAAAGATTAGTACCTACTTTTGAATCAAAAAGCTTAGCTTGGTGGCTGCAAATCAAATATAACAAATTAGCACTTTCAAAAATTTTGTTTAAACCAAAAAAATTAAAAAGAGGAAGATTACAAACCCCATGACCACCACCATTACCAGAAACAAAAACAACAACAATTGATATAATCTTCTCAACTTAAAAATGAAAGTGACTCATTGACATTCTAGGTCAAGGAAAGCTTCAGTGAATTATATTGAGCCAGAGCCTATTAAAACCCAGCAAACCTTAGCAAACTGGAGTCTAAATTAACACACACAGCACCTATTTTGTGTATGCAACACTTTGGTCCACACAAGTCATCGAGAATCATAAGCTTTACACCTGTTTTTATTAGCAGCCAACTACTTATTTATTTATAGATAAAGGCAACATGTAATAAACATATCAGGTTAACTTATGCCTGCAAAATCAACATAAAAGGGTGACATCTTGATCCAAATTATCAAATAGATGGGCACACATTTATTGAAAAGAAATAGTAACACTCCATTTGCTTCTATGTCGGTGGTGGTGGTGGTGCGGTGACAATGGTGGCAATAGTGGTAGTTGTGGCAGTAGCACAAAGGACTGGAAAAGGTGATGGCACCAGGGAATGGTGGAAAATGCTTTCCACTTCTTAAAAAACTGAAAACATTTTCTGATGAAGCATAAGATCGTGATGTTTGTCAAGATAAACTCTGATTTGTCTTGGGCAAAGGAGGCCATATCATTGATGAAAAAAGATATGGATATATAAATTATAAATCAGGCTCTCTTGAACAAATACAGGTGTAGCACACTAATGAATTTGGCAAGAATTTGGAGCACAAGTATATAATAGAACTTTGCAACCACTGCACACAATCGTAGATACAAAATTTATTACAAAACTTACATATTTGTATTTGGAAAATGTACACAGTTGCTCCACCTAATGAGATTGATGTATGTTCCACAAGATGACCATATTGTCTCAACAAGTGGGTCAT
The DNA here is from genome assembly GCF_040712315.1 of Castanea sativa. NCBI lineage: Eukaryota > Viridiplantae > Streptophyta > Magnoliopsida > Fagales > Fagaceae > Castanea > Castanea sativa. The sequence continues at coordinate 41,888,645 of NC_134020.1, forward strand.
GATTACAAATAAATCTGCAGAAAAACATATTATAAAATGCATATAAGTATCTCAAAGCAAGTGGATAACATTCAAGAAAGTATGAAAATCATATAGGTAGATCTGCAGAAAAACAACAATTTTAAAATCTAATGGAGTAGGCAGCTTTTCTTTTCGGCAAAATTGGTTTTGTCTCTGGTGTATAGGTCTATATCATCAGTCCAGTTTTTCCCGTTGTTAAAAAATAGAGAGAATGACATGGGATTAGGCAAAAATGGAACCCAATTATGATTAGTGAAACTTCAAAGTGGAAATATTAGAGAGAGAGAGCACTTACCTATAGTGTGTTAGCCGAAAATACCAAAAATGGAACCAAATCCCCTTTCTTTATGATCTGTTTCTCTCTCCCTCTTTCAATATCTTCTCACCTTAGACAGGAGAAACCCACGCACACAAAACTCCATACCCAGCAGCTAAAAGTTTAGAAGAAAAGAAACCCAAAATACCATATTAGCAGATGAAAAGAAGAAATCAAGAATGGTTAATACCCATATTAGCTAATACGGGCCTTTTAGGTTTTGATAAAGAAAGGAGATTTGGTTCCATTGAAAAGAAGAAACACAGAGTTCTTTAGTGCCAAAATGAGGTCTCTCATCTTCCACCCCTCTCTGTTTGTCACTCTCACCCACTCCCATCTCTGTTTCTTGTGTAAGCAGAAAATACCCAAAATGGAACCAAATCTCCTTTCTTTATCAAGACCTAAAATACCCGTGTTAGTAAACAATCAAAGATTGAAACCCACAAGGAAATAGATACAAACACAGATCTTAAGAACAAAAAAAAAAAAGGAAATTTTGAAGAAACGGAGAAAAAACAATAAAAAAGAGATACCTACTGTAAAAATTAGTCCGCCTTTCTTCCCATGTTTTTTCTTTTTTCCTTTCTCCCTGAGCCGATCTGGTGCTGTCATCCTAAAATGATAGAGAGAAGAGATACAGAGAGTTCCAGAGAGAAAGAAGATATACCGAGAGTTCTAGAAAGAAAAGAGAGTTCCAGAACCTTCGACCTCTCCCCCTTTCATTGTTATTGTCTCTCTCCCTTTTGTTGTTTTATTAAGCCAAACGCATCGTTTAGCCCTCCACAAACGGACAAAAAACTATACTAAACCAAAAATTTACTCTAGGCATTGCCTCTCTTTTTATATAGTTAATAGAAATAGAAATAGAAAGTATTATCTATTTTAAATAGCATTATTTTTTTTTTAATGAGAAATAAATAACTTTATTATGATGAAGATAAATACATATCATCTTGAATTACAAAAGACTCAATAATTGGTGGATTTTCCTCAATCCAACTTACAAAATTGTTAATTCCTTTGGCATATCTTGCCAGAGTATGAGCTGGTTTGTTGCTATATCTCAGTACGTGGAGAAAACAAGTGGCTCGGAAGAAATGCAGCTTTTGGTGAATACCATCAATAAGGTTTGCAATGGCTATTGGGGGAGTGATCGTTCTAGTGAGGGCGTCGAAAACTGTCCGTGAGTCAGTTTCAAACACAACATCTCTAACTCCAATATCCCATGCAAAGGTGAAAGCTTCATCCATTGCTTTTCCTTCTGCTTCCAATGGACCTAGCGGTAAGGGAAGGTGTTTGCTCATAGTTGCAACCACCGATCCTTCGTGGTCCCGAATTAAGACACCTACTCCCACAGAGTTGAGTTGGTCGAAGACAGCAGCGTCCACATTAACCTTGTACCATGGTGGAGATGGTGGGACCCACCGTGGGTCCATGGCATCCTTATGTTGCAGTGGGTGATGATGCGCGAGCTGGAATTCGCAAAGCAAGGCGCGAGCTTTATGGAGAATTTTATGACTTGTTTGTCTTGGCTGTCCTACATGTACTTGGTTTCTACTAGATCACATGCACCAAGTGATGGTGATAATGAGTTCAAGAATATCATTTCCAACGTGCTGCATGTATATGAGGTACCAAAGCCAATCCTCAAAATCATGGAAATGGATTCCATGCATGTCAAAAGGGATCCCAAGATAGCCCATAGTTCAACGACTTTTGTGCACTCCCAGAATAAGTGGGTTGTAGTTTTCGTCGCTAATCCACAAGCTTTACAGAGGGGCTCATCAAGCACCTTTCTATGATAGAGATTCTCCTTGGTGGGGAGGATGTTACGGCATGCTCCCCAAGTGAAGGTCTTGATTTTATTTGGAGCATGCAAACTCCAAATCTTTTTCCAGAACGAGCTTATATCATGGCTTGTGGAGGGGGACCCAGTGGTGCTTTGCAAATGCAGAGAAAGGGCGAGCTTGTAGGCACGATTCACAGTGAAGGTTCCTCTAGGCGTGTAAGCCCAGACCTGTCGATCTTGGTTCCCATTTTTGTTGATGGGGATGCTTAGAATTTTTTTGGCATCATGGGGGAGGAAGGCTGCATTGATCAAGTTATGTTTCCATTCACCCACCATGTTGTCTATAAGAGTGCTGACAGTGGAGCTTTCGGGTAGGACACTGTAGGGTGGAGAGGTGATCATAAAGGTGGACGGTTGAGGCAGCCACTTATCCTTCCAAATGTTGATGGATGCTCCATCTCCAACCTGCTATTAACAACCTGCCTTGACAATATTTTGAGCCGCCATAATGCTACGCCATGCATATGATGGCTTTGGACCTAGTTTAGCATGGAGGAAGTCACTGTTTGGAAAATAGCGTGCTTTGAGGACACGGTGCACCAAGGAGTGTATGTTTGTTTGCAATCACCATCCTTGTTTTGCCAAGAGTGCTAAGTTAAAGGTTAATAGATCACGAAAGCCAAGTCCACCGTCTTGTTTTGGAGTGCAAATTTTGTTCCAGCTAAGCCATGCTATCTTGTTCTTTCCATTTGATTGTCCCTACCAAAATCGATGAACCATGGCAGTTAAGTCATCACAAAGTGTGTCAGGGAGTTTGAAAACACTCATGGTGTAAGTGGGTATAGCATGTGTCACTGCTTTAATAAGAATTTCCTTCCCCGCTTGAGAGAGCATTTTTTCCTTCCAACTTGATAGTTTCTTGTCAAGCTTTTCCTTTAGGGCATGGAAAGTGTTCACCTTAGAGCGGCCATCAAGAGATGGAAGGCCTAGATAAGTCTCATGCTGCCTGATTATCTCCGCCCCAAACATAGTTTTGATGTCTTCTTATAGTGCATGTGGTATGTTTCGACTAAAAAAGAGAGAAGTTTTCTCCCTATTTAGTTTTTGTCCTGAAGCAAGTTCATATGTTTCCAAGATATGTGTGAGGTGGCTGCATTCTTCTAAGGTTGCTTGGCAAAAGATGATACTATCATCGGTGAAGAAGAGGTGTGAGATACGTAGGCCTTGTGGGCAGGCAGCGACACCTCGGAGAGCACCAGTGCTTGTGGCTTTGCGAAGTAGGGCTGAAAGTCCTTCTGCACAAAACAAAAACAAGAAGGTGGATATGGGGTCCCCTTGCCTCAAACCCCAGGTAGGGGTGATGTGGCCTTGGGATTTGTCGTTAATCTTTATAGAGTAGGTAACAGATGTAACATATTGCATCATAAGGTTAACCCATCTACTATTGAAGCCCATTTTATACATAATATTTTCCAAGAAACTTCACTCTACCCTATCAAAAGCCTTACTCAAATCAAGCTTTAATGTCATTTCCCCAACTCGACCGTTTCTCTTTTGGTTTAGATGGTGCATTGTTTCAAAGGCAACTAGGACATTGTCAATGATGAGACGGTCAGACATAAGAGCGCTTTGGTTTTCCCCGATGATGTGAGGGAGGAAGCGTTTTAGTCGGTTTGCAAGGATTTTGGAGGCCAATCTAGAAATGACATTGCTTAGGCTGATGGGTCGGTATTAAGTTACCTCGGTGGGATTTTTTATCTTTGGGATGAGGGTGATGTATGTCTCATTAAAGTTAGGAGGGATGATGCCATCATTTAAAAAGTCTAGAACAACAGTTGTAACACACTCACCAGATAAAGACCAAAAATACTGGTAGAAAAGAGGGGGCATGCCATCAGGTCCCGGGGATTTCTTTGGATGCATGTGCTTCAAAGCTCTATGGACCTCTTCTGCTTGAAAAACCTGGATTAAGGAGTTGTTCATCTCAGCAGTGACCACTGGTTGGACAGCATCAATAGTGGCTGAGAAATCGGTGGGCCCATTTGTAGTAAAAATGTTGGAGAAGTAGTCTAGGATAATGTCTTCCATAACCCGGTCGTCTTCTTGCCAAACGTCGTTGGAATCACATATGCCTTTAATAAAGTTTCTGTCTCTTCGGTTTGAGGCCTTTTGGTGAAAGAAGTGGGTGTTACAGTCGCCATCAGTGATCCATTGAGTTCTTAATCGTTGGTGCCACATAGTGTTTTCAGTGAACAACCAATAGTTAAGAGCAGAGTGAACTTCTTGAATCTCCACTAAATTCTAGCTAGCATTCAACTCGAGACACTGTAGCTTCTTTTCAAGTTTCGAAATCTGTCTTCCCACGTGGCCAAATTCTAGCTTGTTCCAAGTTGTCAATCGCTCACGGCAACTGTCAAGGCAGTTCATAATTTGAGCGTCGTCAGGTTTGAAGAGGCCATCTTGCCATGCTTCTTGGACGACCTCAGCACAACAAGGATCACGCAACCACATCACTTCAAAGTGGAACAGCTGGCCCAAAGGACGTGGTCTGGCAATGGGTGGACGGAAGCGAATAGAGAGTAGGGAGTGATCCGAGGTGGACATTGGAATATGATGAACAGTAGTGCCAGGGAAGAGAGAACACCAACCAGCAGTAGCTAGTGCTCGGTCTAATCTGATGTGAATGTGACCTTCTATAGGATGATTTCTTGACCAGGCGAAATGAGACCCAATATAACCAAGGTCGAGGAAGCAGCAATGGTGGATAATTGTGCGGAAGCGATCCATCTATCTAGCTGGCCTTAAAGCACCACCTAGTTTCTCTGAGCGTTTAACTATTTCATTGTAGTCCCCCACGTAGAGCCAAGGGAGGGTGTTGTATCGGCCCAAGGATTCAAGTAGGGTCCAGGTTTCTTCTCGTTTGCTTGTATCAGGTTGTCCATAGAAGCCAGTGAGCCTCCATGTCAGTCCTGTAGTTTCACATATAACATGGGTGTCAATAAACCAATGAGAAAATTTTTTGACATATACCTTTGCATCAAGTTTCCAAAGAAGTGCAAGACTGCCACTTGAGCCTTTGGAGGAGACTGCAATACCCTGATTATAAGCCCAGCCCTATTTCTTAGCATTCAACTGATCGGTGGTGAGTTTTGTCTCCATGAGGAAGACACATATGGGATCTTCTTTGTTCAATGCTCGTAGAAGAGCATTAACTGTCCGAGGGTTCCCAATCCCCCGGCAGTTCCAACTGAGGATACTTATTGTGTCCGGCAGTGCTGCATAGCAAACACCGCCGATCCCAGGTTTTCTACAAAAAGTTTGCTGAGTGTTTTTGTCTCCGCATCTAAGCATAGTTTCTTGTTAAGAGAGTTGCTATCCAGAGTTGTTGTTTCAAAGTTTTTACGTTTGAGGTCTTTTGTATGCACGTCATGGGTTTGTAAGGGTAGTGTATTGGGTGGTGGGACAAGTCTTTTCCAAGTTTTTAGCTTTGGCTCATTTATTAGTGCTGAAATGGAGGAGGGCAAATTTTCTATAGTTATCATGGGGTCTAACATGTTGGAATAGTTAAAAGAATGGTTTTTGGAATTATGCATGTGTTCAAGTATGGCTTTATTTGGTGTAATTGATGGGAGTGAATATGGGTGTATGATGTTATCATCTTGCGTAATGTCTGGGGTTGTGTCGCTTGAATTTCGTGTAGGTGGGGTATTCAATGCTTGTTCAATCACATTAATGTGAGCGTTGAAAAGATTCGGGTTTGAAAGGATATCCGTTGAATTCAGGGCATCATTATGATTTACCGGGTATTGCGGGGTTTCCATTTTCGGCGTCGAAGTTGCCTTGTGAGGAGGTGGCATGGGTGTATTGATCGAGAAAGTGGGTTGTTTCGGTGGTGGGGAAGGTGGGGTATTTTGTGGCGGCAAACAGGGAGGGGCATATTGTGGCGGTGGACAAGGTGGGGTGTGTTGTGGTAAGGGTGCTGGGCCGGGAGTACGAGGAGGTTTAGTGGATGGCGGGGTTTTATTTGTCACAAGTTAAGGTTCTGGATGTTTGTCATGGTGGCACGTAGCCAGGGCCCATATTGCTGGTTGTCTGTGCTTGAAGTACCGGAGTTGTTGGTCAAGAGCTGGCAGTCTCGCTCGTCATGATTTAACAGGCCGCATTCGTAGCAATAGATGGGTAGTCTTTTGTATTGGAATGAGATCCATTGTGGGTCCTGGTCCCCTACATTCATGAAGCGTCCACGACAGAAAGGTTTAGAGATGTCGATGTTGACTCGTACTCGGATATATCGGCCTCAACACTCACCAGTAGAGGAAACATCAACTTGTTCAAGTGTACCAAGCGTGGTTCTGATGACTTCTGCGTTTGCTCGGTTCATATGCCGGAGAGAAAGGCCGTGGATTTGTATCCAGAAAGAAGCGTTGGTGAAAGTGGCGTCATCCACTGATTCTTCCTCCTTAGGTTTATATAGCCCGATCAAATATTTGTCAAATGACCAAGGTCCCTGTGCAAGGATTTTCATTGGATCAGTCTCATATTCAAAGAGTATTAACACTGTGTTGAGACCAAGGTCACGGACCTCAAAGTTTTGGACAGAGCGCCACATGCTCTGGAGTGTGCATGATAAGGCTTCCATATGGACTCTGTGTTTGGTGAATATTTTTGCCACCAGAACTTTGCTGTTGCTTTCTATCTCAAGGGTGAGGTTGACGAGTTTCTATTCAGTGGAGTGTAATGATAGGCGAGCCCATCTTCTAGTGAGATCGTCCATGGTCAAGTGCAAGAGAATTAGGGGCAAGGGAGACAAGAGAGGGAAGGAGTGGCGTGAAAAGTTTCCACCAAAGTGGGGAAAGGGTGGCCAACACAAAGTGGGCGCTAGGTTTTCATTACCGAGGCTCACAAGAGACAACGAGAGAAAAAGTTTTCCATTAAATAACATTATTTATTATTCAACATAGATACATTATTTCAATTTTTAAATAACATTACACTTTTTCACTTACATGATTTTTAAAAAAAAATTGAATACTGATCACCACGCACTCTTAGTACGATGGTCACTCCACAAGTATAAATGTTTGTGGGGTGTGAGGTGTGGGAGGTAAGGACCGGGTTCAAGTCTCAAGAGGGAGCTTCATACACATATACACTTAAATGCGGTGGTCACTCTACAAGTATAAATGCTTGTGGGGTGTGGAGGATAAAGGCTGGTGTTCAAGTCTCAGGAGGGAGCTTCACACACATATATACTTAGATTAGGCTGGAGTAAAAACTCTATTTTGTATCAAAAAATAATTTAAAAATGTTGTTTAAACATATGTACCAACGAGCGCCTAAACAGCCATTTTGTCCTAATTCATAACCAACCATCAAGCCTAATCCCAATTCACTAACTAGTAGAAAAAATTTTATTTTATTTATAAAAAGCATTCCACTTTAAATACACAGGTGTGGCCTTCCCCTCAGCTAACAAAATAAATAAACCAAATTTCAGCACCACACTAACAAGAACCCAAACCCCCATATCATCGAACACAAAGCCATAGCAAATTTGGAAAAATCGAATCCCTATGAAGCATTTCAACAAGCATTTTATGTGCCACTTGAGAAGTATTAACAAAATTAGTACCTCATAAGAACAAAAGTATTGCCAACGTTCTGGTACAACGAAATTTAAGAGCAAAATCAAAAGAAAATTCTCAAAAACCAACAAAGAAATTAGGGTTTTATTTGATCCTTTCCTTAAAAATCAAAAGATTTAATCCTTTAAGAAACCTTCAGCGGTTGGTAAATGGGGATGCCGACGAGATGATAGTGAAATTATTGGACATAAGGAACTCATTTGAGAAGAACGAAGGAAGGGAATTTGGGTTTTTTAAGAATGCCAGAGAAGATGGTGACGAGGAGCCACTGTTTTTCTTTTTCTTTTTTGCTTTTATGTTTACTTGGTCTACCGGTAATAGGTTTTCATTAAACTTAAATTAATGGTTAAAATTAAAACAACACAATTTTAATGGCTGAGGTTTGTGTGAGTATCATACCTACATACAAACTAGAGAATGACCCAATCTAGTATTTAAATATTGATGTGTAGAAGTTTTTAGACTTAGACCATTCAAAGAACTGATTAAGAGAGAAGTTTAAGGTTTTTAAGGTCGAACCACAATAACGTCATAATTACTTTAATAATTAATTAAAACTTAAACATAGATATTAAATTAATAAAACTAGTAAAATTGACTAATATATCTATATATGTGAGGGAAATTTAATGATTTTCAAGCATGTATTTAATAATTATATAAGAAAGTTAATAAAATAAAATAATAACCACGAAAATATTAAAATTAAAATTTATGATTAATTATTGAAATAAAGTTGAATATCTTTGAAGAATTTTAATTATAAATTTTTTTTTTGCCTTGTAAAAGATGGATAATTTAATTAAGTAGAATAGAATTGTGTTAAGTTTTTTTTTTTTTTTAAATTGCAAGTAAATTTTTTTTTTGGGGGTTATTGTTGAGCATCAACTTGCAAGCTTAGCTGAGTAGTTAAGCTCTAAGCTCTAGCTCCAACTCAGACCGCCGGGTCTGATAACCTTACGTGAAAAAAGCCTGTTACCTTTTCTTTTTTTTAGAGAAACCCGTTAGCTCTTTTTTATAAATCTATACGCTACTATAATAAAGAATGACTCACTTTTCTATATTGTATAAGAAAATCATAGATTACTCCAAAACGGCTATAGATGCATACAAAATTTTTTCCAGGAATTGATGTCCCACAAGAGCTCACACCGAAAAATGAAGAAAAGCCCCCAAAAGAGCCTCAATTCATTACGACTTTTCAAATGTAACATCACTAAATTCACATGATTGAGAGTAATGACAAACTCAGCTGCATCACGCAAGAATACTCAAATTATGCTTAACCCAGAGTTATGGGGTGCACTAGAGTCATAAGACTATCAGATTACGCATTAAGCAATATAAAACTTGGCTCAGTTTATTGAACCAGCCTACCTGAGAGAAAACTCCCATGCTACATCAGAGTTACCTAGAACTAGTATAGTAAAAATAACAATGCATAAATTTGAACATTCGTAGCCAATTAGGCCCATAGATTTCTTTTGTTTTTCCAATTCATCACTTTAAGTTTTCATCCATAAATAACAAAGTTTGAGAACTGAAAACGGGATGTTTAAGTTTAACCCAGTAACCCAGGCCTGGTAAGTACCGAATGGCAAAAGCAGTAATGGCGGACACAAAAGCCCTGCCCCATTGTGACCCAAAAAGGCATACATTAAGTTCAACAGACGTGTCACTGAAGATTTGATAAATATAAAACCTAACTATACAAATCATCTTCATCAGCAGCACCACCAGCAGAAGTTGCAAATGGATCAGATCCAGTGGTGGCCCCAGCACGTGTCTCAGAGAACCTAAATTCACTTCCAAAACCCCTAGACTGCTGCAAGGTCTGAGCAAATGCCTGGTATTTGCGTATATCAGCATCACTAACACTCCTACGGGCAAACTTCATGGACTCCTCAAAATGAGCAGCCCTAATCTCTGCCACTTCATCGTTTTCGTCCTCGTCCATAGCCTCAGGATTCTCGCTTCTCCTCCTCTCCTTCTCTATGTCCTGCAATAATAATAATTTCCAAACTTACAGTCAAATGTATTTTCAATGGGAACACATACAAATATCTACTCCATTTCAAGCAAAGCCTTGCGAAGGTATATTATAATATCATTGCAATTTCGGTTCCATAATGCAAAGGGGCTATCTTGGTTGATAATTGGGTCCACTGTGTTTGAACAGATTCCCTTTTTCACAAGAGCATTGTTTCAGTCCTCTTGAGACTATCGCAACCCCCACCCTTTTGCCCCAACAAATAAAAAGGAACCACAATAAACATACTTAAAAGAAAGGGAAAAAAAGGAAGGCTGAAACCCCAGACCCCCACCAGGAAGGGTGGAGATATCCCACTTCCGCCATGAACACTAATGGTGCTCAATTGCCTATCTTCAAGGAACTAAAAGGACCATCACAATTCAAAATGCATTCCAAAAAAGCCTACAGATGCAAAATGCTAATAAAGCACAGTTAGTACAGAAACAAGATGGGTGATTTTTTTTCCTTTTCATCAGTAAGATGAGTGAAAGTATCAAGTCATCCAAAATATATGCATGCAGGTGAATGATTTTTCCAGGTACTCAAAGGCAATCATGTAAAGTTAGATCAAGGAAAAGGCAAAAAGAATACCTTTTCTATGTTCTCTCTTATAGCATACTTGCATGCTCGCTGGCAAATTTCTGTGATGTCAGCTCCACTGAAGCCTTGAGTATATTTGGCCAGTGCTCTCAAATCGACATCTTTTGAGACAGGTGATTTTCTCAAGCAGGATTTAAAGATTTGAAAACGTGACTCCTCATCAGGGAGAGGAATATAAATCAACTGATCAAGACGACCGGGCCTCAGAAGTGCTGGGTCAATTATGTCAGGTCTGTTGGTAGCCCCAATTATGAACACGGTCTTCTTTGCAGACATGCCATCCATTTCAGTAAGAAGCTGGTTCAGAACCCGATCAGCAGCACCACCTGCATCCCCAACACTGCTTCCTCTCTGCAACAACAATTAAGATATTACATGTAAAATGAGAGACCATCGATAAACAGGATTTAATTATGTAACCCACACAATGTAAAATATCAACAACTCAGCCCAATTCAGAGCCAAAGTTCTAATCCAACTTTATCTGTATACAGTTATGCATGAATTCCCTGTAAGCTATACAATTCAAAGTTTCGAATGACAGTTCACAGCAAGACCAGGCCAGAATTATACTTTTTCTTCTTTATGTGAGGAGATTTTATACACTAAAAAAACTTAACCAACCTGGGTAGCAATGGAGTCAAGCTCATCAAAGAAAAGGACACATGGGGCAGATTGTCGAGCCTTGTCAAAAATTTCTCGAACATTGGCTTCACTCTCACCAAACCACATTGTAAGCAGCTCAGGGCCCTTGACACTGATGAAGTTCGCTTGACATTCATTTGCAATTGCCTTGGCCAATAGAGTCTTCCCACATCCAGGGGGACCATAGAAAAGGACCCCTTTTGAAGGTGACATTCCGAATTTCTCAAACTTCTCTGGGTGCTCCACAGGATACTGTACAGTCTGTGATAAAGAGAAGGCAAAAACAAAGTCTCAGCTATAACCTAGTGAAGCATCACAAAAAATACACTGAAACCAATTTAGCAAATATAATTACCTCTTGAAGTTCCCGCTTAACATTCTCAAGGCCTCCAATGTCTTCCCAGCCGACATTGGGCACTTCAACAACCTGTTCATCAAAAATCAATCAATTCAAAAACGATTGAATATGAGATTTATTATACATACATACATATATATATATATGTATATATATATAGGTAATATGAGATTTATATATCTGTACAACATAATCATCTGCCACCTAATAAAAGATCTCACCTGGGAAAAAAAAAAGATAATAATTATAAAAATACTCACAGTTTCACGTAAAGCAGATGGGTTGCTGGTTCCAAGAGCAGTCTGGAAGTGCTCATTGGTAACAGCCATGGAACTAAGTATCTCAGCATCAATAGTTTCATCTTCCAAGTCAATCACATCCATCTTCTCCCTAATGCATTGCAGTGCAGCCTCAGTGCAGAGAGCAGCAAGATCAGCACCAACATAACCATGGGTATCTTTTGAAATTCTTTCCAAATCAACCTGGAGGGGGTAGATAATTTAATATCAATAGATAAGCAAACAGGAAGACAAGAGTTGGAAATTTTTTTAATAAAAATTCAAGCAAATGCTGAGCTCATATATGCAGATTCTGCACAATTGTATTTGTATCCATACCCAAATCCACCAGAACCTACTCTATCCAATACATGTCGTAAGCTTAATAACAAAGGTTAAAGGGGGCGAGCTTACCTCTTCAGAGAGCTTCATGTTCTTGGTATGGATGCGAAGAACTTCAAGGCGCCCAATCTCATCTGGAACACCAATGTCTATTTCCCTATCAAAACGACCAAATCTTCTCAAAGCTGGGTCAATGCTGTTTGGACGATTCGTAGCCCCCATGACAATGACATGGGCCCGAGATTTCAGCCCATCCATAAGAGTCAAAAGCTGTGAAACAATCCTCCTTTCAACTTCACCATGAGTCTTCTCCCTCTTAGGAGCAATAGAATCGAGCTCATCAATAAAAATGATGGATGGAGCATTCTTTTCAGCTTCTTCAAATGCCTTCCGGAGATTACTTTCACTCTCCCCAGCCAATTTGGACATAATCTCTGGCCCATTAATACAGAAAAAGAAAGCTCCAGTTTCATTAGCCACAGCTCTAGCTATCAATGTCTTTCCAGAACCTGGGGGTCCATAAAGCAAAATGCCCTTAGGTGGTTTCACACCAATTGATTTAAAAAGCTGAGGGTGCCTTAGAGGCAGCTCCACTAACTCACGAATCTGAGCCATCTGCTTTCTAACACCACCCACATCATCATAACCAACTTCATCCAACCTATCCTCATCCTCCCTTCTGACAGGTTCACCCTCACAGAAGATTTCTGTGTCTGGGGCAACCACACAATACTCCCCTGGGTCAGTTTCAATAACCTTGAACTCTACACTTCTCATCCCTCCCCTGACAAGGAATAGATCTCCCTTCCTTACAGGGCGATAAGCCTCCAAGAAATAAGCTGCAAACCCATCCAACACAGAGAAAATTAAGAAACAGTATCATATAAAATCAAAAAAGGATTAAATCAACAATTAAGTATGAAATCTCACCCATAAATGCAGTCATAAGGAGAGAGTTCCTCAATAATACATATCCAAATGTCATACATTTAAAAAAAAAAGCATGGGCAGTCTCAAAGTGATTAAAATTATCATGGTCAGTGTTTCAATGTTTCTACCAAAATCAGGATATTTTCACATAGGGATCAAACCAAGTCCATTTGAGATGAATTACAACCAACATACGTTCATATAGGATGAGTCACTATAGAATCAAGAGAAAATAAGATGAAACAAAAACTCTATGCTAAATGTTGAACACCATAATCCAACAAATTTTCCAAGAAATTCTGGAGGAAACTACCACCAAAAGAAAGCAAGGGAAGAAGTAACAGCCACAATTTAAGGCAAAGCTTTTACTTTACAATCTATATATAGTATAAACAATAATAAAAAAATTTAAATGGCGTTGCAGTGGAAGACATTTAGAGGCAGACAATCTCTTTCTTTATGGGTAAGAGAGAGAGAGAGAGAGAGAGATTGGGATAACCTGATTAAAATACGCACAGATAAATGTACAAGCAAAAAAAAAAAATGTAATATAACTTCATGACTACCCAAAAAATAAAAAATCACAGTAATTTATAAAAAAAGTTAAATGACTATGAAAGAGAAGATAGCAACAGAAAAAGACCAGTACACTTTCCTCATTGAAATAAAGGACCCTAAAAAACACTGACAAACACGTCAAATGACAAACAATACTTGCACAAGGCAGGTTTTAGAAACTCACGTTTCAAGTATGCGTCAAATAGATTGCCAGTAACACCTTCTATAGTATCATCAACAGGCAGTATGTGGACACGCTTCCCATACTTAACATCAGGGCACTGGTGTACAGATACAACATCCCCAAGCCGAACCCTCAGATTTGATCTAACAACCTTGTTCATCCTAATCTTTGGCTCCTCACATGTTTCATCAGCAAGAGCAATGCAGACTGTATCCTTTCGTTTCTTGCCCTGCGATCCAATTCACCAAATATAAATAAAACAGAGCACAATAAACCAAAAACATCGTAAAACATAGACTGCCAGGAGCTCAACCAAAAACGATTTCCATCCATTAGGTATCACAAACACCATATTTATACATTTTAGAGAAACAGATACCCAAGCATACACAACAGAATGAGCACAACAATTATTAAAGTGCAAAACCCAAGTTTCAGACACTTAGTCCACTGGAATCGGAGCTGAATAGTCTGATTCAGTAACATTCAATGCTAACACACACCATCATGGGGCAATTAAAGCATCCATTGCAATACCCAGATACGGCTCGTAATCATTAACTCCAAACTTTGGCCAAATAAATAAAGTACTCAAATATTCCCAAACACTCGTAACAATAAAAAAAAAGGTAAGCCTTAGCCTAACCTGAACACAAAACATTAACACACTCGCTCACAGCTAGTCAGCTTCTCAAAGCACAGCATAACCCCCAAAACCCACTCACAAAACTCATTGAAACAAAACAATATCCAAACTTTTTAGAACCCAAACTAAAAGGCTTAACTTTATCACACCAAACCCGCAAACACAAACCTCTAAAATTCCACACCCAAAACGCACAACAACACAAACAACAATTCACAAACCCAAACTTCAGGAACAAAATTTAGCAATAAAAACAAATTAACAGCCACAAAAAAAAAAAAAAACCTAAATTCCCAAATTAAATCTGATACCTTGATAAGAATCGTGTCGCCACGGAAAAGCTGGAGCTTTTCCATGGTGTCAGGGTGCAAAGCGACAACGGAGTTGTCGTCGTTGACCGCCTCGTCAACGACAAGCCGATTCGGCGACTTCTTCCTCTCCAGAATCGCCGTCGAGAAGTCCTTCTTCCCCAATTTCCTGAAGAAAAAAAAAATCACAACCACCACACCAAACCAAACCAAACAAGAATTAAACACTGAATTCGCAGAATTAGGATTCAAAAAGAGAAGGTAACGAATTGAGAAGATAACGAGTTGACTCACGGGTCGGACGATTCGCCCTGGTGCGCCATTGGGTTTAGGATCGGAGAAAGCAAAGCAAAGCGAAGCGAAGAGAGAGATGAGAGAGTAAATTAAGGGATGAGAGAGAGTTGGATGAGTGTATTTATAGGAGGGCCTGGGCTCGACTTGTTTGCCAAGAAAGTTTTGGTGGTGTTTGGTTGCGAGTATAACTGGGAATACAAATCCTATTCTGATTTGGAAAGTGAAGCTTTGGGCCTATGACATGGTAGTGTTCTATTTTGGGCTAAGTAATAATAAGAGCCCAGGTGCGACCAAATAAGTATCATCTCTCATTGGTTGTTGTTATTATCTTTATCATTAATGAAAAAGACAATTTTTAAGCTGCTTTGAAAATCTAATCTAGATTTTTGAGATATTTTTCAACTACAGAATCTCAATTACATTCCATTATGAAACTCTAATAAAGTTTTATTAAGAATTGAAACTTTGTTTAAGGATATAATAATAATTATTATTATTATTATAAATTGTTCATTCGTGAGGCCGAACTAAAACAAAACAAAACAAAATTCTTCTAAAAACAGAAATAAAAATGTTGCTGATAGATTTATACGATTGTTAATTGTCTTTTATGTTGATCAACTAATAAGTAGGTAACAAACTACAATGTCACCTAACCGGTTATCAAATTTTAATCTAAAATTGTTTGCTATAAATTGTGTATATGGGATTGGAAGCTTTCCTTTGACTTCACTTAAATTTTCTTCTTCATCATGGTTGTCATTATCATCATCATTATCATCATATATATATATAATATTTAAGGCAAATTATTTTTTTTTAATTAGATGCAAATTTTGACAATAACAAAGTTTAGCTATAAGATTAATTATAGCCTAAAACTATATCCGTACTTAATATCTTTTTTATTAGGGTTGAATTTTGACAAATTCACCATTGGATTACATCTTTTTCTTATATTGTCCATGCTTGCAAAATTTTAAGAAAATTAAATATCAATAGCTACGTCATCAATAAATTGTAAATTGCAAGTTTTTGTAGTTTAAAATTATGCATAAAATATAAGTTTATAAATCATATAATAAACAATATCTGATTGTCACAAAATTTGATATGTGTATTAAGAGTATAAAAAATATGCAATTCAATAATTAAAATTTTAAAATATGTAGTAACATTTATTAAGGTTGTAGCTTTAGGCTACAACAAATTTTGTAACTAAATTTTGTCATTTTGACAGATCTATCGTTGAATTACATTATCTTTTTACATTCTTTATAGGACAAAATTTAGCTATAAAATTGGTTGCAGCCTTAAACTACAACCTTACTCAATATCTTTTTATTGGAGATGAATTTTAACAAATTCATTATTGGATTACAACTTATTATTATTTCCTTCATGCTTGCAAAATTTCAAGAAAATTAAAGATCAATAGTTATGTCATCAATAAATTGTTTAAATTGCAAGTTTTTGTAGTTTAAAATTATAAATAAAATATAAACTTATATATTTTATATAGTAAATAATATTTGATTGACACAAAATTTGACATGTGTATTAAGAGCGTAAAGAACATGCAATTCAACGGTTAGATTTTCAAAATATGCAATAATATTTGTACTTACTAAATTTTGTCCTTTATACTTACAAAAACTCAATTATAATTTTTTTTAAGAGTAAACTTATGCATGTGTGTGTGTTTTGTATATGTAAGGTCACAATTTAGTATCTAGGTCCAAAAGAAGGAAGGGAATAGGCCTAAGAAGCTCAATACAATGAATTTATAGAGAATGAGTTAGAAATATAGATTTTAATGAGTTTAGATAACAATTACAGTAAGCCAAGATCACAGTATGATGAAGATAGAATAGTTTGTATAGTGAAAATTGTCCTCAGACTCAAGCCGAGGAAATTGATGCTTATCTTTCTTTCTCTTAAAGACAGATTACAGATATTGTTCTTGAGTTTACAATGTTTTCTTTTCTTTTTTCTCCAATCCCCTTTCCTGAGTGTTTCTTCCGCCTTTTATACCATTCTTACTCCTCTCTCTACTCTCCACGTATGAATCAGATTATTGGTCTAGATCCTCGTTTGGATACTTGTCCCATCAACACCTTCTTGAAGCTTTTGGAGATAGCTGTAAGGCTGAACACTGTTACTCAGACATCACTTCCTCATTAATGTGCAGGCAGATAGCTGCAGGCAGCAACTTTCTCTTAGATATTTCACATTCTTTCCCTATCCTGTTCTTTTTTTAATGTGTATCTTTACCTATAGAATCTCCTAAAACATTATTTATGAGCAGCAAACCGCACCTTCCGACCTTAGCTTTGCACAGTCGAGGCAGTATTCCTCCTCGGACAACCTTCTCGGATGACCTTGACCACATTTTACCTCTTAAGAAGATAGCTTCTCGTCCTCAGACTACTTAATGTCCTCAAACTGGGTCTCTGGCCCAACAGATACATAGATATGTATTCCTGGGCCTATCATCGCTATAGTGTATATATATATAAAGCCAAAATTTAGATAAAATTTAATTAGATTTTAAATTTTGATTTCAATTATTGTTTAATTTTATGCCACAAGTCTCGTTCAAATTTTTTAATTTATTTTTGTGCTAAATGAGTTAATGTAGTGCAAAAGAAAAAAAATTTAATATAAATCAACATTAAAAAAAACCTAGTAAAAAAGAAAAATAAAAGGAAGAGATAGTAAACTCGTGTGTATATAAGTTTGAACAACATTTCTATTCATGCTTCTTCTAATTGAAACAAACCTTTCATCCTCAACTGATTCTTAGCACTCATTGATGTTATCTCTGTTAGGCCCAGAGCCAAACTCATACAAGTTCATTAATATTGGTTTTTAAGGACCCTGCTTCACATGGTATAATATGAGAGAGGGTGAGTTTGTGAGCATGTTGTTTATGAATAGTTAGATTGTGAGTTGGTAACCATTGAGTGGCTCTCATGTAAGGGTGTTCACCAAATCGCAAAAATCGCCTGCAAAATGACATAACCACATCGCAAGTAACAGTGCATTGCACCACATGATGCAATGTAGTTTGAGAGTTTTATAATAAGAAAACCGAACCACACTGCACACTCTATATATTAATATATTATTTTTTTAATATCAAATATATTATTAATAGTTTAATAACCTTAGTTTTCCAAAAAAAAAAAAAGTTTAATAACCTTAGCAAGTGTTGATTAAGAAAGTTGTTGATACTCATTTTTGCAATACATTTTTCTACAAGCCCGATTCAACCAAGCCCGACTTCCTTATGGGCTCAATTCATGTATTATATTATATTTTATTCTTTTAACCATGGCCCAAGCCCATGCGACTTATTGGGGAAAATTGAGGAAGTATGGTTTGGAGGATATGAGTTAGTTCCTTTCGAACCTTTTGCATGAGCCCAATCCATGCGTGCTACCAAGTGGGCAAGGGACGCTGGTAGCACCTCAGGCTCATGGAGGAGGTTTTGTATCCAAAATTTTCACCCCAAAACAGTTTTTATGCTTCGGGTGACTGTGACCCAAAGTTTCTGCCCAAACCCTTTTTTTTTTCCTTTAAACATAGTTAGCTTCCATTGACCAACTCCATTTGCTAGCCCTCACTTAGGTGAGCCTCCCAATGGTCTGAAATTTCTGACCAAAGGCAACCAATTAAAGAAAACCCACTTTATTTCCAAAATCATGCTAAAAACATACCAAGCTCTTCCCTAAACAAAAGTAATCTAAGCCAAAACACTAAAATAGTATCATAGAGAATAAAAGCCTCTTCCACTACTCAAAAACCAGTCAAGGGCAACACCCCAAACTCTATATGAAACTCTCTCTTCAGTTCATAAAAAAACTAACCACATTCTACCTAGAGACTTGAAACTTCAGAGCAAAAGCTCATTCATCCAGTCAACAATCTCACAATTTCGAACCATAGGGGTGGAAATATGGGTACAGGGGAACCTTCCCTCTCTTCCTCACAACCTCTCTCAATTTCCTCTTCTCGGTGACTGTGGATCGAAGTTTCAGACCTGTTGAACCACGTTTTCCTCATTGAACTGAAACTTGAGAGCAAAAACCCACAGAGTCAAGAAACATTCTCACAATTCTGAACCTTAAGAGTGGAAATATGAGTACCGGGGAACCTTCCCTCTCTTCCTTACAACTTCTCTTATTTTCCTTTTCTTGGTGACTGTGGGTCGAAATTTCAGACTTTTTATATTTTTTATACTTTTTTCTACACTTTTGTTATTAGCATTTTGATTTCTCTCTTGTCAAAGCACCATTAGCCTTTTGTTCATTATACATTTGGAATTTTGGGCTTGATTCTCCACCATAAACACTTCTTAAGAACCCAAGGGGAGATTTGGGTTAATATCACATATATTATTAATAGTTTAATAACTCTAGTTTTCCAGAAAAAAAAAAAAAGTTTAATAATCTTAGCAAGTGTTGATTAGGAAAGTTAGCCCAAAATTAAGAAAAACTAATAATTTAAAACTTGGCTTAAAACAAATGGAAAAATTAGTTTTGGGTTGGGCCGAAAGAGCCCAAATTTTGAATAATATACCTATTTCAAATTGCATCTTATACACCGCATCGCACATGTAACTACAAAAATAAAGTACAGTGCAGTTATGATTTTGGCTAAATCGCATCACAAAATGTGGTATTAAAAATGACCAAAATCTGCACCACACCGCAAACACTCTATGCTCGTGTTTTCAAAATGTTGGTCTATGATACATGGATATAGTCGCTTTGAATCATCTAAGTCTCCTAATTGATCGCGCAAAAGAACCATGTTGTGGATGAAAGGTTTGTTTCGTTTGAAAGTAACATGGACAATCCATGTGGAGTCTGATGACTTATGAGATCATTGTTAAAGGATGGGCAATGAAACATGATGGTTTAAAATTTTCAAACTTGGTCCGGTACTCCGAATCTGTCATTGCCATCAAAAAAGGGTGGGAACGACCCATCAAGCTTCTAGGCGTAGATTTTGTTGTTTGTTGTTTGTCTCTCTCCCATTGAAAGTTAAGATAGTTGTAATTTGTAAATCTAATTATCAATAAGAGAGAAGCTGTTACATCTTTTAGAAATCTATAGTCTAAAAAATGTATAACTTTTACACCAAGTATAATTTAAACACACACACACATATGTGTGTGTGTGTGTAATTGCGATTGTTTTTAATTGTACTCGCATATATATATATACACACACACTAATTTTGATTAAAATTTGAGATTTCAAAAAAAAAAAACATATCTTAAGTTAAAAATGAGCAAAAACAAAACACATTATCATTGAAAATTGTTTTATAAAGCAGCTTCATAAAATCATTCTCTCATAGTTTGTAGGATCCATGCAGCTATGGATGGGTCTCACGAGTTGTGAGAAGAATGACTCAACTCTTAGGGAACCGCTCCTTAACCTACCCCATTGTTGTGAGTTGTGACACCTTGGGCATGGGAAAGAAACTTTAGGAGTAAATGGAAGTACTTTCCAACTTGTTGGGATTCTCCAGATCATGCATTATATTTCAATGCATCCTCATTGGCTCATTGTTAAATGGAAATTCATCAATGACACTTCTAATGAACTAACCAATTTGCCTTTTCAACTTATTTCTTACTTCTTTGCTTCTTCTTCTTCTTCTTTTTTTAGTGCAGCCAGGGTTGGGGCAGAACCGTTTAGTTTGTTTTTATCGCAATTATGAACTAATTTTCAACTGCTAATAAAAAAAATATTGTATTAATTTTCTGTCACAATTTTCTTTTAAAAGAATTAAGTCGTCAAGTATTAAAAGAATTTTTTTTTGAAACAATTCTTCAATTTTTTTTGAAACAATATTAATAGAAGTTTCTAAGAATAATAATTTTGCAAAACTATAGAAGTTTCTAAGAACAATAATTTTGCAAGCTATTATGGTTGGCATGCGTAATGAATATATAGTATTATTATTATGTAGTAGCTATGAGTAAGCTAGCATTGTTTTCCAGAAAAAGGCAATTCATTAGCATTTTTATTGGTAGCAATAATGAAGTTTGTGTTATCCGTAAACCTGGATGTTATAAATCTAATATTGATTTTTTTTCTATTCCAGCAACTGCACATGCATTATGTTTTCGTAGACTAAAAGCAACTACCATAAATATAAATATATTATTATTATTATTATTTGTGATGAAAGCAACTTACAATTACCATTTTAAGTTCATGAAACATCCACTTGCAATTTTTTATTTTATAAATATGCTTGTATTTATGTATGTACTATAATGTACTTTCTCTCTCAACAAAACACATGCTGAAATGGAAGATGTCATCTTGCGTATATATTTGTTAGATTAAATTTTATGATAAATCATATTTTAAGGTGGTCACTAAACTACAAATTGGTCCCTTTAAATTTAGAATGATTTTTTTTTCTTCTAGCAAATCCATACCCTTATATTTATAATCTATCTATCTATTCTTTTGTTTTCCAAACTCAATTTTTTTTTCTAATTTTTAATTTAAATAATTTGTTAAATTTCTCCCAAAATGGCACCATCTGTTGCAAATGTACATGTGAAATTTAATATGAATAAAATTGGATGCAATCCTAAAATTTTAATTAATCAGTGTGCATTTGGGAAGCGCGTTTTGCGCTTCCTAACGACACGTTTTTTGTTTTAGTGGATCCCGTGCACTGTTCACGGGACCTACAAACCTCTTTTTCAACAAAATAAACATTAAAAATGGGTCCCACGGTATTATTCACAAATTTAAAAATTATTTTGCTACAGTATTTTTAGTTTTTAGCAATAAGCAGTATCCAAATAGACACTTAGTCACATGATCATTAGTAATAACCCCAAATTTGGAGGGAGTAAGTTATACTTTAGCATGATCTAAAAAGTATATTAAAATGTATGAGCTATATTTGAAGTATAGTTTAACGAGTGTTTAATTGTGGACTATATATTAAAAGAGAAATTGCTACAAAATTTAGTACAAATTAACCCACTTAAAAACACTTATATTACTATTTTTGTGTGTGTTCTAATAAATATTACTGTTTACTCAAAAAAATGGGATGTTTATTCCACATTGGTTGTGTGTGTCTAGTATCTGCTGTTTATAATCTCAGTCTACAATTACAAATGTTAGACCCTTTTATAGTTGTACTATAGTTAAATAATGTATTATAAATTCGGTTTAAAATACTAATATTACTATTTTCGTATGTGTTATAATAAGTGTTATTGTTTACTAAAAAAAAGGGATGTTTATCCCACATTGGTTATGTGTGTCTAGTGTCCGCTGTTTATAACCCCAGTCTACAACTACAAATGTTGGACCCTTTTGTAGTTGTACTTTGGTTAAATACTGTATTATAAACCCAGTTTAAAACACTAATATTACCATTTTCATGTGTATTTTTATAAAAATTACTGTTTATTAAAAAAAAGTCATTTCTAAATGAGTTTAGTACTAAAGCTAAAAATAATTAACAAAATAAATTATTTGTTTTGATTCATAAAATGTTTATGTAGATATAAATTCAATGTATATTAAACAATATATAAGATACGTTAAATCATGTTAAAATATATACCTACGTTTAAAAGTTTTGTTATGTTTAGTTTGATTCTTGAGAAAATTTGTTGGCTCTGCCTTTGCAACTCAATACCAAAAGAGGACAAGAGGGACTAATAATAAGTCTTAAATCAAGTTTAATAGAGTTTGCAAAAACTCCATTCACCAAGTCAATACTACTTGGGGGCTTGGGGCACATTAACGGATTTGCAGTTTTTTGCACCTTCTTTCACCTATTACCAAAACGTTGATTTGCCAATTTGGTCAAAGATAAAATTAATGTGACAAAAGAATGGTAGCCCACCAAAAGTAAGTTAAGATTCCCTTATCATTAAAATCAATAAAAATAAAAGAAGCAACAAAAACAATATATATATATATATATATATATATATATATATTAGATCTAAAGGAATTCAAACTATGGTTTTTTATTGTCAGTCTAAGATATTAAATTGATTTTTATTGTATTTAAATTTTAAATTCTAAATTTTTTATTTAATAATAATTTTTTTTTATCAAGGTAAGCTAACTAAAAGCTACAAAACAATAACTTTAAAACCAAAATAAAATTTATAATAAATTTCACAATTACTTAGAATTTTAAATTAATTGTAGCTAGATAATAAAATGGTGTTACCCGAGTTGATATAAAAATCAATAATAATCTATTAAGTCAACAGATATGATTTTTGGTGTGTGAAAATTATGGTGTCTTGCACTCTTGCTCAAACAAAAACAGGAATAAAGAAACAACAATGAGCGATCACATCTCATGGTAGACTTTCACAGAAGAAAATGGCTGGTGGTACCTAACATAAATTAATGCATTCAGATACTAAAATTGAAAAAATGCCCCCAAGAACATTGCTCCAACCAATGGGTTGTGTCCTTGTGGGCCTTGTGGCTGTACCTGAAAGTTCAGGCTTCAAGGCTTATCATGATAAAAGCTAAGCTAGTAGGAATTTTTTTATTATAAACTCTTATTAGTATTATATTTCACAAAAAAGAGTAACATTCCTTTGGATTTTGAATAGAAATGTGAAATAATTTGCCCCCACAAATTTATATAAAGAATTCAATAGCTATATATAAAAGGGTGAAAGTGAAGGTATATATTTTTTTTGAAGAAGAAAGTTTGGTTTGAATGTACCATAACCCATGTAAAGTGCTAATATTGTGTAAGAATTAAGATTCTAGACAAATCCCCTAGTCCTATGTAAGCTAAATGGGACACCTTTTCTATAATTATTATACCATTTCCGCGTAAAAAAGTGAAAGTTTGATTTGAATGTATAATTGGATCCCTATTGTATGTCATTAAAACCAAAAAGAACAAAAAAGAAAAGGCAGAGAGAGAGAGAGAGAGAGAAAGAAAGAAAATCTTAAATAAAAAGGAACGAACACTATGCATGTAATCATCTAAAGCACGAAGAGGAGCACTATGATCCCAATTTTGCATCTTGGGAAGCGATGCTTTCGCACCAGAAATCATTACATAGCAAATAATTTTTTTTAAAAATACTATGAGCAACATTTTCACTTTTATTTTTTTTTATTTTTATAATCGAAATTTTTTTTAGTTTTTTTAATGAAAATGTCCATAATTCAAATTCATGGTTTTTAACTATTAATTTTTTTTTATTTATAAAAAGTAACATTACATCTATAATTCTGGGTCTACCATTAAAAGTAGTGTTATGAAAAATGTAGGGTTTATTTGGTAGAATGGTTCAACCCACATTTTCAGTTTATAAACAATTTTACACACATTTTCACACACTCTTTTAACTATACGTATTTTAAAAAACTACAAACAATATTACTTAAACTCCCCTACCAAACAGGCACAATAGTTTTGTAGGCTTATTTTTATTTTTAAGAAACAGAGAGAATCAGAAACATAAGAAAGGAAAAAGACAACATGGAAAAAAAAAAAGGGGGCAAGAGATAATGTTTTATGTTAGTGTTAGAGAATCCAAAACTGCCAAGGAATGCAAAGCTACAAAAACCCGGAAAATCGGGTCAAATAATCCATTTCCACTTGCATTATTATTTATAGAGTAGTGTTATTAACACTCTGAGCTCTCCCTCTTTCACACACTGCTCTCACATTCACTCTTCTGTCTCTAATTTCTCTGCTTCCTTTTCTCACTCAGATCCAGGTTTGTCTTCATGTCCGTTTCTTCAAGCTTTCCATTATTGCATTCAGTTCATTAACTTTCTTTGATTTGGATGATAGCCTTTGTCTTCTGGTTGGTTGCTGAGAAAAGAAAATAAATTTGTGTTTGGTTTTACATTGTATTTATGTTTGCTGAACATGGTATTTACAGCTCAGCTAAACCTTAGAAGGGTGTAACTTCATGTTCTGACAAGGAGTAGAGTTTTTTTTTTTTGTCTTATTGGGTTTCAAAGAATGAGGAGGCCAAGCTTTAAAGTTTTGATTTTTCCCTTCTTATTGTAAGTTTTGTGATACACTTTCAATTTCTAGGCATCTGAATGGAATATTGTTTAGTTCAATGAGTATCAAGTTGAGGAAATGAGTTATGGGAGTGCAAAACATAGTGGTAAATGGATTTCTTATTTGTTCTCTGTTATGGTTATGGGATTAAATGGGTTATTAGTGCATTTGAGTTTCTGGGTTTTATGAATTTATTTATTTATTCATCATACTTTGTGTCATTTCTTGTGGTGCTGAAGTCAAGCTCTCGAACAGAGCTAATCCCCCTTTACTTTGGCCTTAAGTTGATGATGGGCTGAGTTGTTTCTGTTTTATCTTGATTTGGTTTCCAACAAAATAATAAATTTAGAACCTTTCCAATTTGGAGTTAGAGAATCTTATTATGGATAATGTTGACTGTGTTATTTGATGCAAGAATATGAGTTAGGGAAATTTTCTGTTGGTGCTTAAGTTTTCTTTCTTTAAAATTTGGTGCAGGATTCCACTCATAGTGGGGTGTTGTTGGAAAGGTTTGCAATTTAGACTTTAGATTGTTGTAAGCAGTTGTTTTCATCTCAACTGTTTGATAACCTTTACGTAAGTGAGTATCAAAAGGAAGTATCCTAATACTTCTTGTAGAATGCTCTTTTATACAAATTGAGGTTCTGGAACTTGGGAGAAGATAATGGAAGAAATACAGTCTCAGTCTGACAACTACAGGTCTTCATCATCTTCAGCGAGTAGTCCAGCAAGTAGGGTGCCCTCAAGTAACTTTTTCTATCTGCGTAAACCTGGTTCCCTGAGACAACCCATCTCATTTGAGGATTCACCAGAATGGGAGGATACAGATGTTGATGCGAGGGTGGAGGAAGGAGGTGACCGTGACACTATTAACATTGCAATCACCCCAGCCTCCCCATCTCTCTCGAAGCTAAATAGTGGGTCCTTGCCATCTCCACCACTACCAGAGGGTGCAGTTGTGGCAAGGAAAACTGCAGGGGCTTCAGTTGTTTGGAAAGACTTGACTGTCACAATAAAGGGGAAAAGGAAGTACTCTGACAAAGTTGTGAAGAGTTCAAATGGTTATGCATTGCCTGGAACTATGACAGTAATCATGGGTCCTGCCAGATCAGGGAAATCCACTCTACTAAGGGCTATTGCAGGTATTCAAGCATACTATCTATTTTAATTTCAATTGGAGCATTTGCATTATGTATTTTTCTTGTTCCAGTGGATGTTCAAAACTTAAATGATGTTCTCTCTTTAATCTAGGAAGATTGCACCATTCAGCCAAAATGTACGGTGAAGTGTTTGTTAATGGGGCAAAATCGCACATGCCTTATGGGTCTTATGTAAGTTCCAAGTAATTTCACTTCCTAATGAATCTTCATTCTTCAGTTTATTCTTTTTTCTTTTCATCTTGAGGCTCTTGCCTTATGCATGCGGTCAACCCTTTCCTTAAAGTTATCCTTATTCTTGTCATCCTGTAAAATAATCATTATCTGGTTTTGCATTGGCATATTGTGTTGCACTCCTACTCTAAACTGAGTGGAAGCAGTCCATAGCCAATATGTGGACTTTTATGTCTCACAAATTACAACCCTTTCCAAACTCTATATTTTGGGCCTCAAGCTGCTGACAGATTTCTCTTATAAAAAAAAGTGCTTCATTAGATATACAATTTGGAAATAAATTTATGTTTAGTTGGGAAATAAGTGATTGGGTAAATTAAGGTCACAATCCATCAATCAGAAAAAAAGTTATGTATGGTCTCTTGCTTTGGGGTTTTCACTTGGTATTTGTTTTTCTTTTTCAGGGATTTGTTGAGAGGGAAACCAGTCTGATTGGGTCCCTCACTGTCCGGGAGTTTCTGTACTATTCAGCACTGCTTCAACTTCCTGGTTTCTTTTGTCAGAAGAAGAGTGTAGTTGAGGATGCCATTCATGCTATGTCTCTTGGTGATTATGCTAACAAATTGATAGGTGGCCACTGTTATATGAAGGGCCTTCATAGTGGTGAGAGAAGGCGTATTAGCATTGCAAGGGAACTTGTGATGAGGCCACATATCTTATTTATAGATGAGCCACTTTATCATCTTGACAGGTAATTTTTTTGGTTGCCCTGATTCAAATTTTAAAGGGGATTACCGGAACTTGTGTTTTGCAACCTCCATGATCTCTTGTGCATTACTATATGAGTGATCTATGGTGAAATTTCTGTAGCTTTGTTTCTTGGGCAAGGAGAACATTTTTTATATAAATGTTTAGAGTAGATGCTAGTGAATCATTCCAAAGACGTGCTGTTCACTTGTGTGTGCGTGAATGGACTGTCTGTTTTCCTTACATTGTATGTTAACTCTCCAAACAACTTGCAACAGGTCTGCAATCGGAATTAATGTAATGGGAATCTCAATTGATGAAATTTAGGCAAAAGAATTATATTCATGACTTTATAATAAATTTGGCATCACACTGTCACTCTGTTTCTATTCTAAAGGTTTCATTGGTATCAGTGATTTGCTTGTCGGGCGTCCTATGTGAAATTCATTTATTGTTTGACAGATTCTCACTTTTCCTTCTTGCTCATAATGGTTGATGTCTTTCTATTGGAAACTTTTTCTTTACTGTTATCTTTTATTTAAAGTATATGATCTTATTTTGTTCAGTGTCTCTGCACTTTTGATGATGGTTACATTGAAGAAACTTGCGAGCACAGGGTGCACTCTTATTTTCACCATTTACCAAAGCAGCACAGAAGTATTTGGCCTCTTTGACCGGATTTGTCTGCTTTCAAATGGAAATACCCTGTTTTTTGGAGAAACGTTGGCCTGCTTGCAGGTGAATCATACTATGCAGCACAATTTCTTGCTTCTATATTATTTTTTGGCTTTGCTTCAACTGTATTTTCATTGTTCTATGAAATTGCAATGTTAGGTTATTATTAACTAACGTTCCTTTTGCTGATGAAGCACTTCTCAAATGCTGGATTTCCTTGCCCAATTATGCAAAGTCCTTCAGATCACTTTTTGCGTGCAATAAACACAGATTTTGACAGGATCATTGCAATGTGCAAAAATTGGCAGGTAATTACTAACAAATGATGGTCTAATGATTCTCTTTATCTGATTGGCTCTCTAGAGATGCCATAAATTATAATCTGCCACTTTTCCTTTATTGCTTGATTAACATGTTCTTTGCATGGACTGAAACCATATAACAGGACGACCACGATTTTTCAGCAGTGAATATGGATACTGCTGTTGCGATACGCACTCTTGAAGCAACTTATAAAACATCAGCAGATGCTGTAGCAGTTGAAAATATGATAGTGAGACTCACAGATAAGGTATGATTATTATATGTTAACATCCATTACACTATTCATAAATTCTTTGTCCCCTCCTCCCCCTCCCCCCTCCCCCTCGTGCAGTTTTGGCCATGTCCGTCATTGTAAGTTACAAATTACAAGTAATGTTCTGGCCCGTTCGTGTAGTTAGTTTTCTCCTCGAGCCTTGATTACTGTGATGTGTTGTGCTTAGAATTCTGCTACTGAAATTCAGCAAGAAAATGCCTTTATTAATGGCTGTAATGCTTTATCTGTGATGATGGCTGGCAGATGTGCCATGAATGGGGTGTGCCATGTTCTTCAAAGGGCCACTTCCCTTACATGTCAAGCTTTTTTGAATTATGCCAAGAACCTTGTATCTAACCTGGCACTTCTTGGTGTTTCCAATGAAGACACCTAGGTTCAAATCCCCCCTCCCCCAACTATCAAATTAAAAAATAATATTAATAAGGCAATGATGCGGGAGATGCAAGAAAATTATTTTTTAATATTCTTTATGTTTGCAAGTCAATTGTATTTTATGTTTTAGGTCTTAGTAGTTTATTAAGCTATTAGTATTTTAATTTGGAAACAAAGTTATTTTTGTCATAAGGCAATTAAGATTTCTTAGCCAATTAGAACTAGGGTTTCGCAATCCTTTATAAGCAACCTATTGTACTCCTTGAGGAGATAGTTGATATTTTGATGAATAAAAAAAATGGCTGTTTGGTATTTCTTTGGTCTGGTGCTGACTTCAGGTTTACCCTAAGTACTGACTCCTAATGGTTTTCCCGCTTGGTGCTAACTCCAAGCAAGGCCTAGGTGCTAACTCCTAGGTCATATCCCTTTATTTTTCCATTGTTTAGTTTTGTTCTGGTTGTCATGCGTCAGGCAAGCTTGCTTATATCAATATGTCATCACATCAAGAACTTTATACTACCGTTTACTTCTAAAAAAGCTTATTACGGAGCTTGTCAAAGAAGTTAGATTGAGGAAAGGTTTAATTGATATAGACAAAAAAAAAAGATTAATTAGATTGAATTAACTTATATATTTATATCGAGGCAATTGCTGGTTTATAGATATGAATGTTGTAGAAGAAGGGGCTTCCCCTGAAGAGGAAAATGAAAATAAATACTTGAATCATGTTAAGTGGGAGTGTCAAGATTAGAAAGATTAAAATTAATTCATGTGAAGGAGTTCCCTAGGATGCGATTTGAGTGAACTTGGTAATGATTATGAGGTCAAAAATATTGATTGCCTACAGTAGACTTAATCTTCTCTTCTCTACCCTTTTTTTTCCATCTGCTCATCTAAATCAAAAGGTGTTGAGTGGTTGCATATTGTAGCCTCAGTTAACTTGCCAGATGCTATTACATCTACAGGAAGGCCCATTTCTCAAAAGCAAAGGAAAGGCTGGCTGTGGTACACGAATTGCTGTTTTGACTTGGAGATCATTGTTAATCATGTCAAGGGAATGGAAATACTACTGGCTTCGTCTTATTCTTTGTATGCTTCTTACGCTCTGTGTTGGCACAGTATTTTCTGGCCTGGGGCATTCCTTATCTTCAGTTGTGGTGAGTTTCTTAAATTCATGCTTAATTTATTATTTGGAAACAATATTTATGAAATACATTATATGTGCATGTTGCAAGTATCTACAAATATTGATGATTGCCCTAGTTGAACATCTACTGGTTCTAGGAATGCTTTTCCTTATAGTTTGACTCATTCATATCATAACATTTAATAAGAACCAAATTTTAATAGTAATGATTTATAATGGCCCTTAATATTCATTAGCAAATTTGCCTGGTCATCATTGTGTTAGTAATGTGTAGTAAGAAATGTCAAGGTTTTATGTGGTACAAGCCACTTTGTAGACTATCTCTGGCCCAACTGGTTTGCGCCATGGGTTTTACAAGAGAATCTTATGCTTGCTACCTAGCAGCCACAATTCTCATTATCTGTGTGACATACAAGGCCTATTAGGAATCTGATGTTACTTGGACTACTGTACATGGAGTTTACAACTTCTAATCCCACTCTGCTTATAACCCAAATCTATATTGCTGCATCACATTAGGGGTCAGAATAAAGTTATTGCAAAATCTTGCCATGAACTTTGTTGATCAGTTATTTCTCTTGAAGTGTTAAATTTTCATCTGAAACTTCACAGAAGCCTTGCCCTTCTGTCAGAGGACACATTGGTTTATCTGTATGCATCCAAGTATATATTGTGATGCACATGCTGATTTGTTTTGCTTCACCTTTAATGTTGCAGACAAGGGTTGCAGCTGTATTTGCATTTATATCATTTGCCTCACTTCTAAGCATTGCTGGAGTACCTGCACTGCTGAAAGAAATCAAGGTAACATTTCTTGCCAGATACCTTTTTTTCCCTCCAATGTTAACTTCAAGGAGCTTGAGAATTTGACAGGATGTGTTTGATATAGAGAATGAAGTGCAACTCCTATGTAGCTAAAGTATATATCTAATTGCTGGTTTTGTATGTTTTTATTGGTCTGTCTTTGATATTCTAGTCATCTGAGATAACTTCATAAGGGAGATTGTTGAATTTCTCTTTTAACGATTTGGGGATATTCAGAGAGTTTTCATCAACTTAGAACTTGACTATGACTATGAGATTGATATTAATATGCCAGTGCCTTTTGAATCACTGGTGTTGCCCAGGAAGAGAGGGCTGGACCGCAGATTTTCTTATGGGGTTCAAAATGGATATAGGTTATTAGGAACAGCCGCCTCAATACCTACATGCATGTTAGTGAATACATTTTATGTTTGTTTCAGAATGTCCTCTTGATTTCTGATGTAGAATATATATGTAATCAAATAATCATCCCCTATTCCTCCATCTAACCCTGTTATGTGCTACTCAATTAGTGGGTGTTGTTGGACTTGTGTTTCATACCCATCTGCAAGTGAAGTCATGTCTGGCATACTTTACTTACTTTGCTGTGTGAATGAAGCATGATATATTCATCATTGGAAGAAATTGTAACAAAATGAATAAATATTAGGATTATGCTATAATTGTTTGTCTAGTTGAATGAGGATGACCATAATAAACAGTCATAGTAGTGATAGGTTGTGATGCCATAAGAGTTGTTTGCTTTTGTTGTGTAAATCTTATTTAGAAACGTGGGAGTAATTTGTTTAATAATTTTTGACAGCAAATGACAAAAGTAAATGGCTGCAAGGTTGAGACCTCAAATTAAATTTGATTAATCATGTTTCTTTTTGACAAGTCATATTATAAATTCCCATGGGTTCTTCTTAAACCCCACCCCCCCCCCCCTCCCCCTTCAGAATTGACTTAGATCAAACTTCTTGTCATTTTGCAGATATATGCCAGTGAAGAATTAAACCAGCATTCGGGACCATTAGTCTTTTTATTTGGGCAACTTCTCTCCAGCATCCCGTTCCTGTTCCTCATATCCATTTCATCGAGCCTTGTTTTCTATTTCCTCATAGGATTGCGGGATGAATTTGGCTTGTTGATGTACTTTGTGCTGAATTTCTTCTTGTGCCTTCTAGTAAATGAAGGACTAATGCTAGTTGTTGTTTCTTTATGGCAAAATGTTTTCTGGAGCATCTTGACATTGGTATCCATACATGTGAGTTCCACTTTCAAATTTCAAAAGAATGTTTCGTTTAATTTATGGGAGATTACCATTGGTGAATGTTTAGTTTATGAAAAGAAAAGTACAGCCATTCTTGTGTTTTTCTGTTATTTACCCATTGTAAGTTATTTTTAATGTTACACCGCTTAGTAATATAATAAATGGTTATTGTTAATGATTTCTTCTTCTTTGCCTGGAAGAAGGGTTTCTTTAATGAAGACAATTATAGTATTAGTTTTGAGTCAGTCAAGTTGAACTGCCTCTGAAATTTTGCACTGCTGTAATTATAGTTCATTTAGCATTGTTTGGTGTTAGGTGACTCTGGGTTGTATATGCCTCAAGAATCATTTTACATAAAAAATGTACTAATCATCCTTTTTGGTGTAATTGAAACTTCAATGATAATGATTGATCATGTCTGGATATAGTCAGAGTTAATTGCCTAGCTGTTCCTAGTCTAATGATCAAGATGTGTGGCGTTTCAGGTGGTAATGATGCTTGCCGCAGGCTATTTCAGAATTCGAAATGCTTTGCCAGGACCATTGTGGACATACCCACTATCCTACATTGCTTTCCACACATACTCTATCCAGGCAAGTAGATTTATATGGTCATTCTATTTCCTGCTCCACATGTCAAACCAATTGGTGGTTTTTTTTTATTCTGAATTTCCTGAAGGCAAGAAGTAATCTTTAAAATATTTTCATATACAGTTAAATTTGTTTAAAATGTTCCTAGCTGAATGATCTTGTGATTTATAGGGCATCTTGGAGAATGAGTATCTTTGGACTTCCTTTCCGGTTGGGCAGGTAAGGACCATATCCGGGTATCAGGCCCTCCGTAGTGCATATGACATATCTCCTGACATTAATTCTAAGTGGAAGAATTTGCTGGTCCTGTTTCTTATGGTGGTTGGGTATCGCATTGTTGTGTTTGTTTTACTTTATTTTCACGTAGGAAAAAATAAATCTGTACTCAAAATTTTTCAATGTAATCAGGATAAGAAAAATACAAGATGAATGAAAGCAGTACTGTGAGCCTTGTTCCTCCGTTCACATTATATAATTCTTTTTGTTCTTGGCTTCTTGCTTTAGCTTGTGCAATTTAATTTTGAAAACCTTTGACAAATGATAGAAGTACATAATTTAAGAAATTCTTTGTTTAATGTCTTCGATTTTGAAAGCTCAGTCTTTGAGATTGCAAGCTGGGATTGGTTCCATACCTGAATTAAGTACCTATTATTAAATGTAGGTGTTTGGGGATTATTCAGGCGTTTGAAGTTGGATGACTCATCCTAAAATACATACTATATATAATTATATGTATATTGTGACTCACTTGATTAGCACATTTGGGCAAGTGAAATTGATCAATTGGCAATGGTTAGAAATGCTCCTACTAAAAAGAATTGACCAACTGTGAAAAATGTTCTGGAATGATAGGGCTCCAAGAAATGCAAACAAAGCCAGTTTTGGGAAAGGGTATAAAAAACAAATTCAGGTTTTGTATAGGTAGTTGAAAGATTAAGAAAGAACTTGCATGTAGGGACAGGGTAAGGACTTAGAGTTAGAGGGGTGGCTCTGCTGCTTTGTGTGCGACTGTCCTGGCCTTTTACTCTACTGCTTAACTCCTATTGATTTTTGTTTAAAGCTTTTTGAAGGGTCAAATTGTTTGTTTTGGGTAAAATAGGTTGATTTGTTTTTTTTTTGTTTTTGTTTTTTTTAAGCTTTATTATTGGTAATTTTTGTTGTTGGGCTAATATTTTGGGCTTTGTATATTTTGTTTTAGATTTAATCTATTAATTTTTTATGGCCTTTAATAAGTGTAAAATGCTAAAGCTACAAAATTTTTACAAATTGCAAATGCGGTGAGTAGTTATTAGTAAGTACAAAGTGATGCAAGTTTGAGAATCAATAAAAATTTGCTACCTCAATAGCTTGTAAAAATGTTGTTAAAAAGTTTGTGTCTATAACATTACTCTTAATAGAATTGATGGCATTATTAAAGGAGTAAAGTGTAATTTTATTGAACAAAATTACTAAAATTAATGCCTATTAAGGAAATGCCCAATTACATAACAAAGTAGCATGTCTTCAAGATGAGGTTGTCAGATAGTTTAGGCTCTCAATCCCACAATACACATGGCTGCTTTAGGTCCAGATCTCTCTCCCCCTCTCTTTGCTTTTCCTGTTTTCACACATGTTACAGACCATATTACAAGACACTGATAATTGTTATGGTCACATAGGATGATCTTACTATAAGAGAGATGATAACACTGTCAAAAAATCTACATGATAGGACGTAGCATTGAACCAAGTCCAATAAAAAAGTATAAATTCCAAAATATCTAGATAATCATTGCACTATTCAATGGTAACTAGTAGGTTTCCTCGGCCCCAATCCCACTGTTCTTTCTCCCAAAGGAAAAATGTAGCATAGAAAAATGGCTTCATGAAAATAAGGGAAATGGTATTTTATCATCATAGACTATACACTTGATTACACTTTGTAATATGAAATTGTTGCACTTAAAATTATGATCTTTGTTACATTTTGCACCATGATGTTAAGTTTTTTGTTCACTTGATGGATATGGCATCATGTGAAAAGATCTAATTGCCTCTCTTCTTTATAAACTATACTCTTAATTATATTTTGCATCTTAAATTTTGATTCTTCATCAAAGTTAAATTTTGAATTTTGAATTTTTATCTTAAAGTGTAATAAGGGTCATAGTTTGAGGTGCAAAATGTGCATTCGAAAAGTTTAAAGTGTACAGTGTAATATAGAGTATAGTTTAAGGTAGAAAATTGTAATTTTACTTTCAAAAACTACAATAATCTATAAGATTTTAAGATTTCTAACTAGCGAACATTGGGTACCAGTCCGTCCTTCCAAAGTACATGCTACATACTGCCAATCACTCTCGCCAAGGGCCTCTACAGCCTCACAAAGTTGAGTATCCTCATCCTTAGTCCACACCCTTTTTAACATGGAAGCATTCAAACTCCTCTGCCAAGTACTGGGGACAAACACTGAAATGGGGTCCTGTTTGTCCCCAATGATACTGCAATATCAAACGAGTTATTTTTTGTTGTGTTGTGCCCTTAAAATTGGGACAAAGGCATAGTAGCTGCAGTTGTTGTTTTTGTAAATTCATGCTGTGTTTAATAACTAAAGTTTTTAACTACTTGCGTTAGATGTTGATCTTTACATTATGAAGTTCCATTTCTTCACATTATGAAAGCTCCATTCTTTCCGAAGCATGTGGTATGAATTATTTGATAAATTAGTTGCTAACTTGTGCTATGCACGAGAACCTACATATTTGTGAGGTAAACTAAAATAATTTTATAAAATCTTAAATTGATTAAGAAACTATACCATTGCATGATTTGCTTTTGTTTGATTTCGTTTTGTGTTACAATTTGATGAAGAATTCATTGCTTGAATGTGCAATGGTTTACAAAAAATTTGTTTGACAATTTCAAATACTGCAAAAAAAAATAACTCAAAAATTTAGATATTAAAACTTTTAAAAAACCAAAAAATATTAAAGAATCAGATGATTCACTGCTTAGAAATTATTGAAACAAAAGTGTTTGTGTGTGTGTGTGTGTATATATATATGACTAAACAATAGAAAAATATAGACGGAACTACACTATTGGTTCCTAAAGTTTATTTTGTGAGCGCAATTGGTCCCTCAACTTTTAAAAATGAGTAGTATCAGTCTATTTGTAAACTTCCGTTAGTTTATTCCTTAAGTGGCTAACAGAATAGTATCTAGGCATTTTTTCAATAAGAAAAAAATTACAAAAATTATTTTACAAGTCATAAATCCGTTAATACTAAAATACTATACCCGGCAAATCAAACCCATTATAGTTTTAGGGTCCGTTTGAATAGAATTTATTATTGAAAACTGAAAATACTGTAGCAAAATAATTTTTAAATGTGTGAATAGTATTGAGGATCTATTTTTAATATTTTTTTTCTAAATAAAGTGCTTGTGGGTCCCATGAACAATGCATGAACAGTAACTTTGTCTCCCGCACAGTGTAATCACGTGCATGAATAGTATCGGATACTGTTCATAAGCGTTGAAGGAAAAAAGAAAAAAGAAAAAAATACTTAGTCTTTCAGATAGGGTACACATGAAACGAAAGGTGAATGGGTCATAGTTCGGTAGGTAGTAGGAGGCAAAGTTAGGGTGTGTGACTTGCGAGAAGGAGCAAGGTAGAATAATGGCTACACAAGCTTGCATATGAGGTGAGTTTCAATTGTTGAATATAACGTGTGGCATGTAAACCGATTGGTCGAAACATTGTGAAGATAGTGGCAGTGGGTACATAAATAAAGAATCTGAAAAGGCCAGCTTAGTTTTGGATATGAGAATAGTCATTCTTAGGGAGAGAGTTAGGATATAGGCGATTTTTGTTAGGGGGAGTGTAGTTTTTTTTTTTAAGGGATGTAGTAAGGATTACTTGTATCTTTTCTTTTCTTTCTTTGTTGGAGATACATTGTTCTTGTACTTAGGTCTTGTGACCATTTTTACATACATGATACTTATCTTGGAGATATATATATATATATATATATATATATATATATGTGTGTGTGTGTGTGTGTGTGTGTGATGATGATGTATGTTCTATTCACCTATCTCTATATGTGTTGTTTCTTCTCTTTCTTTATACACATGATTCTTATATTTTGTATGCAATCTATCATTTCTGCTTCACACAAAGATGCCTTGATGTGTTTTGTTAAAGTGTTTTAGAAATACAGGTTGTCAAAGTCTACTTGTCATAAACTCTCTTCTTGCAAAATTTTTCAAGAGTTTGTATTAGGATAGATTTTATTGTATTCAACAAGTGAGCATGAGTTGAGTGTTTTATGACTTCTCTTATATGTTCATTTTTTTGTTGTGGTTTTGTCACGGATTGTCAAAGGGGGAGATTGTTAAGACATACGATACAAATAGATCTTTCACCATAGGATACTTGAGTTTTGATTGTATCAACTTTTTTTCTTTTCTGGATACCATAGATTGTAACCATTCTGGGACTCATTGCATGTGAATACGAGCAAAAGGAAAGTTGTCCCCAGGCTATTTGTTGTTGCGCTGTTGTTTATGATAGCATGCTCTTCATTCCGGGAGCTTTGCGCTTATCCGATGATCATACGGTTTAAAGTTCTTTACCATAAACATGGTGTAAATATTTTAATATTAATGGGTTTTTTCTTACTGTAAAATAATTTTTGTAACTATTTTTATTAAAAAAAATTGTCAAGTTACTATTCTGTTAGCCACGTAAGCAATAAACTAATGGTAGTAAACATAAAGATTAATATTGCTCATTTTTAAAACTTGAGAGATCAATAGTGCTCATTTGAAATTTAAGGGACCAATTGCGCACATAAAGTGAGTTTTAAGGACCAATAATGTAGTTTTGCCAAAAATATAAAAGAAAGATGAGTTATATTCAAAAAAATAATTTCAATTATTGCAAGCTTTTTTTTTCTTGTAAAAAATGGCTAAAAAAAGTTTGGTGGTTTATGTACGAAAATTAATTTTTAAAGAAGTTGCAGTAGAATTCTCCTATTATCCAAAGAAGTTGAACTTTATCAATAATTGATGATTTTTATATTTATCCAAATAAAACCACGTCTAAGATAATCTTAATATAGGATTTATTCAATTTTTATTATTGTGGGGAGTAAAAGGACCCAAATGGGCATATGGGCCTTTGGACTGTAGCATGGAGGGCCGACCTGCTCCAGAATTAAACTCTACGGCCCATACGCCGAGGATCCGAGGGTACAGCCGAGGGCGAGCTTCTCCTCGGACAGATCCAAGAGAACTCAAAACTTCATTATGAAGGTAAAGGCACAACTCTGGAAAGACTAATGGTTAAAGGGGGACACCCTGAACCTTCTAGATGCATCAGTGTTAAAGAAAATATCAAGGGCAAAGGCTGCCACCTCCGCATTAAAGGCTCTGCACCTACCTCCCTGGCTGCATTAATGGGGAAGTGACCCCTGAACAGTAGGGCTAAAACTTCTAGTCACTGTCCAAAAAGTATCAGGGAAGGAAGTATTTAGGGGGGGTGAAGGCCAGATAAAAGGGGGATCGGCAACAAAGAAAGAAACTAAGAATTGTAACTTTTAAGTAAGAAATAGAAATAATACAGAAGTAGTCCTCGGCTTACGTCCGAGGAGGCCTATTTACAATTATCTTTTGTTATTTATATGTGTTGTAACTCTTAGCCCGTTATCAAGTTCTCAGCACTTCTAGCCTAGGTTTCAAGCCCACACTCTACAAATTTTATTGTCTAAGGCTCATTGGGCCTGACCCCGTAGTTGTCTTTGGGTCCAGGTGCAATTGTGCACATACAATTATTATTATTTATTTTTATCAACGTTTGAGGTTGAGTTTAAGTTAGACTTGTTAGAAAGATAGATTTTCGCTCTTTGTTAAGTTTGGACTAAGCAAAAATAATTTTGTTTTTTTAAAAAATGACAATGATGAGTTTGAGTTTAAGTTGATTTATTAGAGAGATAGAGTTTCACTTATTGTTAAATTTGAACTAAACAAAAATAATTTTATTTAAAAAAATGATAAAAAAAATAATGTGTTTGAGTTTAAATTAGACTTGTTAGATAGATAGAGTTTTACTTCTTGTTAAGTTTGGATTAAGCAGAAATAATTTTATTTAAATAAAATGATAATTTTTATTTAAATATTGTGCTAATCTGGAAAATTATAGGAGTTTCAGAAGTTTCGGTTATATATATATGACTAGTTGAATACGCCTAAAGTCCATTTTTATTAGGTTTGATAAAGAATATATGTCCAGTAGAACATTCTTATGCATTAGTTTCTGATGCATGACAGCGGCTAAATTGTACTACTTCCAACTTTTTACTAATTGGAAATTGGGTTAGGGTTGATGTTGAAATTTGTGGGTTGATTAGAGTTTGAATGCGTAAAGTATCGAGAAAAAGGTTTGAGGTTTATAATAGGCTAATAGATATGTTCACAAATCTGATTTCATTTAATCTTTAGATCAATTAGAGATAAGTAAAGAGAGAAGAGAAAAGATTAATGAGGCAAGTTGAAGATGGATGAGAAAGATTTTTTAAAAAATAAATTTTTATATGAGTAACGAAAATTGTTATTGCTTTAAAAAAAATAGAGTTGCCCTAGTAGTATACAGACGAATCAATATCACAAAGAATCAAATCAACAATAGATTATAAATTTATAAGGACTAACTGCAAAACTGACAACCAATCCAACAAAGTTTTAAAGAAAAATAATTTTAGATTAGGCATAGTTTTCTCCGACTTCGAAACTCTAGTTGTTCCTTTTCCTCCATAGACATCTCATCAATGATGTGGGGCATCCATCCATAAATGACCATTTCGATGTTGCCAAAAACGACCTGGCCAACAAGTTAATAACTCAACAACTTCATGAGAAAGATATTTTTTTTTCTTAAAATTATTAACTAGGTACACACGCAATTGGAGGGTTTTGAACCCACAATATCGCCCTATACTTACTCTTGCAGGAGGAAATGCCATGAGCCAGTACCCATTGACTGAATGAGAAAGAAATGGAGAATTAGAAACACGAGAAAGGTCCCAAGGGGGTTGAACAAAGCTCTAGGCTGCCAATTTTCAATAATCTGCCATGCTCAACAATGTGAGAATTGCAATTCACACCAAAAGCATAAGCTTAGTAAAAACTTTTTTGTCATTATGGTTTAGATTATGACACCATGTAAAGTCAGTGATTGTCAGGCCTTAGACTTTTCAAATTAGTACCAATGTATAATTGAGACAATGAAGAAGTAAGGACTAAGTTAGCTCACCATGTGATGATTTCATACACAGGCCGAGTTAGATCATAATGAAGATTTAAAGGACCAAGTTAAATCACAGTGAGGAATTCAAGTACTGAGTTAGTTTACTAAAAAAAGATAAAAGCATAATACTAGTAGGATACCATTAAGAATATACTTTCCACTTGCTTTCGAAGATATTGCTACGCATATTGAGAATATGGTCCTCCGTTGGTAACATTATCTATGAATATTCAAATTTCTTGTTTGGTATGCTTTCCTAACAAATGTATAGTGATTTAAAAGGTTCTTCTAGAGATTCAAAGATCTTGAAGTTTCCCCAGAAAATAATAGAGAGTTTCTTCCCAAGGTGAATTGGGAGCTGTAGGTCACTCCGGTGATAAATGTGAAGCAAGGTATGTATTTTCTTAATAGTTGCATCTTAGTTTATCTAAATTAAGCTTCTTTGTCGTGTTCTTAATATTCAGATTTTCTGTTACAACTTGTGCAGTTCTTAACTATTGTTTTCATGTTTATTGGTTTCCTATGAGGCACGTGTCTTTTATTATCAGAAGACTTTATTATACCCTTAAAATGTTTATGCTTTACCTATAAAAAAAATGTGTCCAATGAAGCGAGCTCTGCAGATGTTTATGATAATCCCCATAACAAACACATACAATATTCTTGCGCTTGAATAAAATTGCAAGGTCATCATAGATCATATGGATGGTATCCATAAATGATGGATACTTTATTCGAAATAGTCCTGCTAAATGCATCTATGACGCTCTCATTTTCTTGTGTCTTTGGAACTACAGTCCCCATCTAAAAATTGATTGATTTGTTTATTTTCTAATGGCTAAATATATATGGTTCTGCTAATGGTTAGACCATGAATATCCCTTAATCAACCACAATCCATGGATAAATATGGAAC
Organism: Castanea sativa; assembly: GCF_040712315.1. Classification (NCBI taxonomy): domain Eukaryota; kingdom Viridiplantae; phylum Streptophyta; class Magnoliopsida; order Fagales; family Fagaceae; genus Castanea; species Castanea sativa. The sequence continues at coordinate 41,929,396 of NC_134020.1, forward strand.
ATAAAAATCTTTTCCTACTGGGTAAAAACCGAGAACCCTAACTTTTGGGTTGGACCTTTATTTGAAATAATTAATTTGTAAGAGGTGGGTATTTGGACTAACAATTAAGAAAGAATAGGGTACTAGTAAAGAGAATGAAAAATAAAGGCTTGAACCAAAATTGTAATATCTCTTTATTTCTATATTTATTTTTCTCAAACATTCGGATCCCTGTATATGAGAATATTTTCCTATCCATAATTTCATAGTACTAGTACTTCTATCTCAGATACACAACTATAGAGCGGATGATTCTCCAGACAAGATAATGCCAACGGGTTGTTGGGCACAATTCAAATGGGTCATTCAGCCATTAATGCGGTATGTTTGGTTGGTACAGAACATGTAAAGTATACAGAACAATCAGGAGGTTTTTTTCAACTTTTGCTCAGACTAATTACTGTTACTTTCCTAAGTCGGCATACCCAAGATGGCTTGACAGTTCCCAGCCCTGTTCATATGATTCTTAACTCCTCCACTTCTCCTCCGCTTCCTCGGATTCAGACCTTCTTCAAACAACTTGAGCCCAATTCTTCTATGGGAAATTTTCGTTGGGCCCTTACTGATTCCCACCTAGGCCCATTATTTTCAAATTTGTCTTGGCCCATACATTACTTATCCAAGAGAAAGAGCACAAAAATTGATTATACTTGAATTGATCCAAGAAACTTGAAACACTATTTCTTAAACTTCTTGTTATTAGTTTTTTTTAATATTTCAATAATTTTCATTATAAAAAATTATAATCTTTCATGTTCTATTTAATAGATAAAATAGAAAGACAATTAGAGTGGTGTAGTGATCCAATCATTATATATATTTATAAATTTGAAAATTGCATAATATAGTGAGTGACAAATTTAATACTTACTCAAGTATGCAAATGTCATTTTCAAAAAAAGACAAAAAAATGGAAATGTTGATTTGATAAAATGCAAATACCATTCAACTTCTTTCTTTACGTTCTTTTATATAAATATATATATATATATATATATATATATATATATATATACATATATTGTTTGATTTGTTTGTAAAAATAACTAACTTTGAGTAAAAATATCATATTTTAAATTAATTATTTCTCATATAAACTTTAAAAAAATGACATTAAAATTTTATTATCTATATATATTATAAAACAGAAGTTTTTGACCAATATTTGACTTCCTTTTCAGAGCTCTCATGTTTTTACCCATCAACATTATAAAAAAAAAAAAAAAAAAATTTCTCACAATTTCCCCTCCCGATACTTCTAAAAACTAAAACTAGAAGCCGATAATAAAAAAAACTCCCTCCTACCAATCTCCTTCTCCTTCACAAAAAACCCTTTCTCTTCTGATCTCCCTTTATATCACAAGCCCAACACAAACCAAAACAGTACATATGAGCACAAACCCAAACCAAAACCAAAATAATTCCCCATCTCCCTCTTCGTCATCTTCCTCCTCATCCCATAAATTTCTTCAAACACAATACACACCCAACACAAACCAAACTCATAAATCACCAAAACCAAAATAATCTTATCTCTCTCTTCGCCATCTTCCTCTTCATTCCATAAATTTCTTATTTGTAAGGGAAAAAAAAAACAGAGAAGAAGAAGACGACGCAGCAGGGGTTGCACCAAGTTGAAGTAGTAGCTTACCAACACAAGTCGCGGGTCATGGTGTCACGCTTTCCTCCTCCATCTTCTTCTTTTTCTCCTTCTCTTTCTTTTGTCCGTCTCTGGTCACTATTGTAGTTTCTCTCTTTTTGTTTTTGTACTCTTTTTTATGTTTTCAAAGCCTCCACGTGACTTTTTTATTTATTTTGAGAGTCGAAAAGGGTGGTCACTTGTGTAATAAAAGATGGGCAAAATGTTTTAGCCATTAGTTTTTTTTAGCTTTGAGCCCAACGTGATGTGAGACGTGTAGTGATGATACTAATCGATTGACATGCAACAAATATCTTAAGTACTTTTAATTCTTATATTATTATCTATGTTTACTTATTTATATAAATAAATAAGTAATTTTTGTTTAAATAATATTTTTCATTTAGTAATTGAATGTTTAGTATTGACTATAGGATAGGCAATTTTGAGATTGTAATCCTAACGTGCAACATTCATTTTTTGTGATGAGAGTTAGATATCTGTTAGTATTACATTAGATATTTATTTGCTTCTTAAATATATCAAATATGACTCTCACTTTCACAAAACGTAAGGTATCATATTTACAAAACTTCATACAAGATTTTCTTTATTTGTGAAAAAAATTTCAAATCCATTTCATGGGTTTGTCTTAGGTTTTAAGGCTGTTAAGCACTGTCATAACTGATAGCTTAACAGCTTTCCCGTATATTGCACGAGTTAGCGACTAATATTTACAAAATTAATATACCACTTAACATAATTAATATAACAAAATAAATGTATTTATCCCATTAGTAATCTCAAAAAAAAGTTTATTATATAAAATTTATAAAAATAATCATATAAATTCCTCTAATATAAATAATTATTATATACATTTATTTCATTGGTTAATTCAATGAACTAATACTTTGATATAAATGTAAAATTTATTAAGGTGAAAGAATAAATAAAAAATTCTCAAGAATACGTTATATGACTCCAGAACCTCATACTATAGTATAAGGTATTTTTTTTAAATAAATAAATAAATATATATATAGTGATTGATTGAATTGTGTACAAGTGAATGACATGATAACGGCCACAGGGCACAACTGATAACATCCTAGTCTGAGACATTCCCTAACCACAAAATTAACCATATTAGAGACTGTGTATATATCTATATTATTCTTGCTAAGCTTGAAGGATATCATATTAACCATATAAAAGGTCCAATGGATATTTATATTATTCCTGCTAGGCCTGAAGGATATCATATTTTTCTTGTATCTTAGCCTTTAGATCTTTGATGAACTTGCCCATATTCTTCTCTGAAGATCCATTTGGTTTCAATGCATTCTCCAATGTGTTCCCAACCTGGATGATTGCTTTCTTATTTGCCTTCCCTAGCGGACTCATCAAACGTTTAACATTGTTTGAAACTTCCTCCTTAGTGATTAACTTTCTGTTGCTTAGGTTAATCCCAATCTTCCAATCATTAACCACTAATTTGCGATTAGTGAATTGATCAGTCAGCAAAGGAAAGCATAGTAATGGGACTTTACACCAAATACTTTCTAATATCGAGTTCCACCCACAATGTGTTAAGAACCCTCCGATTGCCGGGTGGGTCAACACTGTGTTCTGACAACACCAAGGTATAATCATCGAACGGTCAGCAACTTCCTCTCTAAATCCAACGGGCAATGGATCAGCATCATCAGAGCTCACAATATCAGGCCGGAGTGCCCAAACGAAGTTCACTTTGCTAAGTGAGAGGCCATTGGCTATTTCTATAAGGTCCTTTTCTGAAACATGGGCATAGCTACCAAATGAGACATACAAGACCGACCCACGAGGCTTATTGTTGAGCCATTGGGTGCAGTCTGACTCGGACCATAGGCTCGTGGCCACATTACTCTTGGTGAACCCAGATGGGAAAATTGGCCCAATGGCATAGAATGGCATTTTGGCTTGTAGAGCTGATATGGTCTCAGGTTCAAGCTCCTCTATTGTGTTACATAGAACAAAATCAGCACTTCTAGCATCCTCAAACGCCCTGAAGATTATTTGGTGGCATACAGTTGATGTATCGGTGTCTTGAAGATATGAGGTCATGTTCTTTGGATCCATGGCTTGGACACCTGGTATGTAGTCTATGGGGTCCTCTCGAACATCTGATCACAAAAGTAAAAAAAAATATAACATATATTAGAAGAATCTATATATATAATAATAGGTAAAGTAGAGAGAAAATTCAATTAAATTTTGAATGAAATTCAATAAGAGTATAATTTTGGGCTATCTGTCTCATCTAATCTAAATTTTAAAATTTCGTGTCAAGTGAGTTAATTTAGTATAAAAAATTGAATTTCAATTAGAGTTTAATTTTGGGTTAGGTGTCTCATCTAATCTAAATTTTTTAATTTTTGTGCTAAATTAGTTAATTTAGCGTAGAAAACGAGGAGTCCAATATAATAAACTATAAAAAAATAATCATATAGCTAAAAAAAAATCAAATTTATAAGTCATCTATATACATTTATATTAATAGGTAAAACTTAGAGAAAGTTGAATTAAAATTTGAAATTATAATCCAATTTTGCATGTGTCTAAATTTATATGTGGACTATACCATAATTATCTACTTAAACATGTGTCATATGTTTGCTTATATACTAAGAATCTAATATTAATGAACTATAAATTTAAAAAAAAAATACATATACTCAATAAAAATCACCGCATTTTTCTCAATAAATAAATAAAATAAAAATCACCACACGTTCTATCTTATCAAAATTAGAAAAAAAAAGATTATAAGTAGTATTAAATTTAGATAAGAATTTTAATATGTGACTAATTATATTTACTTTAGAAAAATAATTCGAATAATTTCTATATTTTATGATAAAAATTGTATTTAATTTTAAATGTATCTATACGTATGCATGAATGCATGTGTTATATGTTTTTGTTTTTGAAAAAATAATAATAATTTGACTAATTATTTATATTTTTATAATAAAATATTTTGTTTAATTTTAAATGCATCTATGCATTTGCATGGAATTACATACTAGTATATATATAACATCGCTTGTGATATACAATAACATGTAGTAATAATTGATTCCCACAAGATACATCCATGCATATGACTTTACAAATAATAATCATCTTTTGGGTTCTATTATACACAGCTATACTTAGAGATTATGACTTTACATATGTGTATTTGTATAAGTTATTAAAAAATTGTATTTTGAGTTTAAAATAAGCCTATGTAAAAGAGTTATGAGTTATGGTTTCAAAAGAGAGTTTTGAATTTTAAAAACACACTTTTAATCTCCTAAAATGCCTAACTAAACGAAAAATAAGCACAATTCAGTATATATATAGATATTCGTTAACATGTTGAAAACCATTTATATTCACAATTCCTTTGATTGGCATAGTCAAAAATTTTTAACTTTGTAATTTATGAGTGAGAAAATAAGGAAAATTATTGTCTCACATCAAGAATATCCCATATAAAATGACATCAGCTATGTATATTTTAATATCCACATTTATCCTATCAAAAAAAAAAAAATCCACATTTATAAGTGAAAATTAGAACATGCGCAAATGAAAAAACATGAGGGTGCTTACCTTGACAACCAAAATGACCATTAAGCCTAAGAAGATTGAGATGATAATACAAGGTGAAGACCAAAGCAGGCTCTGTCCAGAAAGAAACATAAGACAGCCCAAACTTCCTAGCTATCATTGATGGCCACACGAAAAAAGTGTCCGCAATCAGACAACAAACTCGTGGCTTTGCCGACCTCACAATCTTCTCCACCACCTCCTCCGCATGCGCCGAATACACGTGCAACAAGGCGGCCATGAACTGGTCGTGGTTGAGCGAGCGGTCGAACTCCACGGGGAGGCCGTCGGAGACGGTGGTGTAGCGTATGTCGAGGCCGGAGTCGCGGGCGGAGGAGAAGATGTCATCGTTGGTGTTGGTTTTGGGTTTGGCTCTGGAGGTGTTGTGGTGGATGTATTGGGTGTTGATGAAGGTGATGGTGAAGCCTCTTGATGCTAGCTTGATGGCTAGATGTACGGATGGGGTCACGTGGCCTTGAAGAGGGTAGGGAATGAAGATTGCGTGAGGCTTTTGGAGTGTGTCTTCTGAGTTTGCCATTGTTGCAGAGAGAGAGAGAGAGAGATAGAGAGAGAGAGATGGATGTTAAGGGTGCATATAATTAATGGAGAATTGTATGGCACACATGTACACTTTGATTCAAACAATCATTGTCTAAAATGACGGAGTCGTATAGAAATTTGTGGATGATAAACAAATCATTTGGAGCCAAAAGAAAAATAGCAGGTGTCAGATGCATGCTCTTATATATATAATAAAAATAATAATAAAGAGTATTAAAAAGAAAAAGAAAAATAATAATCACATATATATGCACAAGTTTTTAGATAGAGGGTGTTCTACCATAATTTCATTATGTACTTCTTAGTTGATATAGTCAGTTTTTTAAAATTAGTCTTCAATATTTCCTCTTAAAAAAAAACCTTATACATAAGTTAATTAGAATTTCTACAATGAAATTAAGTATGTTGTTTGTTTTTGAAGCTTCTAAACAGTTTTCTTTTCTACCTTTTCTATTGTTAGAGGTTCAAACAGGTGAGTTTTACTGTAAACATTCTCATACAATAAAATATAAGAGCAATGTAACCAATATAACTGTTTTCACAACAAATTTTATAACTTCTTAGTTGGTTATTGTCGATTCTTATATAGGTATTTTTTTATCCACAATTAATAAGTTTCTACTTTAAACTATTATTAAAAATATAAAGTACAAAGTAATACAAAGATAAAAAAAACTTGGAGGGATTTTTTTTTTTTCTGCATGGTTTATTCACAAGCGTTGTACATTCTGTCAGGTTTATACGTGTTTCAAAAGGAAGAAGAATTGAGTTTTAAGACTTGTAATATTTGTACAAATCAAATAACTAAGATGATTAAGCTTATGTTTATCTCAACGAACTCTAGTAGTACAAATATAGGAACTATATGAGCTAGAGTTAGTCCTACATGAGCTTACAATACATTATTGGGCCTCTTAGGCCATTATGCATTAATAAACACATAATAAACTAACATTTTTAACAACTTACATTACATGCACATAGTTCTATTAGTATTTAGTTTTTTTTTTCCTCCTCCATTTCACCCCTATCGTGTCCCAAAAAAAAAAGGTATACAAAAAATTAGGACAAATGTCATATAGGATTTCCCATTCTTGTCGATTTGCTCTCGTTGTGACGAAAAGATACGCACATCTGTGATTTTCGCGATAGACTTGTGCCTAAGCATTATATCATATATTCTATAGTTGTGCCATGGGAGCTCTGCACTCAGTCATACACAAAAACAGAATAGATGGTGTAAGACTGATGATATGATTAGTCTCTCTATCTCTCGTCGTCCCATCTCTCTAGATAAGCCTCCAACAGCATCTATATACTTCAGACACTTGTCCCAAGATGCAAAAGCAGTTGCCTGTGTCATTTTTCCTTCACAAATGTTTTTTGAAGTTGAAGCACAAATTAAAGCCAATGCAGAAATCAACAACTCAACCATTTGGATAAACATCATAGCTCTCAGTCACCAAGGGAGGAAGACTACCCAAACATTATTTGAGTTCCCTATCGAAAAGTTAGCAAACATTACAGTTTTTTTGTTTTTGTTTTTTTGGGTTTTATTGTTTTAAGTGAAAAGCAACATAATAGACGACATGCAAAAGGGGGAGATTTGTGTATTTACGAATTTCTTGAATCAATACTGTTTATTCAGCAGCTCAGCTGGATAAGGGGATCGACGAATGACATGTTGGGGTTCTCTAGGGAACTTACCTCACTTTGTTTCAATCAACGCAACCATATCAGAAAGCATGAGGAATTGCGAACCATTGTTGGATGCTCTCTCTTGCTGCTTCTTCTTGAGGTGGTGAAACATTTTTTATTTTTATCTCAGCTTTTTAGTTGAGTACTTAGTTTGCTTAATTTGTCGAACGAATTTGGCGAGCTCAGATTGAGATTGCTGGATGCTTTGGAACATTTCATACAATAGCGTAGTTTGAGGGTTCACCATCTCATACGTCGGGCTGCACTCGTACTACAGTGGAGAATTATGTGGTTTAGCTCTCTATTATGGACTGCATGTTGGGATCAATGGTTCTTTCAGTGAGCTTCATGCTTTTGGTGGCATGGTTTCTTTGACTAAGCTACTCGACTCCATAGTGGGGTTACTAAGAATGTTAGTTAGGTTAACTTTTGCTACATTACCTTGTGTTGTGTGTAGATGGGGTTGCCTTTTTTTTTTTGTTGGTAAATAAAAAATGGTTAGAAGGGGTGTTCAACGTGGCTTCTCTACTTGGGCGTGACCATAGTAGTACATTAACTACTTCTGAGTTAAAATCTCACACCATAGTCATTAATGAATTAAGTAAACAGCCGGCAAGTGGGATATAAGAAGCCACAACATGGTGCTCATTAATGGGAAACTCAAACCCAAATGCCTTGAAACATGTTGACCCAAACCCTTACCACTAAGCCAACCAACGTATTGGCATAGGGTTGACCTTTTGTACCGATGTCCAAAATGGAAAAGTAAACTACTTACATCAACACTTGTGGGTAATAATGGCTAAATATGTGCTTTAAGGATCCCAAAAAGACAACTACTCACAATAACAATTAATACCAAACTTGTTTGATAAATTATAATTACTTTTATTACTTAAAATGTGGGTGCGTTTGAAAAAATAGATGGTGAAAAAGAGGGCCCTACTTGTGTGTCCAAAACACCAAAAAGAGAAAAAGAAAAAGAAAAAGGTAGACGAGTCAGTTAAATGAATAAGGTAGATGGGAACTTGATTAATGCTTTTGCTTGGTCATTCCCTTAAAGAGGCTCAAGGCTTCATCTAAGATCCATTTTAGGCAAAGAGGAAGGCTTTTGGTTCTTGGATTTTTTGAGAGGATGACAATTTTGAGTAGTGAGCTTCATCTTGCAATAATCTAGTTTAATGTTAAATTGGGTAAGTTGGTTAGCCAAAGTGTATACTTGGTTTGCTTTATTGAATTGAAGGGATTGGTTCCTCCTAAAATTTCTAATTTAACGGGTCGTGTTAATAAATATTAAATGATGACATACAAGCTCTTCCATGCTTAGAGGCAATTTGGGTGAGAATTAAGGTGATAAAGTAGATTTTTAGAGTTGGTTTATCATATATCAAGGCTTGTATGCAAGTTTGGTAATAGGTTTGTGGGTTTTAAAAGTGCTTCAAGCCCATTTTGTAAAACCTCCATTTGACCAATGGGTAAGCTTAAAATAACTCAATCCATATTATACTCCTTCCAACTTATCTAATAATTATTCGTATGGACACCATGTTTTTGAAATCTGGACTGGATCACACAGTCCGACCTGGTTAACCATGAACTGTTCATTAAGATGGTTTTTTTAACTTCAAAAATCGTTCTTTGTAAAAAAAAAAAAAAAAAACAGTAAAGCATGTGAACTGTGGTTGAACCACTCGAATTTGAGAACCGTGGATGGTTCTTGCGGTTCATTTCAGGATAGAGTTAAAAAAAAAAAATTGAAGAAGAAGAAGGTATTTACAACGCCTTATCACCATTGTTAAGGAAACCTCCAAGAAAAATCAATCAATACAAAGAACTGAAATGAAAATAGCAGTATAAGATCTAACTAAATCTCCGATATTCTACATTCACAAGTCGCCAGTTGCCAGTCAGCTTCTGCCCTTGTTGTCCGCTGTAACCTCCAATCAACGACCGGCGATCGGATCTCTCCAAAGTCTAAACTAGTGGTAGTAACAGTTATGGCTTTCTCTCTCTTTCTCCCTTCCTCTCACTGTTTTGTTTTCATTTTGCTAAGACATCTTTGTTTTGTTTGATAAAGCTGTTGTAGGGATGGCAGGCCCAGAAGCGTATGTTGGGTCATAGGCCTTGTCCAAGAACACTTATTAGTCCGAAGACAAGTAAACGTTGCTGTAGAAGTGCGGGTTGGTGAATGGAGGAAGGTGACTGGTCATGAGAGTTCAGGAAGGTGGTTCGAGGATAAACTCCTCCTCGACTTTGGCGGTGTAGAGGTCAGAAGGGTTGACCTACTATCAAGAGTAACGTTCTAGGCAGTTCCACTGTTAAGGATAAGCATTAGGAATGAATAAGACAAGGGGAAGGTAAGAAGTATCTGAGGGAAAGCTACTACCATTGCATTAAATGCTTTGTAGCTAACTTTCTGGCCGCATTAATGTGGAAGTAATGCCTGAACAGTGATGTTTAGCCTTACAACTACCACTAAAAGTTTTAGGAAGGTGCTGATGGGATAAGGACAAAAGCCAGCCATTTGATCTACACGTGGAGGGCTGAGATAGAGAAAAGGGGGGTAATATAAAGGAGAAGAAGCCCATTACATAGGGGGCATCTAATAATTGAAAAAATATAAATACTATAGCACGAAGAACTGTAATTGTAACCAAGTCTAAGAGAAATATAGATATCCAAGAATTACTTTCCTCTGACATTGCCGAGGAAGAATTTCTTTGCACAAGCTTGTTTTTTGATTGTTTTTCTTGCTTTCTCACTATTTTTGGTCTATTGTGAGTGTTGTTCGATTCATTGAAGCCTAATTTTTAGCCCATTCTCTACAAATTTATTGTATTGGGCTCTTTGGACCTTAATCGATCTATCTTTTGGGATGGGAATACAAAACTCGCCTTTACAATTGGCACCGTCTTTGGGGATTTCTTGTGCTTCAGTGAGTTCAACGTTCAGTTATGGTAGGTTCAGGTACTAACCAAGGGGAGTCCGTTGGTTCCCAACGTCAAAACCATTTTCTAAATCTTGAGCGAAGAAGGGATCGAGAGATTGTGTGCATGCTACGCATACTAGTACGAGTCAGCCTCGGAGTGGGAGTTGCCTTTCTCATGAAGATAATACTAGAAGTATGTAGCTAGAGATTGATCGCTTGCAGAGGAGTCTGCGCCGCGAGCGACGGAGAAGGACTCCTTCAAACTCTGACTTTTCTTCTAATGATGATAGAGATGGCAGTTATAGACCCAGGTCTAGGACTCCCCCCCCCCCCCAGTGAGTCTTTCTTGTGTGATGAGGATCACCATCATAAGCGCAAGAATGCGGGCCCGTCTAGTGAAGGTTTGGGAAACAACGCTATGAGTAGGGCATTAAACCAAATTTCCAAATCACCTTTCACACGTAGAATTGAAGGAGGAAAACTCCCTTGGCGGTTTACTCAGCCAACATTCACCATGTACAATGGCCGAACAGACCCTGTGGAGCATATGAGCCACTTCAATCAGAGAATGACTATTCATTCTAAGAATGAGGCCTTGATGTGCAAGCTATTCCCATCCAATTTGGGGCCTGTGGCGATGAGATGGTTTAATGGCTTGGGAGTAGGTTTTATTAATTCCTTCAAAGAGCTCACTTGGGTGTTCGGATCTCGTTTTGTTACTTGCAGCCGAGTTCCTCAACCTTTGGACTTTTTGTGTTCCATGACCATGCGAGAGGGGGAGACCCTAAAAACATACTCTGATAGATACTGGGAGATGTTCAATGAGATTGATGAGAATTTCGATAATGTGGCCATAAGGACTTTCAAGGTCGGCCTGCTTGCCGAGCATGATTTGAGAAAATCTATGACAAGGAAGCCTGTTAAAAGCGTGTGTTAGCTCATGGACCGTATTGATGAGTATAAATGGGTAGAGGAGGACTAACAGTAAGGGAAGGGGAAGGCTATGGTGATTCCTCAGGATATGAGGGATTTCAGGTTGGACAAATACAACAACAACCGGCCCCAAAGAGACTTTGCTGGGCAATCTGGGTCTACTGCTACTCAGATGATTGGCATAGTGTTCCGGGAACCAGAACATCAAGTCTTAGAAAAAAAATAAAGAATGAGCCATAGTTTAAATGGCCAAATAAGATGGGAGAAGACCCCACGAAGCGCAATCAAAGCCTTCATTTCCAATACCACCAGGAACGAGGACACACCACAAGAGATTGCAGAACTTTATGGAGTTATTTGGAGCAGTTGGTTAGGAGTGGAAAGTTAAAGCAATTTCTGTATCAGCCTAGTGGGCAAGGAGGCCAGGCAGGATTGGGATCTAAGAGAGATGCTCCTTCAAGAGCATCTTTGGGCACAATTAATGTTATTCTCCCTGCTCCAAGAAGGACCGGTTCTCATCCCTCCAGGGTGATGTCTATAGCTCGGCCACTCGCAGAGGATTCGTCTCTTGAGCTGAAGAGGGGTAGGATGGAATATTGACCAGCATTGAGTTTTTCTGACGAAGACAAAATTGGAATCTTTCAGCCACATGATGATGCACTAGTGGTCACCCTTAGGATATGAGGGTATGATGTGAAGAGGGTGTTGGTAGATTAGGGCAGTAGTGCAGAGATCATGTACCTTGATTTGTATAAAGGGCTAAAATTGAAGCCTGAAGACTTGGCATGCGATGATTCACCTCTAATAGGCTTCGACGAGAAGGTTGTTATTCCAAGGCGCCAAATTAAACTACCTGTGCAGGTGAGTTTAGAAGTGGTGGAGGTGGACTTCATTATGGTGGATGCTTATTCTCCCTACACGGCCATTATAGCTAGACCCTGGCTTTATGCCATGGGGGCCGTTTTGCCCACCCTACACTTGAAAGTGAAATATCTGTTCGGGGACCAAGTTGGGGAGCTGATTGGGAGCCAGCCTATGGCTAGGCAGTGCTTGGTGGCTGCAATTAGATATTAGACTGAAGGTGAGTCCTCGGCTTGTGTTACGCAGGGGTTATAGCAATCAAGGGTGCCGGTGTTGTCTATGGACATGGTAGTAGAGCGGGCAAAGTGTGAGGAAATTATTGATGAAGATAAGGAGAAATTTTTCCAGGTTAGAGTTCAGTTGCCTCTTCTGGAGAGGGAAGAGCTGATAGTTTTTCTTAGAAAAAATATAGATGTGTTTGCATGGAATGCTTACGAGGCTCCTAGAGTGGACCCAAGTTTCATATGCCATCATTTAAACGTCATTCCATCTGTCCTCCCCAAAAGGCAACCTCCTCGACACTCGTCTAAGGAGCACTCTAATGATGTCAAGGAGGAGGTGCTCAAGCTTAAACGAGCTGAGGCCATAAAAGAGGTGTTTTACCCTGAGTGGTTGGCCAATACTGTGGTTATGAAGAAGAAGACTGGGAAATGACGAGTATGTGTGGACTTCACAGATTTGAACAAGGTTTGCCCGAAAGACCCTTTCCCCATGCCTCGGATAGATCAATTAGTGGATGCAACTGTAAGCCATCCTCGGATGAGCTTTTTGGATGTCTTTCAAGGGTACCATCAAATACCATTGGCTTTGGGTGATCAAGAGAACACAATATTTGTTACTCCTACTGGAAATTACCATTATAAGGTGATGCCTTTTGGATTGAAGAATGCAGGGTTTACCTATCAGAGGATGATGACCAAGATGTTCGAACCACAACTAGGCAGTGGTAAAAATTAAGGTGGCGTCTGAGCACGTGGGTAACCTCGGGAATATTTTTGAAATACTAAAGAGGCACAAACTGCGCCTCAATGCTTCCAAGTGTTCTTTTAGCGTTGGCTCAGGTAATTTTCTAGGATACATGGTCACTCATCGGGGAATTGAAGTCAACCCTGATCAGATTGAGGTAATTAAAAATTTGCAACCAATTCGGAATCCTAAAAAGGTCTAGAAGTTGACAAGGATGATTGCTGCTCTAAACCGATTTATGTCTCGGTCAGCGGTAGGGGTGTCAAATGGGTGGGTTTGGGTTGGGTATAATTGGGTTGGGTATATAAAACCCATTTACCCATTAAAACCCATTTAATTAATTGTTTCTAACCCAAACCCAACCCAACCCAATTATAATGGGTAAACCCCTGCTCACCCAATTACCCAATTAATAAAATTACCAAAATACCCCTCTAACATCAAAATTTTAATTTTCCGTCACTTTCCGTCACTTTCTCGTTGATTTTCTCACTCTGCTCCTCCTCTTTGACTTTCTGATCTTACTCATCCAATTTCGCCACCTTCACCTCCTCGCTCTTCTTCGTCTCAGCCTTGGCAGTTGAGTCCGTGTGATCTTGTTTAGTGACTAACCCATTAAAATTGTCCTTTTTCTTCGGGGTAGTGACTTGCCGGAGCTCGACCACAACGTCGGTGATGGAGTGGTACTTCTGCATCTGGAGCACCGGGATCCAGTTCAGCCTCTGGCGGTGTATTGCAGCGAACATCGCGTCATATTCCAACGACGCCACCCCTCCAACTCCGGCACCAGCCAACTGAGGCAGGTGCGCGCACAGCGCGTCAATGATCGCGTTCGTTGCCGCGAACTCCTCACGGTGCCACGCGAGAATCGCGTCTCGGGCGATTGAGTCCAATATCATCATTGGATTCTAGATCGGAGAATCACGTTATATTCTTCTTCTTCTTTTTCTTTTTTTTTAAAATTTTTTTTTATTTGTGAGTAATATTCTGTTTGGTTGGAGACAAAATGCTGGAAAGGATAAAGAGAATTTGTATATTTGAGTTTCAAATGTTCTCTTAAATTTCTTAAAAATTGGGACTCTGTTTGGTTGCTGAGAAAATCTCACAAGATGGTTAATTTTCTTTTGTTTAGTCTAGATTTTTTATTATTAAAAACAATGTTTTATTCTTTTTTATTTTTATTTTTATGAGAAGGACTGGGTTGAATTTGAGTATATTGTTTTTGGGTTAAATGGGCTTCAATGGGTTTTTAGTTAAAACCCAATAATCATTAGGTCTAATTGGGTTGATGCCCATTTAACCCAACTAATAATTGGGTGGGTTTGGGTTCAATTAGAGTCGGTCAGTTTGGGTGGGCAAATGGGTTTGGGCGGGCAAATGAGTTTGGGCTTAGTTTGCCACCTTTAGTCAGCAGATAGGTGTAGGCCTTTCTTTTGATTGTTGTATAAGTGGAAAGGATTTGAGTGGATTGAGGAGTGTGCCCTAGCCTTCCAGCAGTTGAGGAATACCTTTCTCGGCTACCTATTATGTCATGGCCTGAGAAAGAGGAAGTCCTGTTTGCTTATGTTGCTGTGGCCTCTTATGCGGTAAGCTTAGTACTGCTACGAGTTGACAATGGAGTGCAGAGGCCAGTTTATTATGTGAGCAAGTCACTGCATGAGGCCGAGGTTCGTTACCTACCACTAGAGAAGGCCATTTTGGCAGTGGTTCATGCCACACGTAAGCTCCCTTACTACTTACAAGCTCACACAATTGTGGTTTTAATCCAACTTCCGCTTCAATCACTACTTTGCAGAGCTGATTACGCATAAAGTATTGCCAAGTGGAGCACGATCCTAGGGACTTTTGATATCAAGTATATGCCTCGTACCTCTATTAAGGGCTAGGTCCTCGCAGATCTAGTGGCCGAGTTTACTAAATCACTACTGGAAGAGGAGGGAGAAAAGCATACCATGGATGAAAAATTAGTTGGTGTAGTCTCCCTGCAAGAGCCTTCATCCTAGAGAGCATACATTGATGGCACAGCAAATCAAAGAGGATCCGTAATGGGGCTAGTTGTAGTATCTCCTAAAAAGATCATCATTGAGAAATCCCTAAGGTTGGGCTTCTTGGCCATGAACAATAAGGCTGAGTATGAGGCTTTGTTAATGGGAATGACTATGGTTCAGAAATCGGAGGAAAAATAATGGAGGTGTTTTCAGATTCGAGATTGGTTGTAGACCAGGTAAGAGGAGAATTAGAAGCTAGGGATTTGAGAATGCAGGAGTATCTGAATCAGATTTGACACTTACAATCAAGGTTTGAGTCTTTCACCCTACAAAAAATCCCTAGGAGTAGGAATTCACATGCTGATTATCTTGCCACTCTCACAACCTCCTCGGCGCAGAGCTTACCTCAGATTATCCTTGTTGAGGACTTATGCAAACCCACTGAGATGAATAGGGAAAAGGTCCAAATTCATAAAATTATGGTGGGACTTAGCTGGATGGATTCTATCATGCTATTCCTTAAGGAGGATATCTTGCCTGAGGAAAGGGCTGAGGCTGACAAAGTGCGAAGAAAGGCTTCTCGATTTTGGTTGTTCAAGGATCAAAAATTGTACAAGCGCTCATTTTCTGGGCCATATTTGCTATGCATACACCCTGAGGCAATAGAGCCACTCTTAGAAAAGTTACATGAAGGGATTTATGAATGTTATATAGGAGGCAGATCCTTGTCTCATTGAGCCCTCACCCAGGGATATTGGTGGTCGAATATGCAGAAGGAAGTACAAGAGTACGTGAAGAAGTGTGACCAATGTCAAAGACTTGCTCCAAATATTCATCAACCAGAGGGTGTCCTCAATCCTCTATCTAGCCCTTGACCTTTTGTTCAATGGAGATTGGATATTGTAGGGCATTTCTCTAAGGCAGCAGGGAATAAGAGATGGCTGCTGGTCGGCACGGATTACTTCACCAAGTGGGTTAAAGTTGAACCATTGTCAAATATCAAGGAATTGGATGCCAAGAGATTTGTGTGGAAAAATATTGTTACTCGGTTTGAGATCCTTCATACCCTCATCTCAGACAATGGTCTTCAATTTGATAGCAAAGCCTTCAGGAGGTATTGCTGTGACTTGGGTATTAAGAATAGGTGCTCTACCCCGGCTTATCCACAGGGGAATGGACAGGCCAAGACTGTCAATAAGGTCATAGTGACTGGACTCAAGAAGATGCTGGAAGACGCAAAGGGTAAATGGGTGGAAGAGTTGTCGTATGTTCTTTGGATATACCGGACTATTCCTTATAGGTCAAGAGGGGAGACACCATTTTCAATGACTTATGGGGCTGAGGCTGTGATCCCCCTGGAGATTGGGCTCCCAACATTGAGGACAAGCTTGTTCACTCCACATAGCAATGACAACCTACTAGAGAAAGGCTTGGATTTAATTGAAGAATGGAGGGAAAATGCCACGGTTCAGTTGGCGTACTATCAGCAGAAGCTCAAGCAGAGGTACGACTCAAATGTGAGGTTAAGGCCATTAGCTCCTAGAGACTTGGTATTAAGAAAAGTTCTGGGTACTGCAAAAAACCTAGCTTAGGAAAAGTTAGGGCCCAATGGGAAGGGCCATACCGTATCACCTCGGTGGCTGGTATAGGTGCATACTTCTTGGAAGATCTAGATGAAAATATTATACCACGTCCCTAGAATGTAAATAACGTGCGAATGTATTATTATTAACAAAAGGCATTTCTGCCATGTCTTTATTTATGACATTATGTGTTACATTGATGGTTTGTTTAAGTATTAAGCAAAACCTTGGTCATGCCTAGTTCCTCAGACCACATACCTTGGGTAAATTAATACTCCTTATCATTTTTTAAGTATTAAACAGAACCTTAGTCATGTCTGGCTCATCAGATCACATACCTTGGATAAATTAATACTCTTTATATCTTGTTTAAGTAATAAACAGAACCTTGGTCATGCCTGACTTCTTAGACTACATACCTT
This sequence comes from Castanea sativa, assembly GCF_040712315.1. Lineage (NCBI taxonomy): Eukaryota > Viridiplantae > Streptophyta > Magnoliopsida > Fagales > Fagaceae > Castanea > Castanea sativa. The sequence continues at coordinate 41,946,654 of NC_134020.1, forward strand.
GGGTAAATTAATACTCCTTGTCATTTGTTTAAGTATTAAATAGAACTTTAGTCATGCCTGGCTCCTTGGACCACATACCTTAGGTAAATTAATACTCCTTATTACTTGTTTAAGTATTAAATTGGTCATGCTTGGCTCCTCGGACCACATACTTTGGGTAAATTAATTCTCCTTATTACTTGTCTAATTATTAAATTGAACCTTTGTCATATTTGGTTCCTTAGACCATCTACTATGGGTAAAATAACACCTATCTTTGTTTTGGTGTGCTGTCAAGTGGATGATCAGGTAAAATTGTAAGTAAATACATGGTACACCATTATTTAATGTTAAGAGGAATAGCCTAAAGCATGTCTGGTAATGTAAGCAGCTTGTTTCAAGCATGGCAAATATGTTTTTGAAGCTGAAATTACTTTTTATTACAGATTATAGACTTGAAAGTTTTAATTTGTCATGGTATTAATGGTATAAAGTTTAGCAACTATACCACCACTTGTACGGATGATTGTTGAAATCAAGGGTGTGGGAATATCTCAAGTTGAATGAAGCTATATGTCATTTATATATCAATTAAGTGCAAGGTAATGCAAATGTTATATCAGAATTTATGCGAGTACCAGGAATATAAAATAAAGCTCATAATTATCATTAAGTTGAGCTTTAGAAAAGGAAAAATGATTACAACCTTGAAAATTTAAACAGTCATTACAAAAAAAAAAAAAAACTACTACAAAATGTGTCTAAGCACTACTTGATCTTCAATAGGGGGTTTTCCTTCCCTGTGGCCTTGGGGGGATTGGCAGCTTCAGCAATAGTAGAGGCCGGACCTTTGCCCTTAGGGTCTTCCTTGGTAGGTACGGGAAGGGTAGCAAGAACAATTTCTAATTGCCGAGGAGTTTCTCTGCTCTAGAAGGATCCTTAGGTGCAGTTGGAGGCTTGGTGGTATTAGGAATCACTCCCTTGGATGGGTCTTTGTCATTTTTAGTGGCCTTGACTTGTTCTGCTTCCTTAGGAGGACTGGTAGAGGAAAGAGGGATCTTAGTCGGGCTGCCCTTGTCTTCATCTGCCTTTTTGGAGATAGTGGTGGCCTAGAGGCCTGAAAAGCTTGGAAGGCTGCATGCGCGAATTGCTGGGGGATAGTAAACATTCTCTACTCTCCTAAAAGCAGAGGAGGCCTCAACCCCAGCCTGGTTGAGGGCCTCGTTTCACACTTGGAGGCAGTATGTCCTACACACTCCTGAGACCTCAGCCCTGAGAGCCTCTTTGGTCAATACTACCCCCACATCGTAGCCATCCTGCTTGGCTTAGTCCTTGGCTTTCTTGGCCTCTTTAAGCTTCTTCTTCAGACCCGTGATCTGCTCTTTGGCTACAGACAGTTGGTCCTCGGCTTGGCGGAGCTGCTAATATTGGCTCTTCGCCTACCTTTCAGCTCCTTAGAGGGTAACCACAGTGCTTTTCTTGTCTCTGTCAGTCTCATTTAGCTTCGAGGTCAGCTTTTGAGTCTTCTTCTCTACCATGTTGAAAGCCTCCATAGATGCGATGCTCCTCCTTTCCTTATCCTTCATCTGCCTATGGGACAAGTTTTCCATCTCCTCAGCCCTGTATGTGGCTTGAATAGCCTGCCAAGGAAAGAAGTATAATAGTAAAAAAGGAAGAAGGGGTAAAAAGGGGTGCAATTTTAAAAGTAGGGAAATTGGTTGAAGGACTTACCATGACAAGGTCCCTCTTCAAGCTGAGGAACACTTCGTGCTTCCTCATTGGCCTAAGGTCAGTCATATTAGTGGGCTGCAACCTCCAGTCGACGACCGGCGATCGGATCTCTCCAAAGTCCAAACCAGTGGTAGTAACGGTTATGGCTCTCTCTCTTTCTCCCTTCCTCTCACTGTTTTGTTTTCATTCTGCTAAGACATCTTTGTTTTGTTTGATAAAACTGTTGTAGGGATGGCATGCCCAGAAGCGTATGTTGGGCCGTGGGCCCTATCCGAGAACACTTATTAGTCCGAGGACAAGTAAACGCTGATGTAGAAGTGCGGGCTGGTGAATGGAGGAAGGTGATTGGTCATGAGAGTTCAGGAAGGTGGTCTAGGGTTAAACTCCTCCTTGACTTTGGCAGTGCAGAGGTTAAAAGGGTTGACCTGCTATCAAAAGTAACGTTCCGGGCAGTTCCACTGTTAAGGATAAGCATCAGGAATGAATGAGACAAGGGGAAGGTAAGACATATCTGAGGGAAAGCTGCTACCATCGCATATTAGTGGGCTGCAACCTCCAGTCAACGACCGGCGATCGGATCTCTCCAAAGTCCAAACCAGTGGTAGTAATGGTTATGGCTCTCTCTCTTTCTCCCTTCCTCTCACTGTTTTGTTTTCATTCTGCTGAGACATCTTTGTTTTGTTTGATAAAACTGTTGTAAGGATGGCATGCCTAGAAGCGTATGTTGGGCCGTGGGCCCTATCCGAGAACACTTATTAGTCCGAGGACAAGTAAACGCTGATGTAGAAGTGTGGGCTGGTGAATGGAGGAAGGTGACTGGTTATGAGAGTTCAGGAAGGTGATCCAGGGTTAAACTCCTCCTCGACTTTGGCAATGCAGAGGTCAAAAGGGTTGACCTGCTATCAAGAGCAACGTTCCGACAGTTCCACTGTTAAGGATAAGCATCAGGAATGAATGAGACAAGGGGAAGGTAAGACGTATCTGAGGGAAAGCTGCTACCATCGCATTAAATGCTCTGTGGCTAACTCTCTGGCCGCATTAATGTAGAAGTGATGCCTGAACAGTGATGTTCAACCTTACAGCTACCACTAAAAGTTTCAGGAAGGTGCTGATGGGATAAGGACAAAAGCCAGCCATTTGATCTATACATGGAGGGCTGAGATAAAGCAAAGGGGGGGTAATATAAAGGAGAAGGAGCCCATTACAAAGGGAGCATCTGATAATTGAAAGAAAAAAAAAATACTGTAGCACAAAGAACTATAATTGTAACCGAGTCTATGAGAAATATAGATATCAAAGAATTACTCTCCTCGGACGTTGCCGAGGAATAATTTCTTTGCACAAGCTTGTTTTTTCATTGTATTGAACTCTTTGGGCCTTAATTCATCTATCCTTTGGGATGAGGATACAAAACTTGCCCTTACAGTTGTAATAGGTATGTAATACATAGCCTAGTTAAAAACGCCTTGATAGTCTCGCCCATTCTGTACCACAGATGTCAGATCATATAATATATATATTTATTCATTTTTTTGATGAGATTAATATATTTATTATATAATTAGTTTTAATCTTTGTTGATATTTATTCTATTCATGCATTACAGTACTAGTGTTCCACTGTCCCACATTATATAGTACTAGTGTGCTACTACTACAATAGCTTTAAGCTTCATCAACTATCCTCCTTAATATTTTAATAATATTTTATATTAGATTTCAAATTGATAATAATGGTTTACTATTTGGTATGGTTAGTGATTTAAGTAAATATCAATATATAATCTGTAAATCAACTTTGACATGGTTATGTACTTATATACTTGCTTATTTATTATGTTTGCTTTTTATTTAATTTTTTTTAATTTATCATATGAACAATACATTTGAAATATAGATCTTTATATTTATTTAGGGATTATTTTAGTCAAATTTTATATTTATATTAATTTATATTTAAATAATTATTAAATTAATTATGACGTTATTACGGTTCGACTTTAAAAATCTTGAACCTCTCATTTTTACGGTTCATTGAATGGTCCGGGTCTGAAAACCATGGTTCTAACGTTTGATAATCACTAGGTCTAACATCTCTATAAAGAAAAGAGAGAAATTAATCAATTGTCTAAAACTGGAAACCATTAGTTTAACCCACTCTTTCAAACTTTTTTTTATCTTTCTTCTATTTGAGAAACAATCTCCTTCAAACTTAGGACCACTTAGCTCGGTACAATCATAAATTATTAGTAATCCCATTTATTAAATTGTTAAGAAATAATGAATTTTATATTCAAGTATTATTGTAACCGGTAAGCAGAAATGCGAACTGGCTTTATGGATAAAGTGCGTCAGGAACTTCCATCAAGTTTTTACCTACGCATTTGAGCATTTGGATCTTCTCACATGCATGTATGGTTGTATAAGAGGAACAGCAAAACAAACCGCAAAATTAAATGATGTAAAATCAAGATTAATTAATTCTTCGACACTTTTCCATGAGTAAGGAATACCAGGTATATGGTAGCTTGTAGAGTTGTACATGATAGGTACGTACAGCAGAAAATATGATCCACAAAATGAGCAAATGCAGTAGAAGTAAACAACCACAAATCTAGACATTCATACTGGCACTTTAATTAGTAGTCTAGACAACAAAAACCAAAAAGAACACATTGTCACTTGTGAAGGCGATAAGTAGGAATAGCAAGTAGGTGCTTGGCTCTAGGAGTTGTGAGACCAAACTCTTCGGTCATGTCCAACTCCGTTGGCAACATGTCATTAGGAAGCTCCCAATCAAAGCAATGAACAAGTTGTGCTAACACTAGCCGAACCACAGTTAGACCCAATTGCATTCCTGGACAGCTTCTTCTCCCAGACCCAAATGGGATAAGCTCAAAGTCATGTCCTCTAAGATCTATGCTACTGCCAACAAATCTCTCTGGATTAAACTTATCTGGCTCGGTCCAAACACTTGGGTCTCTCCCAATTGCCCATACATTTATTAAGAGTCTAGACTTACGAGGTATGTGGTAATCATTGATAGTGCAATCTTCCAATGACTCGTGAGGTATCAACAAAGGTGCTACTGGATGTAGCCTCATGGTTTCTTTTACAACCATGTCCAAGTACTCCAAGCTATCCAAGTCAGATTCATCTACCATCCTCTCTAAGCCCACCACATTTTCCAACTCCTTTTGAACTTTCTTCATTATACGAGGATGCCTGATTAGTTCCGTGAGCATCCAATCAATTGCTGTTGCTGAAGTGTCCATTGAGGCGATAAGCATATCCTGTAAGAAAATCATTGTTAGAAAATTAAAACAAACAAGTCTTAATCCCAAAATTATTGGGATCAACTAGTAAAGAAACTACACTAGAATAAAATTTTGATTCTAGCAAATGATGCCGCTTTAGCTTCAACTTGATTAATTCTTATAAAAATTAGTGTTTAAGTAGATAGTAGGATAGTATAAATAAAAATAATAATTAGAAATCATATTGTATACACCAGATTATATTTGGTACATAATTGAATTCTACACACAAATATATAGAATCGTTTTTTTTCCCTAATACACAAACATAAAGAATCAGTTTTGACTATATTATTAATTTAACGATTTGATATATGATGTGTTTGACTCCTTACTACTATCATGTGAGTTCTTTGAATAATTACCAAGATTATAGCTTTGATATTGGGCCGTTCAATTCGGTACTCAGATCCCATGAAGCCCAACATGACATCAACAAAGTCCTTGGTCTTATTTTCATCCTTGGATTGGACATGCTCATCAATGGTCTTCTCCAAAAAGGGATCAAAGATCTTACTCACAGCCTTCATGCGCTGAGTTAGCCCTTGAAGGTCAAGGGATGCAACAGAAGGAATGTAATCACCTAAGTTAGGAGTTGCAGTTAGCTGCATACCCTCTTGGATTACAGACTTGAATCCCCTCTCATCAAACTCCTTGTCCATGAACTTCTTCCCAAACACCAAACGGCAACTCATATCTGCGCTGAGAGATGAAACCTTGGCACTGAGATCAACAGCAACATGTTCATGTGCTGCCTCTTGAATGAACTTTATCAATAGGTCAAGCTCTTCTTTTCTCATGGATTTGAAAGAATTGATTTTGAGGTTGCTAAGTAATTCAAGGGTGCACATCTTACGTATATTGCGCCAATAAGAACCATATGGAGCAAAGGCCAAGCTCTTTTGCTCATAAGAGATGTGCTTTGCAGCCTCATTAAGTGGTCTGCTAGCAAAAACAAGGTCATGTGTTTTAAGGAATAGCTTGGCAGCTTGAGGGGATGAGACAACAATGGTAGGTACCATCCCTAAGCGCAAATGCATGATAGGACCGTGTTTTTGAGCTAGTTGATGAAGATCTTGATGAGGGAATTCTCCAAACATATGAAGGTTCCCAAAGATAGGGAACCCTCTTGGACCAGGAGGTAATTTCTTCTTCTTGGTTTTGCTTTTCCATTGTACTAGGATATAAGTAAGCAAAACAAGTGAGAGTATGATCCATGTCCAAGCCATGGTGGGCATTTTTAAGGCTGAGCGCACTGGGTGGTGAAGGCAAGCTCAGTTCATCAGTTGCAACATATGGAGTTGTTATTTATAACACGGAAATCGTACAAACGGACAATAAACTTTAAATAAGTTTGATGCTGACGTATGTGGAAGATTTTTTTTTTCTTTTTCTTCTTTTACTAAATATAGTAAGTATTAGGTGTCAAGTAATTGGACAAGGAGTTGATTGGATAAAGTTTATAAGGTGGTTCTCACTCATACCTCGGCAATTTGAGATTTAGTCTATACCATTTCCATCATTGATTTTTTATTTATTTATTTATTTATTTATTTATAGTTTTTCCTCTTTTGCTAATTGAGTGAGAAATAAGAGTAATTACTTTTAAAATTCAAGAGTAAGGGTTAAAAAAGAGAGTAATTATTTAGTATTTTTGTTGATGTGAAGTTATTGTATTCTAGGATTATCCGATAAATTTCTATTATGATGAAATATCATCTACTTCTCATTTCTCTCTCCGATTGAGTATATTTTTAGTTGTTTAATTATCATTTTCTCTTCTCTTTTACTGTTTGAGTAATTTTTTTAGTTGTTTAATTAAAAGAATGGTAAATGTATAGGATAAAAAAAATAAGAAAGTGATCTTATTCTAAAAATTTGAAATAGGATTTTCACTATTAAAACTTTATTTCTTAGATATAAAGGTTTACAAACTGAATCGTAATTTAAAATGACTTAGTAATCTACACACTTTTAAGTTTATAATATTTAATCTAAATTATAAAGTAAATCAATTCTAAATGCAGATGATCATTTTTCACAAATTTTACTTATATAAATTTTATAAATTGATGTGTTATTCATAAAAAATCTATATATTCTTGATATAAAAAAGAGAGTAAAGATATGTATGTGTATGTGTATGTGTGCATGTGCAATATATTATCTCTATATATTAAGAAAATTTAGAAAGTTAATTATAACTTCAAAAATGTCAAAAATACCCCATAATCTAATTAGATAATCCTTGTAAGTGCACAATTGCACCTGGTCCCAAGACCAGTTATGGGCTCAGGCCCAATGAGCCTTAAACAATATGAAGTTGTAGAGTGTGGGCTTGAAACCCGGGTTAGAAGTGTGTGAGGATTAAATGACAAACTAAAGATTGCAAGTCTTGGAAACAATAGGAATATTGTAAATCGAACATCGGATGTAAGCCGAGAGTTGTTCTTATATTATATCTTTCTCTTTTTTTCTTTTTCCTTTTAGGTTACAAAAAGTCCGTCCCCCTTTTTGTATTCTAGGTTGCCCCTTAAATACTCCTCTCTTTGATACTTTGTACACGTGTTGTCCCATCTCCCCCTTAACCTAGATATTTCTTTTCTCAGTGCCTTTGAATAGTAACCAGAAGTTTCCCTTCCACTGTTCAGGTGTCACTTCCCCATTAATGCGGCCAGGGTAGTAGGTGCAGGGTCTTTAATGCGGATGTGGCAACCTTTATCCTTGACATTTCTCCAACACCGGTGCTTCTGGGGCATTCTAGGGTTCCCCCCTTTTAACCATTGGCCTTAACCGTGTCATCCCCTAATCTTTACTATGAAATTCCGAGTTCTTCGGTGTCCATCCGAGGGTAAGTTCACCCTCGGCTGGATCCTCGGCGTATGGGCCGACCCATAGTACTAACAAATTCTAAACCCAGGAGTAGGTCGGCCTTCCTTAACACCGCCCAAAAGGCCCACATTTCCATCAGGATCTTTTTACCCCCCACAATCCTTATTCTTAAAAAATTGAAATTAGGGTTAAAATTGTAATTCAAAAAAATTCAAAAATTCAAAAAAAAAAACTACCGAAGAAACTTTTTTTTCCTAAAAATTAGCACACTCTATTTAAATATAGATATCTCACGCATGCTTGATACATTTTTTTCCCTAAAAGCTATCACATACTAAACCAAGCGGTTTACTTCATTTTAAATCATAAATTTTAGTTTATTAAAAATCCCTTTCAATATAACCCTACTAACAATAGATAAATTCAAATGAAAAAATTACATTAAACTCAAAAAAAAAAAAAAAAGTCTCATATGTGGAGCATATGTGATGAGGTTAATGTATATTTTGTTGTTGAAATATTAAGCATTGTCAAGTTAATTTGTAAGTCATTTTTTTAAATTAAAAAAAGTTGATAATAATTTTAACATTTTATGAAGAAAAAAAAAATTGGAGATTTGCAAATCTGATTTCAAGTTGTGCTAACTACCAACTACGGACTGCCTCAAGGATTCAAGATAAGCTCGTCTTTGTTTGTGGATTGTACGAAAAAACAGTGAGAATGGCTTGGACTTTAATGTTTAAACGCCACATTTTTTGACTAGAAAATTAAATGCGAATACGATAGCGCGTGAGTTAAAACACTCCTCCGTGTAAAAGATTTTGGACCCTATAAACATTATCAACAACTTTATTTGTTTGTCCTGTATATAAAAAAAAAAAAAACTTTATTGGTTAAATATTATCTATACTACAATTTAAGTGGTTTTTCTTATTTAAATCAATTTTTTTTGTTTCAAAACACCCTTATTCATGAACAAAATTGGAGGACAATCAAATAAAATTACATTTCTAACTTTTAAACAACCCAATTTTTATTTTTATTTTGTTTTGACCCTTAAAATAAAATTTTGAACACTCTAATACTAAATTTTGTTTAAACTCAATTGAAATCAACTTGAAATATGATTATATTAGTGCTATTTTCACAATATTTTTACAATAAAGGTTAAATGACAAGTTGTAATTGACTTTTTATCTAAACTCATAACTGACATTATTTTTTTACATACTTTTACAACTTACTATCTAGATTTTATTGCGTAAATGTTTTGTCAATAATACTACTATTAAAATTGCTCATTTGATAAAAATAAATAAACCTTATCTCTACTGTTGAGGGTAGAATAAAACTATTTTGGGTAGGGTAAACTACAAAGTTAGTTTCTGTCCTTTACATTATATGTGAATTTGGTCCTTAACCTTTCAATTGTATCAATTTAGTCCTTAACATTTTCAGTGTTGTGTTAATTTGATCCTTATAGTTATATTTTGCATGGAAAAATTTATTGTGTCAAACAGAATAACAAAAAATAATTTTTCATGACATATCATTTGGCAACTATACTGCCGCATCAAATTATTTTTTTTTTAAAAATGAAATTTTCTATTCACACCTAAGATCAAATTTGGGGAAAACTAAACTTTAAAATCCCTAACTCTGTCTCTCTCTCTCTCTCTGTCTCGTTGGATCTGCGAAAGAAATATCTGGATTCAAATATGAAGAATTAAATGATGTGATAAGTCAAAACAAAAAAAACAAAATTACAAGAATCACACACTCAATCCGACTTCCATTTTTGTTTACACGGAGAGTATGTTACAAAATGGAATACAGACTAATGAAAAAAAATTCCAAAGAGTTGTGCCTTCATAAATTGTGCTCAGTCTGTGCCTAAAGGAACAAACCGCCATCTTAGCTCTTCTAGAAGTAAATCTCTGCAACTTCTTGATTGACCCAGGCACCAGCTCGAGATAATCCACCAGCACCAACTACACCTGATGGCTTGGATTCAAAAACAAAGGACTTTTTTGTATCATTAGGTCCATACCCATAATTATTATACTCAAACCCATTATTATATAATCTTGTTATAATTTTCTGAAGAAACCGATTTATTAAACCCCAAGAATACGAGCCTTCTTGCAGCAATGACTATCAATTCTCGACGCACTTTGAAGAGCCACGCTGAATTTAATAGCCAAAGTGGCCATATCCGACATGGTCAAGCGCTGTTGAAGCTGAGCCACAGGAAGCACAAAGTAGATTTGGTTAGCCTCAAGTTCATCGTTCAAATTTCTTTAGTAACCTATGTTACTGGGCTGTTAGATATTTTTTAGGAAGTTATGGCAAGGAAATTGCAATTGATTGTGTAAGTAGGGAGGGCGGTTTTGGTTTTGCACGCGGAGTGAGAGTTTTCTTGATGGAGAGTTTTTTTTTTTTTTTTTTTTTTTGGGATAAGGATAAGAAAGGGTTTTTCTTTTTAAACCAACTTAACGTGAAGGGGAGGGGAAAAAAAAAAAAAAAAAAAAGAGATCTTGCAAAAAAGGATTTTTTTTAATGATGGGATAAGGATAATAATTATAGATAAAAAAAAAAAAGGATAAGAATAAGGGTTTTCCCCCATATATATATATATATAAATAAAATAAAAATAAAATAAAAAAAGTAAGAGTTTTAAAAAAAAACTAACTTAACGTGAAGGAGAGGAGAAAAAAAGAAGATCTTGCAAAAGAGATTTTTTTTTTTTAGAGAAGATAAAGAAGAAGAAGAGAGTTGGTTGCCGTATTTTAATAGGAGTAATTGTAGCAAATTTGAATTTAAGTAGTGGTTTATTGGATGTGAAGTTATTTTGTAGTGGGTAGGAGTCATTATAGCAAATTGAATTTTAGTAGTAATTTAGTAGATGTAAAGTTATTTTGTAGTGGGTAGGAGTCATTATAGCAAATTGAATTTTAGTAGTAGTTTAGTAGATGTAAAGTTTGAATTTAAGTAGTGGTTTATTGGATGTGAAGTTATTTTGTAGTGGGTAGGAGTCATTATAGCAAATTGAATTTTAGTAGTAGTTTAGTAGATGTAAAGTTATTCTTGAGATCTTCTAAAGTTCTTAAGGTACTCTACCATGTAGAGTTATTTTAATCTTAACCTTTCATTTATAATAAAATGTTTAGATTTTGCCATATCATTAATCCACTAACAAATCTACAAAAATAATGATTTTAAAAAATAATTGCTCATAAATGATAGGTATTACCTTAAATGCGAATAGTGGCTATGACATTGCAGCATTAAATACAAAAGAAATTTGCTTATTTAGAAAATTGATTATTATGCACATAGACCAAGAAGCATATATATATATATATATATATATATATATATAATTGATATATGAATGGTAGAGACACTTGAGTTTTCATTCCAATTTTTTTAGTCTTCTATTAATTTTATTAAAATTAAGCATATAAATGTTTTTCCTTTCTTTTCAAGTACATGATTGGCACTTAGGATCATAAAATATAATTTTTCTATGTCCCATTTCAGTCGAACCTATGCTTTGAAATTAACAACCAAAATGATTTAAGTAACAAATTGAAAAATGAAGAGGGGAAGGAGAAGATGACTTCACGTTTTCCTAGAAACCTGATTTAGGTAAAAGAGGTAAGGCAATAATTATCATTTATGAGTAGTTATTTTTTAAACCATTATTTTAGGGGATTTGTTAGTGGATTAATGGTATGGAAAAATTTGGACCTTTTATTATAAATGAATGGTTAAAATTAATAGAACTCTACATAGTAGAGTACCCTAGGAACTCTAGAGGATCTCAATCCTATTTTGTAGTGGGTTGTTTAAAAGTTAGAAATGTAATTTTACTTGATTGTCCTCCAATTTTGTTCATGGGTAAGGGTATTTTGGAACAAAAAAAATTGATTTAAACAAAAAAAACCTCTTAAATAGTAGTATAGATAATATTTATCCAATAAAGTTTTTTTTTTATTTTTATACAGGACAAACAATTAAAGTTGTTGATAATGTTCATAGGGTCCAAAATCTTTTACACGGAGGAGTGTTTTAACTCACGCGCTATCGTATTCGCATTTAATTTTCTAGTCAAAAAATGTGGCGTTTAAACATTAAAGTCCAAGCCATTCTCACTGTTTTTTCGTACAGTCCACAAACAAAGACGAGCTTATCTTGAATCCTTGAGGCAGTCCGTAGTTGGTAGTTAGCACAACTTGAAATCAGATTTGCAACATACTCTCCGTGTAAACAAAAATGGAAGTCGGATTGAGTGTGTGATTCTTGTAATTTTTTTGTTTTTGTTTTGACTTATCACATCATTTAATTCTTCATATTTGAATCCAGATATTTCTTTCGCAGATCCAACGAGAGAGAGAGAGAGAGAGTTAGGGATTTTAAAGTTTAGTTTTCCCCAAATTTGATCTTAGGTGTGAATAGAAAATTTCATTTTAAAAAAAAAAAATAATTTGATGTGGCAGTATAGTTGCCAAATGATATGTCATGAAAAATTATTTTTTGTTATTCTGTTTGACACAATAAATTTTTCCATCCAAAAGATAACTATAAGGATCAAATTAACACAATACTAAAAATGTTAAGGACCAAATTGATACAACTGAAAGGTTAAGGACCAAATTCATATATAGTGTAAAGGACAGAGACTAACCTTGTAGTTTACCCAAAATAGTTTTATTACCCTCAACAGTAGAGATAAGGTTTATTTATTTTTATCAAATGAGCAATTTTAATAGTAGTGTTATTGACAAAACATTTACGCAATAAAATCTAGATAGTAAGTTGTTAAAAGTATGTAAAAAAATAATGTCAGTTATGGGTTTAGATAAAAAGTCAATTACAACTTGTCATTTAACCTTTATTATAAAAATATTGTGAAAATAACACTAATATAATCATATTTTAAGTTGATTTCAATTGAGTTTAAACAAAATTTAGTATTAGAGCGTTCAAAATTTTATTTTAAGGGTCAAAACAAAATAAAAATAAAAATTATATATATAATTTGAAGCCCTGAGCTGGCTGTAGAGCCGCCCCTGTTTAAAACGATATAAATATGCATGCCATGCACATCAGGCTGGATGTAGAGCCGCCCCTGTTTAAAAGTATATAAATATGCATGTCATGCATATCATGCTGTCCATTCTTGCTTTTCTCTGATTTTTTTTTTTTTTTTTGATCATAACTTTTCTCTGATTTGTTTCTTTCATTTTCTTTCTATTGCAGGTGTAACACGTTTGCAGGAACAGAGACCCTAAGATTTGGAGGATCAGAAAAATTGAAGGCAATAGCAAATTGTAAAACAAAAATGCTTTACGCGGCACGGCTGTCATTTTCATATTTGACGAAGGAGATGAGCCTGCGACATATTTATGCATGGGACCAAGATTTATTGCAAGAATGTGTCATATAAAAGTCGGTCCCAGATTTATTTATTTTATTATTATTATAGACTCATTGTCTGTCATTACTTCATTGGCGCCACGGTTAATTGCATCGACATCGATAGCTGGCAAATTTTACCAAGTTAATTTTCTAATAATTTTTTGTTTGTCTTTTTCTTTTCTAACCGTTCATGGGGTTCCTATCACGTACACTCAGTGGCGGAGCCAAGAATTTAGGTTAGGAGCCAAAATTAAAAGACAAGATTGGAAGTAAAAAATTAATCAATATTAATAACAAAATAAGTAAATAACTATATGATAATATAATTGTTACAACTATATTATAATTGACCAAAGAAAAGTAGCGTACAGAAGGACGAAGTGGAGGAAGGAATTGTTGAAATAATAAAAGTTATAAAAATATTTGTGATGATTATCTGAGGTACCAGAATCTGGAATTACAGAATTACAAAAGTTGGTAAGAATTCAGAAACCTTTGAAAATTACATGGGCTCGCCTTGAATCTAGTTTGGTCAGAAACCATTGAAAAATTTCTATGTTCTAATGAGGCTAATGATCGAGAAGGATCTTTTCTTTGATCTAGAATAGGCCCATTAGGTTGATAGTTACAAATTTTTATTCTTAAACCAGGATCCGTGGGAAGATTTGCAACATCCACTTCGATACAAGTTCGTTTAGGATTTGATCCGGACTCATTATTATGATCAAGATTCTTCATAATCTCAATTAACTACAAATATATATGTCATATCATTAAAATAAAGAAAAAAATTACAATCTATGATTAAGAATAATCAAATGAGGAGATCATTATAAATACAAATAGTTTAAACATATAATTTGAATTATAAATTTATGGTTAAGAATAGTCAAATTAAGAGACCCATCTAAATATAAACAGTTTAAACTTTAAACATATAATTTGATTCTTTAAAAAAAAATAAATAAATAAATCAAAGCAAAAGTATTAAGAGTATGCATACCTATAAATATTTGAATGTAACTTAAAAACCTAACTTGAATGCTTTTAAAAACTGCACAGCAACTCTGAGATCCAAAGAAAGAAACTGGATTGAAAAGGAATTTTTTCGTTGGGATGGGAGGCGTGCCTTGTTTGCATTATATATACTTTTTTTTTTTCCAGAGTTCTACTGACTTCTAATCGGGGTAGGTGTAGCAAAGTTGTTATAGAGATTAGAGATCATTAGAATTGTACTACTTCTAGGGGTAGAAGTCTACTACTACTAGGAAAGCAGGAAAGGTTTTATCACTTCTGTCAAAAAAAAAAAAAAAAAAAAAGCTAGAAAGGAAAAGTAACGTGACTTAATTGATTTCATTTTTTTTTTTTTTTTTTTTTTTTTTTTTTTGTAGAGGGGGGTGGGGGGCAAATATGGTATTTCATAGTCAAAACAATTGAAATTTGGGGGGCACCTTGCCCCCCCCCCCCCCCGGCCCCCCCTCCCACTGCCCCTGCGTACACTATTGGAAAAGGGTAAAAGGAAAAGGAAAAAAATAGTGAAAGAATGGAAGGGTTTATGACATATTATATATATAATATACTATATAATAAAGTTGAGTTTAGAAGTCGTAATTGCGTCAAGTGACTTCACTAAATTATATAATTTAAAAAAAAATACATATATATATATAATTTTTCTTCTCCTATAATTTTTAAGTTGATAAAAATATTAATTTGATTACAATACAAACTCTTCATCTAATCCTACGTAAAAAATGTCCATGTAATCCATATATATATTTTTTTAAAATTATAATACTACACGTAAGATTTGCAATTTTTTTTAGATCTATAAAAAAAAATAGATATAATTTTTTTTTCTTATCTTCTTCTTCTCCTATAATTTTTAAGTTAATAAAAACCTTAATTTGATTACCATCTAACTTAATTTCATCTAATCCTTATCTTAAAAGTACACATTTAGGTCCATCTAATCCTTATTTTTTAATTACTACACGTAAACAAAAAAAAACAACAACGTATAGCTAATAAAGTTTATTTTCAAGCAAATTATCTTTAATATAATTTAAGAGTGTAATTTTGAATAAATTTTCTTTATTTTAATGTACAACCATTCTTTTTACTAAAAAAAAAAATTGTTCTCTTGGGTCTATCCAAAAAAAATCTCTTAAGGAGTGAGAACTGAGTACATATCCAGATGTCCTGCCATCAAAAAAGTAAAATCAATTCTAATTAAACTTTTTGTCTCAAACTCAAACTCTTATTAATTAAATTTTCCCACCATGTTACTGTTAGGGTTTATGCCCTAAAATCCAAAAAGAGAGCCCTACTTGTGTGTTCAAAACACCAAAAAGAGAAAAAGAAAAAGAAAAATTCTCTTAAATCTGTTGTTTATAAAAATGATGAATTGACTTTGAGTCAATTAAATGAATAAGGTAGATGGGAACTTGATTAATGCTTTTGCTTGGTCATTCTTTTAAAGAGGCTCAAGGCGACATATCTAAGATCCATTTTAGGCAGTGAGGAAGGCTTTTGGTTCTTGGATTTTTTGAGAGGATGACAATTTTGAGTAGTGAGCTTCATCTTGCAATAATCTAGTTTGATGTCAAATTGGGTAAACTGGTTAGCCAAACTATACTTGGTTTCCTTTATTGAAGGGATTGGTCGCTCCTAAAATTTATAAATTTAAGGGGTCGTGTTAATAAATATTAAATGATGACATACAAGCTTTTCCATGGTTAGAGGAAATTTAGGTGAGAATTAAGGTGATAGAGTAGATTTTTAGAGTTGGTTTATCATATATCAAGGCTTGCATGCAAGTTTGGTAATAGGTTTATGGGTTTTAAAAGTACTTCAAGCCCATTTTGTAAAACCTCCCTTAGACCAATGTGTAAGCTTAAGATAACTCAAATCCATATTATACTTCTTCCAAATAATCTAATAATTATTCATATGGACATGGGTAACATGGCCCATGGGTATGAAAAAAGAAGAAGAAAAATAATGGACCCAAAAGTTTTTGGGCTTTGCCATGTATTGGGTTCTACAAATATGAGCATGAACAGTGAGGAAAGTAATAAATTCAGAAAAAAAAAGAGAAAAAATAAAACCTACCAAAAAAGAACACAGCACAAGTCATGGCTTAGCGGCGCGTTATTGTGTTCGGACTTTGGCCCAGTCAAGTCAGTCTCCCATTGGTTCCAAAAGTCGTCTCTTACACAATACGAAGCAAATTCCGCGTGGTTGTTTCGCCGTTGCAACCACGCGTAGATCATTACCCACTACGTTTGAAATGTTTCACGTTATGGCGGTAATCACATGTGTTGTGGCTACACAGTTGGCAGTTGGGTAGAGACGAGAGAGGCCTCCTGTGTAACCTTTTTATTGTTTTGTTTTGTTTTGTTTTCTAAATTTAACTAGAGCAATGCAACCAACACAAATTTTCTATTTTTTTCACAATTAATTAATATTTTTTCACCTAAATTAACTACTTATATTTATTTTTAAATTTTTATAATTTATTAATCACAACAATTTACACTAACGGTTATGAAATTTTATATCTTATAAATGTTATTATTATTATTTTTTTGTGATGTATCGTTTTCCTAAAAGAAACACCTTTTACAAAGTATAGTCAATATCAAGCTAATTAGCTATCATTTAAACTTTAATAAAAAAAAATTAAGGTAATTATCAAGTAGTAGTTTAATGTAACAAAATATGACAAAAATCTAATCGTTGAATAGCATATTTTTTATATTCTTAAAGTATATGTAAAATTTTGTGTCAATTAGAGTAAAAATCTTATTTTTTATACATAATTTTAGATTAAAAAATTTTAAAATTTAAATATTTAATTGATAATATAGTTAATTTTTGATAATTTAAAAATTTTCCAAATTTCAAAAAATAGTCTGCAGTAGGATAGCTCAACGGGTTATAAAAACCAAAGCCGCGGGCTAAGTCTGTGGTAGGTGGGTCCCATTCTATGTTCCCTCAACCTAACGGAAACAACCGTATTAACGAAGCCTGAATTAAGCAAACCCAAACTCTCTCAAAGACGATTAACAATGAAAACCATATTATGATTATCACTCCAATTCCTATCTCTGATTTAACAAAAAAAAAAACTGAAAAAAGTTTTGAAATTTAGAGAGTGAATTTTTTTGTTTTTTGTTTTGGCGAGCAATGGCGGCGGCGGTATTGAATGGGGAGAGAGTGGTGGTGGTTCTATTCATCGGTCTCGTTCTCTTCTCTCTCCCTCTCTCTCTCCTCCTTCACGGCGTCGCTCTCTCTCTCCTCGCCCTCTCCGCCCTCTTCATCGAGATCCGCGCCGAGGATGATGCCTCCTCCTCCTCCTCTTCCCTTTCTCTCTTCAAAACCAGGTCACAATTCGAATTTTGTTGCTTTCCTGTTTGGTTCCTGAGAAACCGTAGGAAAATTTCTATAAACGTAATTCAAAAGTTCAATTTCGTGTTGGTCTTCTAAATTCTTAATTTTTTTTTTCCCTTTGGATTGAGTTGTAATTTAAGAGTCAATGAGGGATTAGGGTTTTTGTGAAATTGAATTGTGAATGTTTTGGATTTCATGTAGGCCTGGCGTTTCATCTGGAATATTTCTTGGGGCAGTAACACTTCCTGTGGTTATGCTTTCAAAGTTGATACAGCTTTCGCGAGCATTGTCGTTGCGTCAAGTTCCGCTTGAAGGTACTACCACCACGCATTGATCCCTTTTTTTTAAGTTAATCACAACATGAACTTATGTATTTCAAAAAAATGAGTGCAGCTGAAATGTGAATGTTAAGATCGATAACTGGAAATACCTGGAAAGATAGGATTTTGAAATGAGACGATTTTATTAAAAGTACAGGTACCCTCTCTTTTGATTTAAATATGATCAAATGGGTTAAGTGGTGTCGCGTGGTATTTGTTTTAAACGTTGCAATTGCGTACGAATACTTATGTTAGTTGGGCTTGAACAGAGACATTTGGTATGCCCCATGGCATAATGGGAGGGAATTGTGGAATTGGCTTCTACGAGGGAGAGTTGCTTGAGATGGTTTGTTCATGGCGGGATAGTGAGTTGATTTAAGTAAAGGGAACAAAAAAAAGGTAGAGTAAGACCTAAAATAACATAGTAAAAGTAGTAAAAAAAGAAATTTCATTTAATGAGGTGATAGAGAGTATGATTTTGGATAGGACAAAATGGCGAAATAAAGATAAATATGACTGACCCTGATTTGGTTGTTGTTATTGTTGGAGAAATGTTGGATAGTAAAATGAATGTGTCATCCGCATTTGGCAGTTGAAATGTAATAACTAAAGAGCTAGATTCGATAGAATAGCACCTATGATGTTTCTACGTTGTAATACTATTTTCTAAGATTTAACTCTGTGATAAGGAGTCATGACTTGTTGATACAAGAGCCAGTAATCATTTGTGGCTTGGGTTTTTGACTCCTTATAATAGCACCTATGATGTTATAGAAACCATTGTCTTTATTTTGGATGAGAATGGTATGCTTGATGTTAACTTGCAGGGTCCATTTTCTAACTGTCTGTCTCCATCACCAAAATTTCTACTATTCCATTTTCTTAATGGAGAAAAGGTTGTAACTTGTTAGGTTTTCTGCATATAACAGGCCATCCTCCGTCATGTAAATTGTTTTTCTTTTATCTTGTAATACAAATTCTTGGCTTTCTGATTTTCGCTTCCCAATTTTCTTCCTCCTTTGTTGAATGTGTTTTATTACAATACCACCCAGTATATGACAATGTGTTCAATTTTCTCTGTATAGAGCTTGAATATCTGACAATGCAATACTGGGCCACATCTGCCAGCAGCTTGAGCGTACTTGTGTTCCTCTGCATGGTTATATGGGGTTCACCTGACCGTACACGCCCGCCTTATACGCGTGGTTTAGTGGATGCAAAGCTGAGTTTAAGTGGAATTGTCTTATTTGCAGTGGTGTGCTGCGTGTCTATTGCTGCAACATCCCATACTGGTGAGTTTGTAATTCCGCATCCTTTTTGACTGTTTTCTCTCTAATAATTTTCTGTGATGTCATGTAGTGTTTAAGATAGGAAGATAAATATGAGAAAATGAATTACATCTAACATTTATTTTTAAATTTAGTTCAGGGGGGAAAAAAGAAAAAGAAAAAGAGAACTCTGTTAGATAAACAATTACCACCTTTTTAATTATGATTGTTATATATATAAATTTTTTTTTTACAGGCTTTCACGCAGTATTGAAGTTATTGTGGGTGCTTTTGCATGGATTGGCAGCAGTGAAATTAATTCAGCATGTTCTTAGTACTTTTCCCTCTTGTGCTTCTATTGGTATGTGTCTTATTACCTTTTTTTGGGGGCCTTGTTTTCTTCTCTTATTGCATGTAATGATTTTGCCTATTCTAAATTTGGAGCATTAAGAAGTGTTGACCAGCTCCCTTCTTTTTAGTAGTATATAGGTAATTGATACAAGTGTAGCTTGCATATTGTTAATTTTTATTTAACAATATGCAAGCCACACTTGTATCAATTAGCAGATCAGTTTGTAAAATTTATTTAGTGGATCAATTTCTAATAAATGTAAATTACAATTCATAGAAACTACATAAATTTTTAGTGCCTAAATTTAATTAGTGGAATCCCTGTGGCATTGGCATAGATCAAATCTCACTTATTTTGGAAAAATATTCTTATTATCTAATCAGTTTCACCGGGCTATCTCTTGTACTCCTTATTTATCACTGCTCATCATCTTTTTAGGGGAAGCGCTTTTGGTGACCGCAGGCATTGTTCTTTATTTTGGTGACATGTTGGCATGTACGATTGCAAAGGTTAGTGGAATTATACCTTCAGTAATTATTCTCCCTGGGAAAAATGGATGTACACACGTTTTATTGGTATTTTTTAGCAGGTTACTGGATACGTGGATTCATTGGAGTTGGTTTCTGCACAATATGGAGTCAAGAGAAGTAAAATAAGCATAATTATTCAGGTATGATTATTTTAAAGTGATGAAAATGATTATAATTGATGTAATTAGGTAGCTAAGGTTCTTCTCTTCTTGCAGGGGGTGCTACTAGGCCTTCTTCTTTTTCCAATGGTCTTTAAATTTGTTCTTCGAATATGGGAATGCTCTTCAATTAGTGCTAACTCTGAATCAAGAACATACAAGATAGGGAAATCTCTTATATTCTTTGCATCCCTTGGATTTATCTTGATTGTGGTAATCCCATCATGGATGCAGTTTGCTCAGGATTTTAGCGTACATCCGTTGTTATGGTATTACTTCTATCAACACATAACTGAATATGATGCTTGTTTTTCTTCTTTGCGTTGTGTTATCAACATATCATCAAACTGATTTGGTGGTAATGGGGTAATTGAGTAGTTAGCGTTGTTTTCACAAACCATGGGTAGGAGATGGGGTATCATGTGCTGGTATTTGATAGTGCATGGATTAGCATGCTTTTCCATTGTATTCCAGCAGAAAATATAAGCTGCTCCCTCAGTGCCATTATGGTGCTAGTACTTGAATTATTAAGACATTAACAGCACTAGGCCTTAGGGATTCAAGTCAGTTTGTGCTGCAGTGTTTTAATTAATTGAATCTCTGAGCTGATAAGATTTTAAAGAACTATTCTTTTCCCTCAGTTTTTTGGAAACTTGTTTTCCTTTTCCATAAGTTTTTCAACTTTAACGTTCACTTATTAAATTTGCAAATTGTTTTCATAATTAACAACTTCACCATTACAGATGAGATTGACTTGTTATCCCGATAAAATTATTTCTTTCTATGTGCATAATAAACACAAAAGGTTATTAGTTCTATCCATTTAAATGTTGAGCGCTATATTTGCATCAACAAGATAACCAACTTGAACTTAGAATCTTGGTATGTTCCAGTTTCAACTATTCAGCATCACGAGAAGCATCATCATATTTCTTTATCATCAACTGGAACTATGTGGTCACTCATCCTATCATGATTTTCTGGTACAACTTGGTTGATTGAAGCTCTAGGTGATGTAGGAAAAAACCAAAATGATGCTACAATAAATTGAAAAAACAGAAAATTAAAGGATAGATAACCTTGTATTCAACACCAGGCAAGAGAGAATCTCTAGGAGTCAGTACTTAGGGTTGGCTAAAGTCAGCACCAGACCATTGGAAAGGGAGAATGAAGCATCTTTGGCCACTAACTTTGATAGGGTAGTTCTCCTACCATTAACAGACCTAGACAAGGGAGAATTGCAAGCAGCTTTCTAATTTAGAAGCACATTTGCTGTGTGGAACATTCTCCATGGCATCTAGCTTTCTTTTTATGTTGTAAAATTTTCATTGGATGGCATTTTGTCCACCTTTTGTCTTTGATCCCTTGTTGGAAACTTCTTATTATGGGGGTTAGAATCATAATTTACATTGAAATTTTACTGGTAATCCATGCTATTGACTATATATGTCACAATGATTACTTGAATGCTTTTCCTCATACCAAGTGGCCTGAGTCATTTGGATGATTTGCTTGGTGAAATGACCGCAAGTCTTAACTTTGTCTAGTCTTTAATTTTTTATCCTATGCTATGTCTGTAAATTACCTATCAAAAAAAAAAAAAGCTATGTCTGTAAATCAATTTACATCACCATTATCTGGCCATTCCTCAGCTTATCTTCTTATGTTTGCACCATATCTTTTTTGACAGGGTAATCTCGTTTGTTTTTTCTGAGCCACTGAAAAGACTATCTTTATGTATGTACTGGGTGTGTGTGATATATGTGTCTGTTTTGTGGTTCTACAACATTTCCAAGAATAACAAGATTGAAAGGATTCTTCTCCGAAAATACTACCATCTGATGGCTGTTTCAATGTTTCTGCCTGCTCTTATCTTCCAGGTGATTAGGACTATGAAGGATGTATCTTTTGTGCTAGTCCATTCTAGTAATGGTTTGTTTAATTATACTGCTGACTGGCATTTGCTTTTCAGCCAAAGTTTCTCGATCTAGCATTTGGTGCAGCTCTGGCAGTTTTCTTGGTGGTAGAAATTATTCGAGTAAGTTCACCATCCAGCCACAGTAATTGATGTTGAAAAATTTGTTATTTATCTTATTCCATAAACAAAATGATTTCACTAATTGTTTCATTTGGGTCAGTCTTTTCTGGCCTGTATCTCTCCAAAATGATGTAAACTTGCTATGACCATGTTATTGACAACTTATAAGCTGGGTACTAGTGTTTATTGCAAACAGTGAAACTGGTTTAATTTTTTGTTATAGCTTTGGTCGATCTTCCATAACTATATTTTTTTAGCCAGGTGTGGAGAATTTGGCCTTTGGGACAACTTGTACATCAATTTATGAATGCTTTCACAGACCATCGTGATTCTGACCTTCTTATTGTAAGGTATGGCATGTTATTTTCCATGTAGCTCAAACCTGTAAGCATATGTTTGATACATACAGTTTTTAATTCTTCTTTCTTTATGTTATCTGCTTTTTTAGCCATTTCTCTCTCTTATTGGGTTGCGCACTTCCAATTTGGATGTCTTCTGGATTCAATGATCGACCACTTGCCCCTTTTGCTGGAATTTTGAGTCTTGGAATTGGAGATACAATGGTGAGTCAGCTTGTTGCCATGTATGATTATGTTGATTTCTATAAATGCTTTAATATTTCAGACCATTAAATTTATCAAGTAACATGTTGCCATGTATTATTATGTTGATTTCTATAAATGCTTTAATATTTCAGACCATTAAATTTATCAAGTAACATGTCAAGGTCCAATATATTTACTAGAAAGCTTGCTTAATTGGATTCAAGGTGCATTATCTATTATGCATATATGAAATACGGTTCAAATTAAACAGTGCAAAATTAGTTAGATTCTTAAGTTGTTGGCCTTTCCTAAATTTAAAAAATGAGTCATCATGTGTAAGGTTAAATTTTGGAGGGAGATTTGCAAGCTATACTGCATTTTTCAATTACTTTTATTGTTTATTTGTATTATCATCATCATCATCATCATCTTTGACTTATGCATAATAGGATTCGAGGTGCATTATCTATTATGCATACATGATATACAGTGAGAATTAAACAATGCAAAATAAGTTAGATTCTTAAGTTGTTGGCCTTTCATGACTTTAAAAATTGAGTCATCATGTGTAAGGTTAAATTTTGGAGGGAGATTTGCAAGCTACACTGCACTTTTCAGTTACTTTTATTGTTTATTTGTAGTATTATTATTATCATCTTTAACTTTGACTTCAGGGAAGTGGAATTTACTTGTGGAACATGTTGAAGTACAGGTTTTTAAATCATGATGTTGTTGTAATGAGGGAAATGATGTTATCAGTACATTCCCTGTAACCATACACTGTCACTGTCGTTTTTAAAATTGTTTTGTCCAATAGAAGTATAATGAATTTTTTTTAGTGAGGAGACGCTATGGAAAAGGTACCTCAATAAGATCTAGAGCAGTTTTCTTGCTGTATGCCTTTATGTACTTGTCCAGAAGCCATAGATCTTCTTTCTTCCTTATAACCAAAGTCCCTTTGAAAGGAGTTGAAGTTCACTCAAGGCATTCCTCATTTTTGGTTTTCATTGCTATTAATAAAACTTCTAACAGTTGACTTTTTATGACAACAATCTTACTCCTGGTGCAATGCCTGTGGTCAATTTGGCATGTAGATCTTTTGATCTTGCGGTTTGGCATATAGATCTAGAGCAGAATGATTCTTCTTTGTAGAAGACAATGGCAAACCCAATTTATTATTGCACTATGGTATTGCTAAGTGATTTGCTAATCCAAGAAATGACAAGCGAAATAACATTGATGAGAAGAATTGTGAACATGTATTTGGCAGAAGTATGCTATAAGAAAACAATTTAATGATAAGATCTACCATGCATGCTGTATGACTACCATCATACTATTCTTTTAGTTGTATCTCATTATGAAAACATAACTATGGTTATGCTCCAGGCGTCAATGGTTGGCCACAAGTATGGTGCCCTCAGGTGCAGTAAAACTGGCAGTAAGTCCCCTCACCCTTTGACCCTGATTATCATCCTTTAATATTTTTTAATTTACTTATTTTGCCTAATAGGGCTAATTTCCTGACATATGTGGTATTCTTTCCAATCACTAGAGAAAACTATTGAAGGGACTGCAGCTGGTATAACATCTATGCTGGCTGCTTGCTCAATTCTGCTTCCACTTCTAGCATCTACTGGATATATTTTTACCCAGGTCCTCTCTCTATCACACTCTCTCTTGCTTGTGGCTTTATTGGACTTAATTTGCTTACATAACTGAACTGCCTGAATCAATTGATTTTTTCTTCTATACAAAGCATCGGATGTCTAAATTAGTGTAATAAATTTAAAGTCAAGGCAACTAGGTTAGTCTTTGACTAAGATGCACCATTCTCATGTATCCAATCCAGGTTCGTCTGGTTTTTACTAATTGGAGAATGAGCTGTATACCCTTTTTATGTGCCCATATTACAAGAATATTGTTACTTAAGAGGTTTCATGCCAAGATGCTTGGATGATTTTTTTTTTTTTTATGTCTTGAGGGTTTTGGGTTCAAAATTAAGACTCATCGACTTATTCATGCTCCTGTTGTACCATTTTAAAAATCCCTTCGCCCTCTTCTTCCCCTTCACCCTTCTCCCCCCCTCCCAAACCAAAAAAAGATGAAACATAGCCAGAAGCATAAATTAAAATAGTTGGATTAATTTTGTTAATATAACTTGATGGATCTGTTTTGTTTGGGTTATTGATGCATTTGTCGATGTGTCCCTGTCAACTTTTTGCAGCATTGGTTGTCTCTTCTCCTAGCCGTGACAGTCTGTGGTTTGTTGGAGGCGTACACAGCGCAACTTGACAATGCTTTCATACCACTCGTTTTCTATAGCCTTCTTTGTCTGTAAATGCAGCTCCAGCACCCTCCTAAAAGTATATATATACATGAATGGTTCTGACAAATACTGCCTCAGTTCTCTGCCTTTGAGCACGTTTTTGTAGATATAACAAATCCACCAGTACCAGTAGATTTCAAACAGCCAGTTGTAGACTCTTCTTAGATAGGTTGGTCTCTGGAGTAGGAATAGGATTGATCAAGTTTCAGTACTTTAATGTTAGGTTTTGTGAGCATTTATTTATTGGGTGAGGCCCCATGTATTTACAGAGTATACGAGAATGACACCATTTTTTATCCCCACTGAAAAATTAGTCACATTTTCCCCCTATTTTTCGTTTTATTGTTGAGGGAGAGAATAATACATCTTAGAGACATGTTGGAATTATTGGAATTCTTTGATGATGATAATAAAAAAAAAAATTCAGGTTATATATTTTCATTATCTTTGGCACATTATTATTCAGACTGTTAAGTTTTATTTCTTGCGTTCATGGAGGGGCAACAGTGTTTGAGATCTTAGATAATTTTGCTGCTTATGTAAAAAATAAATGTAAAATAGTAACAAATGAATACACAACCTAGGTCTCTAGTAAGAAACAGTCTGGATCTCCTCAAGGATTTGACTGCAAAACTTCTGTAGAAATTTTGGATTATACACCCCACCATTTTCTCATTATTGTGTTGCAGCACAAGACACGCTGAGCTTATTGGTACCGCACAGGACAGCCCGACTTTATTGTAATGAAAATAAGTTCATACCAAACATTATTGTAATCTACGCTAGAAACAATTGAAAATGGAGATGAACATGGAGAAGACCGTTATTCTTTTAAAAATACTATATATATTTTATTACATATTGGTAAATGACTGTAACTTGTAAGGTGTGTTGGCTCTGTTGGGTGATGATGAACGATAGCTGGTATGAAAACTCTTGCTCTTGCAGATGAAGCTAACATAGTTGGAGGTGGGAGCTCAGTGACATCGAGGGTTAAAATTAAGAGTTGAACTAATGGTTTTTTGTTGTTGTTGGCATATATTGATGAAGTTGGAGGTGAAAGTCTGGTGACATTATGGTTTGAAATCTTGAGTTAAACTCAGAATTTATTTTGCTGACAGCACAATGAGCTTTTAACTCAGCAGCAGAGATTAAGCTAGCACCTCAGCTTAAAATCGCGACCTTAAATCATGGTTAACATGAAATCATAGACTGAAGTATAAATATGGTATTTTGACTATTTTCAGGATATGTTTTTTGAAATTCCAATTTATTGCCAAAAGATTTGGAGAAATAGGGACTTAAGACAAATAAGAAAGAAAGACACAATACAGATGAGTAACTATTTGTTTGAGGAGAAGGTCGATGATATTTTCACAATACTTTCACAATAAACTATAAGTGATAAGTTGTTATTAGTTTTAATTTGTATTCACAATTAAAATTACTTTTTTGCTTATTAGGAACAGCCAATAACAATCCATCACTTAGAATTTGTTATGAAATTATTTTGAAAATGTTGTGGACATTGCATTTTTCTTATTTATTCACTTTTACTTTTATAGTAATAACACATTATTATTTGGAGGGTTTAGAATTTATGCGCCTGTATATATAGATATGCACTTGACACTACCAAATTTTTTAGGAATTCCTGTCTAGCAAAAAAAAAAAAAGTTTTAGGAATTCCTACTTGAAGAAGGTACGAAGCATGAATCTGTCATATATATATATATATCTTCCTTCTTATAGAAAAGCTACATTATATAATATAAACGTTTTACTCTTGATAGTCAAAGATAACAACTTATCTTCCAAAAGAAAGAAATATTTCTTTCTTCTATATCTTCCATACAGAAATTAAGAAGAAGAAGAAGAAATGTTTCTTTCTCATCCAAAAGACGCGAAAAAAAAAAAGAAAAAAAAAGAAAAAAAAGAAAAAAAGAAACACATGCAACATGTCTGTTGGTGATGACTTTTACGTAGGACTCATGTACTGGTGAGAGGGAAGATACACAAATATCTAATAAATGAGGTAATAATTAATTGTGAGAAGGAAGATATATACAAATATATCCAATAAATGAGATGATAATTAATTAAGAAGATGAGTAAAGCCTACATTGAACAATAGTGTCATGAGTGCGACCCAACTTATAAGGATCATGCAAACTTGGGCACCACAAGCAAGAATGGAACTTGGACTCACCAAGGAGAAAATGCAGGTACGTCTTTTCTTCTACAATGTTATGGATAAGCTAGATTGGGACATTTTGCTTTTGAGAGAAATTTAAATAATTTATTGAAATGAAGCCGAAAAGGGAGATCCCTCCCTAGATATTTGATACATTGATAAAATAAAACAAAACGCAGTTTGAAAAGCTTCCTTATCCTCCCCTTTTCCCTATCTTTTCCTCTATTTTTTTTTCATTGCTAGTTGCTCTATCATTTGCTTCTTTATCCAATTATCCTTGTAGACTTCAGGAGAGAACGACGGAGTGGAGTGCAGAAAAAGTTGGACAGACAAGAGGGCCATCATCCGAGATTGAAAATGAAAGTTCTTCTTAGTATTCAAACAAGTCATATAATTGCAGATAAAGTGATCTAAAGTACTACCAATAACTAAACATATTAAATGATCATTTCACTATGTTCTAAACTTGCACAAAAAGTGTTTATATCCTACGTGAACATGCATGCATGTTATATGAATTCATATGATTGCATGTGTAAATAGAGGGGAAGTATTGAATCCTAAGTATAACACATTACTATTACACTCAAAAACCTACTCTAAACTTATAATTTAATTGATACTTTTTGGTCTTTTCAACAAAATCACTCAAAGTCACTTACTATAGCGAGGTGTTATACTTAAAAATCCTTATTTTATTTCTCTCTCTCTCTCGATTTTGGGTGAGTGGATTTGTGGTGGGGTTGGTGGGTTGTGATTTGAGTGGCAGTGAGTTGCGATTTGGGTGTCGATGGCAGTGGCTGAGTTTTGGTGTTTTAGTTTTTGGTGTGGTTGGTTTTGTTGTCTTAGTGGTGGTGGTTACTTGGTTTGGCGTTTCAATGGTTAGTTGGTTTTGGTGTTTCATTTTTTTTTTTTGGTGTGGTTGGTTGCAGTGTTTTAGTGGTGGTGGCAATTGGTGGCTGTAGCTAAGTTTTCCTAGTAGGTGGTTGCTGGCGGTTTGCGAGAGCGGTTTGCGAGAGAGAGAGAGAGAGAGAGAGAGAGAGAGAGAGAGAGAGAGATTGTTTATATTATTTGATTGAGTAGTTTTGATTATTTTAATGGGTTATATGTTAAAATAGGAAATGAAATGTAGGGTGTATTGTTAAATGAGGTGTCAAATTAGGTGGAGTAACTTTTTGAGTTGTAAAATGAAGTTTTATTAGAAATCTGAATGCTATTGCTATAATTGTTTTATAGTTAAGGTGCATGTGCTTGACTAATTTTGTGGTGGTGACATGGTAGCACATAAGCTACTAGCTAAATTTTAAGTTAAGAAATGCCCATAATCCCACATGTTGGAAAAGCTAATGTCATCTGTGACGTGTACCATGCACTGACCCTTAGCGTCCGCGTTGTATTGCCCTTTTTCCATACACGGAAGGATTCCTGGGTTCTAATTTTGAATATGATTTGCATTTGCGTGCATGTTAAGGTGGATATGCTTGACTAATTTTGTGACCTGATAGCACATGAGCTACTAGCTATACATTTTTAGTTAAGAAATGCCTCCACTACTCCACACGTTGGAAAAGTTAACATCATCTGTGATGTGTAGCTTGTACCAAGTCTACCGACCCTCAGCGTCCACGTTGTTTTGCCCTTTTTTCTCATGCGGAAAGATTCTTGGGTTTTGATTCAGAATATGATTTGCATTTGTGTACATAAATTGGACTATAAAAATTTTGTCCCCTAAGCCCCGCAGCACTAATTAGATTGTCTTGAAAACTTAGGTCATATTTGGTATATGTGTTTGAACACATATTTTTAGTTTTTTAAACAATATTACACGTATTTTTACATACTTTTTCATCTACATGTATTTTCAAAAAAACTGAAAACGGTTGTTTAAACACATATATCAAATGACTCATTAATCTTCTGTCTTGTCAAGTAATGTACCTCAATGCGTACTCAAAGACTAAGATAGGAAAGTCTTGACGGCAACATATACATTATATCTTTTATACGTGAAAAGAATTAAGAAAGTAGTTATGCATAAAAGAAGGAAAATAAAATCATGCTTGTATATATGAGCCCATGAAATAATAATCAATATATAAAATCATGTAAATAAGTTCCATGCATGGATTCATACTTATGTGTGTCTATCGCAAAGCTTAAGAATATGCTTCTGATCCAGTGAAAATAGCATCACAGAAATAAATTGATAGATTGAAGCAAAACCTTCAGATTATATTCTTACCTTTCATGCAATTCACGAGGTTCAAAATAAGCAACGGTCTCTATTTGTAATATTGGTCCATATATATTGTATTAACAATTGATCAATATAAACGTGGCTGGATTATTCAGCAAAAAAAAAGAAGGTGGCTGGACAATCTCTTCTCAATCGGTAAGTCCCACAATGGTGACATGAATTGCTGTGCATGACAGAAGACTCAGTACTTCGGATTTATACGATTAGATAATGGGTCATTGAGGCTTGAATAATCGAACTCTTCATACAATGCAATTGTAGGACCCCTAATTCTGTATGTATAGTCCTTGCTTTTCAGTTTACACACGACTGAGTAACATTGCGTCTGGCAGATTTTTTTTTTTTTGATAAGAATGCTGATAAACTTTCATTAAACTGGGCTGAAACCCAAATCAGATACATCATTTAAGATTTGAGAAGCAATTATAGGTGGAGTATCTTCCACCCAAATAGAACATTCAGAAATCTGCTTGGCATGTTTAGCCATGAGATGAGCTGCCTCGTTTCCTTCTCTACGCGTGAAGGAGGTCTTCCAAGCTCTAAACTGCGACTCCCAGGATTTTATACCATTAACTGTGTGCTGGATCTGAACAGGGCCCGGGTCATGGCTGGCAATGGCATTCACAACAGTTTGTGAATCCCCCTCGAGAATTAGCTCCCTTAGACCCAGCTCCCATGAGAAAGTTATGCCAATCTCGGCTGCTTTGGCTTTGGCTTCTAGAGCTCCCAGTGGGTATGGGAGTGCTTTGCTAAGGGCTCCCATTATTTGGCCTTTATCATTCCAAACCACCACTCCAATCCCGCACTGTCGACGATCTGTGAAAACAGCCCCATTGACATTTGTCTTGTACCAACCAGGTGGAGGTGGCCTCCATGAATTGGGAGCGTGGGATTGGTGAGCTTGAGGGGGAATACAGTGGGAGCGTCTGGCAGATGTTGATTTGCAATATTGGAGACATGAGCTTTAGCAGATTGGAATCAAAAACAAAATCTGTATATATTGCTTATTCCAAAAAGAAAATGATGGATTTTTTTCTTAAGGGTCTTAACCTGAGGGTTTTCAAAAAACATTATCTTAATCTAATCTAAGAGAACTTTTAACAAATTTCAATTTTCATTATGCCATTTCTTATGAAAGAATAGTTAGTATTTGGAAGGTCAGCCTGCATTTATCTGAAAAAGGACTTGTACACAGCTATAGTTTGGGGGGCAATAATTGGTTTTCCCTGCATTATTTCCTCCAATAACATTTTGGAAATTTGCATGATTGTTTGAATCATAAATTTCATACTAATTAATAAGAACAAGAAACCTCAACTAACCTAATGTTCTCGATCGGTATTGTGAAGACCCTGCTAAAAGTGCTTCTCTAATAGAATATAATGTCCCTTTGTGGTCCAATATCACAACTCTCATTGCTCTTACCAAAAATGGATGGCAAAAACATGTTGTCCCTAGAAATATCTTTTCACAGCTAAATGTGATGCTCACAAAATAGACAAAACTTAAATACAGTATTTTATGTGCTCTTCATTAAGTTCTCCTCTTAAGATTCAGTAATGTGACTACCTACTTAAAACATACACTTTCATTTCATGAGAAAAAATTCAAACCACAAAATCTTAAGAAAGAAACCTAAACAACATCTAAGTACTATACTAAAGTTTTACTCCCACAAAATATACCTTTCCAATTCAAATGATTTGTGCACTTTCCATCTCATCAGTACACTTGGAGCTTAATTGCAAGCTTTCATCAAAGGCTGTATATATGAGAAAAATTCATGTGAAATACGCACTAATTACCAATGCATTTTGGAACATGATCCTCTTTATTTCAGATCTTATAAAAATGAGGTCGGCGTCTTGGAAAGACACGGCAGAACGTACATTTTTAAAGTTTTCCCAAGACACCAACCTCATTATTACCTTCATGGTTGTTGGAAAAAACATAGGTAGGGGCCGGAGCAGGAGCACCCAAAAATATCAAAATTTGATGCTGTAGGCCTCAGGATGAGACGTGAGTACTTGAGATTGAAGCTTGAATGTCTACTGAAGACATTTATTGCTAAATTTTAAGCCGTTAAAACTCAAAAGATCTCAAGGACGTTAAATATCTTTGGTCGGAAAGATGGTAACAAGACATATTTTTGTATGAGAAAAGTCATTCAGAGGAGAAAGAAAATATTGGAAGTACATCTTATGAAATATATGTAACATCTATATCGATATCTTTCTGTTTAGTATTAAACATATATAATTCTGTTAAATTTCATCTTTATTTTATGGTATTGAAGTATAAAGTTTCAAGAAATATATAGCAATATGGAAAAATTTTCAAAAATGTGAAATTTATTACTTTGAATGACGTAATAAAGCTACAATTATAAAATACTAATTAAAAAAAAAAAATTGATATATAACAACTTGGGTGGGGTGCGTGATTTAAACCATGTTCCTACTCGAGGCTTTAGGATATCTATCACCGACCTTCATGTCAAAGCATAAAGAACATAGACACAGTAGTGAACTGAAGAAGTTAATATTGTTTAAATATGCTAGGTGATAAAATGTTACCGGTTCTAATTTAAATTCACTATTTAAATTGTTTTTTTTGCTCACCTATAACAATTAGTAATAATCTGTTACCTTAAATTTTTTGTGAATATGTTATGAAAATAGTATTTACCAATTACTTAGAGCATCCCCATTGAGACCAATTCTCCAAAATTGTGGCTACAGCAAAGCAATTAAACTTAAAAAAATTTAACTTTGAGCTATAGTGGGCTGCTATAGATAGCAAACCACTATAGCTCAGAACTCAAAACAAAAACAAAATTTTTTTTTAATGTAAATTGTTAAAAAGAAAAAGTATTTTAATGTATTGATGGTTGTAATTGTAGGTTATTGTGTTAAATAAATTATTTTATTGTGTTGTTTATATTATTTTAATGTGTTGAATGTTAATATAAAACTTTTGTTATAAGATGTATTATAAAGTGAGTTGTTAAAATAGATGAAATATTATTTTGAGTTGCTAAAAGCTAAATTTTAAGGTAAAACATAACCATTTGCAGTTGTCTCCAATTTAGGCCGCCTGAGATGGTGTGGTACATGGTATATTTTACATTTTGAAACATTTAAGCCAAATATGTAATCACTGCAGGATATTGGGCCAGGGCAGAGGCTTCAGTGGATATGGGTCTTTGTCATTCATCAAAACCCTAATGATGCATTCATTATTTATTTCAATAATATAATCAAAGAAAATATACAGTTATTTAGATGCATCTTAATAAATAATCAAGATGCATTTTTTACGCTCATTTGAAATGATAGTCCAAATGTATATTTTTTTCTTCCAATTTTTTTTTCCACGTTCGTTTTATACTCCATAAATAAAAACTTACCACATTTTCAACTATCTAACTAATTTCTAATTTTATACAATTACTTAAAACAAACAATTAAATAAAACTCACAACCACCGGTCCACCACCATTGGCGCCATCAATCCCGCTAGTCACAACCAGGGATGATCCCAAGGGGCCCCTAGGCCCCCCTAGCCCTAAGAATTTTTTTTTAGTGAATATATTTTTCTAATTTTGTTATTGGGTCCTTTTCTTTCAAAACCTTAGATCCCATCTCCTCCGTTGAGTATTTTTCAACTACTCAACCCAAAAACTTAACAAAAAAATACTTTAAAATTTTTTTTTAAAAAAACCTATCAGCCCAAAAGTTACAAACTAAACTCAAAAAGAAAAGAAAAGAGTAGATGATTGCATTGCATTATGATGTATTAGAAAATAATAGTATTTTGTGTCTTTTGTCTTTGTTGATCTTTTCATAAATAATTGCATTGTAATGTATGGAGAAACAATAGTATATTGTGTTTTTTTATTTTATCTTAGTTAATAGTTTATTAATAATATATAAATATTTATTTTGAGTTTTTTTTAAAACTCTGCCCCTTAACTTAAAATCCTGAGTCCGTACCTAATCACAACCAATATCGTCTGGCCTGCCTTCAACCGACCTCAACTAACTTAGTTTTTCTGCGCAATATGCAACAACTTTTAAACCAGTAAGTTTTATTAACACTCTAAATAGCTAGGTTAAGTTTACTTAACAATGGTGCACTTATCGATCCACATGCACTAGTAATATATATGTTGGCCCTGTGGAAGGTTGGAGTAGATTGTAGAGGCATCTCGATGCTAACACGTTTCAAAAGCTCAATGCTTTGGACTGGCGTGGTCGTCCATGCAAAGGAGGCCTCATACTTCCAAGTGGGGTAAGAATGTAATTAAGATCACAAATTTTCGGGGCATACTTTGAATTAACGCACCAAAAGAATACAAAAATTGATGCCACCCGTACGTGTCTCTCGAAATTTCTAAATTAATCCCAAATCTCCCATGATCATTGATAGAGGTGAATCAAAAAGATAAAAGTAAATTACAATTTTCTATCTATCATGTTTGCACAAAAGAGTATTAGAAATTGTCAAGAACTTTATAGTTCAATGATATTGCTCATTTATGAGCGGAGCTAAGTTCAAATTCCCACTCTTACATTATTGTAAAAATCGAATTAAAATAAAAATAAAAATAGAACTTGAGAAAGTATTATTTAGTTAGGGAAGAATTCTACAGTACACATTTTTTATATAACATGCTTTACTAATTTTTATCTTATTTAATATATATTTTATGATAATAGATGAACAATTAATATATATATATATATATATACACACACACATCAAAATGGGGATATACCCTTTTCGCGCAAAAATTCGAGCAAAATGCCTACTGTCAGAAACTATTTAAGGATGTGCCTCTATCAATGAAAAACTTAATTTTTAGAAAATCGAGTTATAGGCAATCAAACTTAAAAAAAAAAAAAAAAAAAAAAAAAAAAAACTTGCATGGAACTTGAGTTCCATGCAGCTTTTTTCAAACAACTCAATTTTCGCCAAATCGAGTTTTTCATTGAAACTCAATTTTCTAAAAATCAAGTTTTTCAAAACAGGGGCATATCTCTAAATAGTTTCAGACAAAGGGCATTTTGTTAGAACTTTTCGGCAATAAGGGTATATCCCCATTTTCTCTTTTATATATATATATATAGAATGATCCTTAATAAAAGTAGGTAGTTGGAGTTTGTGATTAGGGAAATGACCCCTATACGCATACTAACACAAAGAAATTTACACTCATGTGTTTTAAACAGAAAATCGTAAAGTCACAATTTCAATTTAAAATACACGTGTATAAGTTTCTGTGCATAATAAACACACCGCTTGTAACTAAGGATCTATTATGCAAATGCTTTCATGTACTCATTTTGTAACAGTACTTAATTAAAGAATTAAAGGGTACAAAAGATACGTTACACTTTACAAACTTTTTTGTTGTTGAAATAGATGTTGTGCTTATGGTTAGGGTTAACGAGTGCTTGAAGACAATTTTGAAATTAAGTTTTTTTATTAAAATTGATCAATATATTTTTGGGTAGTCGCAAATGACGCTAAAAAAGTAATTGTTTTTATTGCTTTCAAATTTAGTGCGCACTAATTAACAAAACTATAAATAGTGAATATTCTACTAGTAATTAGTAAAGTTAAATAGATAACAGTGTCATATGGTTTGGCTACTGAATGTGGCAGTGTTAATAATTTGGAGGCAGGCGTGACTAGACAAAAGGGACGTTTCATGGTTAGTTGTAACACTCACTCACATGCACTGGTCTGCCAAATATAACTCGGAGTTCAGTCCGACCATGTCGTTTCCTAACTTTATTAATTTTAAATGTTAGATAGCATAGCCATCGCATCTCTTGAGTCTTATCTCTGACCCTCCTAAACACTATATATACTACAACCTGACGTACTAAAAAGAGCAACAAACATTGATACCAAACAAAGCATAAAAAAGTCATGGCTAACCTCAGAACCAGTAGTAGCAATAAGAAAAGGAATGGCATTGTCAAGCTCAAGATTGTGGTTGAAAAGCTCCAAAAGAGTCTTTTATTGGGCAGGAAATCGAATTCCTATCATGACGAGTATGAAGACGTTAGTGACACATCTTCTGTGCCAGAAGACGTAAAGGAAGGCCATTTTTCTGTGATTGCTGTGAATGGAGACGAACCTAAAAGATTTGTGGTTCCCTTAAGCTATTTGACACACCCTACGTTTATAAGGCTGTTGGAGCAGGCAGCTGAGGAGTATGGTTTTGATCATGAGGGACGTGCACTAACAGTACCTTGCCGCCCAAGTGAGCTTGAGAGAATATTGGCTGAGCAATGGCAACAGGAGGGAGACTAAGATCATGTTGGGGATAATTGGGGTTCTTGTAAAAGTACCATGGTGCAAAGCTATTGAAGAAAGTACATAACAAGCTTCTTTCATAGCTTAATCTTTGTTTATGTATGTATTTATTTATTTTCATGTGTATGGCAGGAAACTACAATGCAATAAAATTTGTAGTTCAATCTCTATCATGCATTGTTTTTATCATGTTGTAGTCATTTTTTCTTTAAAAATTAATAATTAGGAGTGAAGAGATTTGAATCCTAAATTTCTCTATTAAAAATATCAGGATAGTTGAGTTATAAGACTTCTGGAGATACAATCATTTTTAAGTTGGGATTTGATTTAATATGCTCACTTGGGTAGAAATTGAAATGAGAGAGTCATGGATCCTGCAATATATGATATTTATGCAATTTATTAACTCAAATATAAGAGTGATATAAAGAAGTACTATAAAATTTTATTATCTATAGACTTTTACAAACCAATATGTCAACTTTTAAACACAATACAAAAAATTGTGTTTATTCTAAGCCGAATTTCAAATTGATATATATGGTCACTTGGGTAAGAATTAAGACCCAAGGATATGGTGAGTCCTTGCATTCTACTATGATTAGACACTTTGCTATCTCAGATATAAAAATGATGTTAGGGACAATAGAAATTTTACTAGATAGAAGTGTTTATAAGTTTATTATTTAATTGTGATGAAATGTTTGGGTCGGTTCATATGTGCAAGAAAGTTTTTCTCATTGAAGGATGTTGACCTAATGAAAATGAAAGAAAATCTTTTGTAAACGTGGGATGATTTTAGGGGGGAGGAATGATATGTGGAAGTTCAGATTAACATTTTTTCTACCCTTCTAAAGTATATTAGAGCATAGAGTATGCAATATTGTGGTTTTTATTAAGTTATTTGCATAGGAATTGAGAAAAATAGCTACAATAAATAATCGAAAATGTTCAACTTTTAGTTGAGCTCATAATTAATATTTTGTCACGAAATTTTTTGAGACCTACACTTTTGTAGGATGTATATAATTGAGATTATACTCTATTCTATATTTAAACTCTCAATTAGAATCTTGTCACATCATATTTTCTTTAAATAAATAGAATAAATAGTTTTATATACAAATGCAATCATAATAAATATATATTAATAGTTCCATTTAAAAACATGGTTATAATGGTAGTAACTACCATTATTATTAAATTTATATTTAATATTTCATACACAAACATAATATCATAATTTCAAATTTCATATTTATATACAAAATAAAAGAAAAACGATAGTTTTTTCAAAAATAAGATATAAAATTATATCTTGTTAAACTTTCATTTGCATTACACAAGTTATTGAGTAGTTTATATTTATTCCCATCAAGTAGGATTAACTTAGATACAACTAGTTGATCAAGTACATGTAGTCTTTAAGAACTTTTGTGAGCGCGCACACATACATACAGTCAATTTCTTTATGACATTCTCCCATCCTTTTGTACGTGTAATTGTTAAAATTTTTAATATTCTCAAATATATATATATATATAAAGCATACATTAGATTGCTTCATCAAAAACAAAATGGCCCCCACTTTTTTTATTAAAAAAAAAAGAAGAAGTCTGTTGCAGGGCTTCACCCACAAAAAGCATTTCGTACTTTTCACTACCACCACAACCACAACACAAAAAGCGCTTGGTATGATATTTTCCCAATTTTTTATTTGAAGGAAAAGTGGTTGAGTTGACTTGCCAAACCAAATTTTCTCTCTCAATTAATGTTTGCTTGTGCTAAAGTTGGTTCCAATTGTGGGCAAAATATGAAAAACCTTCATAGGTGCAGGGCGCATGCGTTATGTGTCTCACTGACATATGGGCCTATATGAGAAATTGTCTTGCAAAATACATGTCACATTCAGGGTTGAAGGTAGGATTTGGAATTTGGGGGCAATTTTGTTGCTGGTTGTGTGTAGGAGGCGGTATATGGTGTACCCGGCATATATGCCGGGTCACTCACACAAGGGCGGGTCCCACACATTGTGGGGCCCGCCCCTGTGTGAGACATCCGGCATATATGCCGGGTAGAAGATATATTTTTCGTGTGTGTAGAGTTTTGGCTTTGCTACTTAACTGCTAAGGGGTTATATTTATTTATTTTTGTGTGTTTTTTGATGTGTGCCTTGCTTTTAGGTAATGACAAAATTATTTCATTTAAAATTTTTTAAATGATCGGACAGTTTATTTTAGGTAAAATTGGTTGATTAAGCTTAATTATTTTTAAATTTACTATTGGTAATTTTGTTGTTGGGCTAATTTTTTTGAGCTTATATATATTGTTTTAGATTTTAGATCAAGTTTTTATTTATTTTTTATTTTTTATTGCCTTTAAAAGGAGGAAAATGCTAGAGTTACAAACTTCTTTTTACAAATTGCTAATGTGGTGAGTGATTATTGGTAAGTAAAAAAGTGGTGTAAGTGGTGGACTTAAATGTGAACCAATAAGAATTTACTATTTTAGTAGTTTGTAAAAATTTTGAAGAA
The DNA here is from genome assembly GCF_040712315.1 of Castanea sativa. Lineage (NCBI taxonomy): Eukaryota > Viridiplantae > Streptophyta > Magnoliopsida > Fagales > Fagaceae > Castanea > Castanea sativa. The sequence continues at coordinate 41,985,186 of NC_134020.1, forward strand.
AATTTTGTGGCTATAACATTATTTGTAAAAGAATTAATGATATTGTTAAAGAGTCAAATTGTAATTTTATAGAACAAAATTACTAAATTAATACCTATATAATATTAGTATTTTTTTAAAAAAATTTTAGGGGGGGCCATTGCCCCCCTTGGTCCAACTATGCCTCCACCGTTGGCCACATCATCGTATTACATATTAAAGAATAGGTACAACCATACCCAATCAATTCTAATACTCAGTTGAAAATTCATCTTAACTATAAGTTTATTGAAATATTATTATTATGTGTAGTAAGTTGTATTGAATTTTAAGTAAAAAACTAATGTGACAATCTCTTATTAGATGGTGTAAACACTCCATTCTTACCAAATTTGGACACATAATTTGAACCCAAAGAGAAGAAGTAGTACTGCAACATAATATCTAGGGAAAGACGAGATGAATGAGCTAAGCCAAACAAAATTTGCCAGAGTTGAAAGGGCAGAAATTCAATTGTTATTTGATTTTTCATATCCAAATTTGCTTGAAAAAATATAGAAAATTTCTTTTTGTGTATTTTATGGTATAAAATATTGAAATTTTCTTCTAGATAATTATATAGAGTTAGAATGAGATTCTAACCATCTTGATTTACATATTCCATCAAAGGCATGAGACACCGCGACATTTCTAAAGGGTATTGGATAGAGTTCAAAGGATGGGAGTTGAGAAAGTTGAGGAGTAAAATTGAATAGGTGATTTTTTTTTTAATTTATAACATTGAATAATTCTCAAGTTTCAGTAAAACTATATTGATCAATTTTTCCAGTACAACTTTTACTGCCTTAGAGTTAGATTAAGGCATCCTATGCCTATGTGTAATGAAAAGTTATATAATTATATGAATAGATAACATAATACACGTGTTGTTAGCTCAATAATATTTACTATGCGATGAAAATTTACAAAAATAATAGAATACAAATATGTTTGTTACCGGACAACATATTTCATTTGACCCTCCAGTGATCAATCCTGACTCCGCCACTAATCAAGTGTAATTTATTTAAATTTGACTAGTTACCAAATAATGAATAGAAGAGCTTTAGTTGTTTTAAAACACTAGTTTAAAAGCATGTTCTAAAGACTTTGGTTTTCTCTCAATGCAAAACATCTCTCATCCTGTGTGTGCTGCCATTTTTTTGTTACAAATTTATTAACACTAGAAGGCAATGAAAAAGTTCGTGGATGCTTGAAAGCCTTGAATAATTAACTGGCCCTCAGCTTCAAAGACAAGACCAAACTTGAAGTTCTGATCCCATCCCATAAATTTCACATCTAAAGTCTAAAATGCTGATTAAAGTAATACTTTTTGTTTCTCTATTTTCGTCAACCTGATTGCAAAACATGCAATGGGGCTCCACTGTGCTGGTCAAAACATTTACTATGATAGCTATAGTTCATGAACTAGTCATGAATGGCGGATTGGTACCATGTTTTATTATTATTATCATTATTTTGATAAGTCGGTAATTCCATCAAGAAGATATCAAGTACAAATCAGCAAAGAATGAGCTTTAATGTACCAAATACAATCACTCAAACAACCCCTCAAACCAAGTTCTGAAAAAGAACTACACAATTAGCCAAAGTTACAGCAGAAAGAAAATTGCAACAATGAGAGAACTAATCTATTGGCAACAACCAAAAAACCAATGCCAAAAACTCTGGCACTAGGTAGCAGAAGCCCCAATTGGTCCTCAACACTGCAAGGAAAACAAAGTTGCCTGAATTAGCAATCTTCCCAGTTCTAGTCTTGACACCCTATCAATTTCTCTTCTGAGATGACATCTTCCATTTTGAGCCATATTGTTTCTTTGTACCACGTTAACCAAGCCAGTCAACTTTTTCCTCCATTTTAAAGCTAACCCAGTTAAGTTGGTATTAAGGATCTAACAGTTATCTGAATGCAGATATTTATGTATCAAGGATATTTTTTTTATGGATAGTTGCTTTAAGGGTTGCACAATATATCTTAGATCAAACTATATAGATAGAAATTACAGAAGCTGAGGGTCTGGATTTCACATTTTTATCATTTTTCTTTTAAGAGCCTCTAAGAAGAAGTAAGAACATGTGATTATGTGAAACACATTATTTCGGTGAACATGTTGCATAGCTATTACAGAACAAAATGCAGACACCGCGTGAAACTAAATAGGATAACATTGTCTTGTTCTATTTTGCTCCTTTTATTTTCTATTGACATGTGCTTATTATATATTAAAATATCTGTACCGTAGTCGTGCCTACTTTGAAATAACATCGAGTATAATCCAAAAACGTGGTTGTCGGTGTAAATGTAATACTGTGGAACACCTGAATAAGAATTTAATTTCTTTTGTCATGTGCTCACATGTCGAATATGAATGAGAAAACATCTTATGCATTTGTGTTTAGTAGTTTAGCAACATTTGTGAAGAATTTAGATTGACATGTTATCATCATCCAGTGCACCAAATGTTAATTTGTTCTTGGTGAACTCCTCATAGGATTGCGGGAAGAATACTTAAAGCATTTGGATTGGCTTTTTAACCAAAGCTTTTAACTAAAGCATTTGAACTCCTCGTGATTAATGTATGGATACGGAAATTCATTAAAAATTCACTCCAAGTACCCTTTGCACTCTTCTCAAAAAAAGAAGAAAAAAGAAGAAGAAGAAGAAGAAGAATATCCTTTGCATCACTAAAAAGAATAAAAGTCATTGATACCAATGAACTCTAACTCAAATGATATTTCCTTCTTTATCATTCCTTCTTTTTAGAATGGATGACTGGTAAGCTTATAATTGACTTAAATATAGACATAACTTATATAAATATTAGTGCAGGGGGAAAGAAGGTTGATTTCTTGTCAAAGAAGTAAATTGATATTTCTTATCTAACAAGGAATACGAGTTGGTGTCTTTTATATATATATATATGTGTGTGCGCGTGCGTGTGAGTTTGTGTGCGCGCACGCGCACACTCCCAATCCCATATAAGGAGAAAAAGACTCATAAAAAATAAAAATAAAAACATGGTGGAGGTTTTTTTGAATATTAGTTTTGTAGTTCTTTTGGATAGACCAATATGTATGAGACCAATATATTTGAGTAGATGGCTTGCTTATTTTTTGAGTACAAAAGCACTATTGGGTTGGGGTTTGAGGATGGTAAGTAAGCATCATGGGGTGTATTGGGGTTTAAGGATGGACTGGATGGTAAAGTCTCATTTTTAAGTTTGTTAAGAGGGTATTGAGATTTTTAATTTTTTTATTATTATTTATTTATTTTTGTGTTACGCAAGTTATGATAGTTCATATTTTTAAGTTTGTTAAGAGGGTATTGAGATTTTTAATTTTTTTATTATTATTTATTTATTTTTGTGTTACGCAAGTTATGATAGTTCATGTTTGTGAGAGGTTTAAGTCCATTTGTGTTTATGAACCGTTTCAGTCTGATTATACTTTTGAGGTTTGTAAATGTTGTTTGTGGTGTAGAGTTTAGCTCAAATAATAACCTCATGTTTCTAGATTGGAGCATTATTGTAGAGTTCGACTCAATTTACAACTATTGCCTTTTGGATTGGTTGCTATCTTTTTGGATTTAAGAGCTTGTGTGAGTGATAGAATGCTACCTTTGTCCTATCTGGTTTTGGAGTATAAAATGTGCAACCACGTGAAAGATCTGTAAAGAGAGAGAGGCTTGGTTCGAATAGACATGAAATGAATACATTATATCAAAAAGAAAGATGTGATTAATCTATAAGTGAATGATGGAGAACACAAGTGCCTAGTGCAAAGAATAGATCACAGAAAGGAACGTATTGCGCTGCTACATCCAACCCCTAGATTTTGCGCTGCTACAACCAAACCCTAGATTATGAGGTTATTTCATGAGACAATCTTATAAAATATATTTTCCCATATAATGTAACTTTCATTTATATTTTGCTCCCTCTCACATTCATAAAATGAACAAATTTATCTAATAGCGTAATAAAACGACTACTATTACTGTTCCATTGATTGCTCCATCCATTTTTACAGTTCTAAAAAAGGCATAGAACCTCAAATGACACTATAAACGATTAGGTCCATAACATAAAATTCTAATTATGATATACACTCTATTCCCAGTAACATATGAAGAATGAGGGAAGGGCATGTATTCAAAAAAGAAAACACCTCGTTCCACTTTAATACCTTTTTCAACATCAAATTTCCCCATAAAATTTCAGTGCAAGGACAATAGGGCTAAAATAATATAGCAAATACGCTCTCCAGTACATATCATCCTCGAGGAAACCACAGGTACAAGATGGTTCAAATATGCGTTATGACCATCACAAATAAATATTGTTAAAATATTTGGTCAACAACCAAGTAATAATAGAAGCACAAAGATAAATGACGAAATACAAAAATATCACCTAGACGAGCAAGGGGTCATGGAACCTGTCAGCATGAAACAATAATCAGAATAACGAAGCCTTCATGACCCATTCTGCTCGTTGGCTTTCAGCAAAAGCCACACTGAGAAGAACTCACTCAGATGCGCTAATCCCTGTCTTAAACCGTAATATTAAGTAAAAGCTAGGGTTTACTAATAATACTCTCAAATGATGGATCCACCCCCCCTAAAGGCTTCAATCAGATAAACCAGCCCTTCGCTTGAGATGCGCCTTGAAGTCCATAATATCACCCTCCCACCGGGTAACAGCTTGATTCTCACACACCCATATCTCATGGGCAACCTGGTTAATAAGCCTGAAATCATGGCTAACAAGAACCAAACCCCCATCCCACTCATTCAATGCCTCAGCCAGTGAGTCAATGGTCTCAATATCCAAGTGGTTAGTTGGCTCATCCAGCAACAGCATCTGAGGTTGTCTGTACGCCAACCACGCAAAGATCACCCGGCTCCTTTGCCCATCTGATAAATTCTTCATAGGCATCACCTGGGCTTTACCAGTCAGTCCAAATTTCCCAATTGCTGCCCTCATTTTCTCTTCCTCATTTCCTGGGTACTCTCTAATCATATACTGAAGGGCAGACAACTCCAAGTCAAGTTTCTCAGCCAAATGTTGATGGAACTGTGCAATTCTAAGGTGATTATGCCGCCGAACCATGCCATCAGTGGGAACCACGTCACCTGTCATCAGCTTCAGCAGTGTACTCTTACCAGCTCCATTGGGACCAACCAGAGCTACCCTTGAGTCCAAATCTACCCCAAAGTCAAGGTTCTTGTAGATGAGATTATCAGGTGTATAACCGAATGCTACTTCCACAAATTGAAGTACAGGAGGAGGAAGCTTCCCGACATCAACAAAGCGGAAGACCAATACCTTGTCTCTTGCAACCTTCTCAGTAAGTCCACCTCGCTCCATTTTTGCCAATGTTTTCTCTTTGCTCTGTGCTTGTCGAGCTAGTTTTGCTGATCCGTGCCCAAATCGAGCAATATATTCCTTCATTGACGCGATCTGCTCCTGCTCCCACTTGTACTGTTTCATCTGGTTCTCTTCCAGTTCAGAACGGGTCTGAACATATTGATCATAGTTACCAGTGTAAATCTTCAATGCCTTGTTTTGCATGTGGATAATGTTTGTGCAGACACCGTTCAGGAAGTCCTGGGAGTGTGATACCACAACCAGGATGCGATCAAACTTCTTCAAAGTTTCCTCCAACCAGACACAAGCCTCTAGATCTGTATCCCAGAAAAAAAAATTAATAATTACGACCCAACTAGTCCATTTTTTTCAACCACAGAATAAAACAAAAGGACAAATGCTATTAAACAAATTAAAGAGCTGTGAATCTATTCAAGTTGGAAATATCTGTGTTCTCAGACACAAGGATTGCCAAAGGAAAAGGAGAAAATTCTATGGTATAGTAGAATATAACTCCCTTGGTGTACTGGAAGGGGCTAATAGGCAACAAACAGGCTGAATAGGGGGAGGAAGCTGCAGACCAGCAACAGATGTGCAAACAAAATATATTACTTGTGACATAATGCCAATATGAAGCACCTAAAAATGGCATTCTAGCTTTGTTTAGATACCATCCAATATTCACTTTGACATAATGCCAGCTATAATTTATTAATTTTTCCTGATGCAACAGTCAATTAATTGCTAGTTAGTGAAGATACCAATACTCTAGAAGCATACAATTTGGCTCATCATACTAGAATCCTACAAACACAATGAATAGGCCCACCTCCAGGATCGAAAAATTATGGATTTTGTTTAAACTAGAGTTATGACGAAAGAACCCAACAGAGGTTCTTCAAAACTTACCAAAGAAGAGGAAAAAAAAAAAACAGCTACAAATAAGAAAAAGTTGCCCCTACAAACATATGCCTAGCAATTGAAAAAAAGAAGAAAAACCTGCAGTTGTGAAAAAAAAAAAATTTAATACTGTACACAATACTTGCATCAAAAAGACTTACCAAGATGATTGGTAGGTTCATCAAGCAACAGGATGGTTGGATTCATAAAGAGAGCCCGTGCTAAAGCAATCCTCATTCTCCATCCTCCTGAAAAATCACGAGTTTTCTTTGCCTGCATCTGCTTATTGAATCCCAGACCAAACAAGATTTCAGCTGCACGTTTCTCTGCAGTTGCTGCATCCATGGCTTCTAGACGTTCGTAAATGCGTTCAAGAGCTTCACCACCCCCATCATCCTAGAGCCAGAAGTATATTGAAGTCACAAGAAATGCTCAACAATTAACAGGCACTAAAATACTATGTAAATTTAACACATTACACACCTGTGCAGCCAAAGTTTCAGCTTCTCTTTCCAATTTCAACCTCTCCTCATCACATTCCATGACAGCCTCAAGTGAAGATAAGTCAGAAGCTTCAATCTCCCTCGAGAGATGATAAATATCCATGTGCTCAGGAATTGGAAGCTCTCGACATCCTATTGCAGTAAGAAGTGTAGATTTTCCACACCCATTTAACCCAAGCAAACCATAACGTCTGAAGACATAAAATTTTATGAACATTAGCTACATGCATCCATAAATGGCCCCCACAAGACGAATAATAAAGTAACTAGAAAATTACGAACCTGCCATAGTTAAGCTCCAGCTCAGAATCCACTATTAGATCATGTCCATGAAAAGTAACAGATAAAGACTCTATCTGCAATGAATAAACAAGTCAGTTAATCATCAACATTGCTTATTCTAATGACACACACGACTAATAACAGGTATGCAGAAATTTTCTTCCCATACAATATTACCTCCTCCAAGGAGTTCCAACAAGGATGAATAGTGGATTATATTCACATTGGGATTTTCAAGCAACTGACCCTGGAAACATAGAGGTCCTGGTGACAGACCCAGCTGCTCAACTAGATGTTTGTCTAGGTGCACCAAGCTAGCAACAATAAGCTAAAAGTGAGACTTGCTATAGCAAGGACATCCATTATATTTTTAGTTCTGTATAGTCATCTACAGACCCAATAACTTATACTGCCTAGGAAACCTTAATTGAACTTTTTGAACCATAAAAATCCATTGGAAACATTTCCCCCTCCAACAATCAGCGAGGTCAACAAGTTCTTTTTTTTATATATATTTTTTAATTGCTTCACAAGTTAATTGAGAAAGCTCACAAAATACAACATGCAATATTGACATTACTTTATTAATGTCAACTTCAAATACTTAGATTGATATTAAATATATAAGGCTAATTTATTATCTTAGGCTTCGCATCATTTGGAAATATTAGTCTTTTTCTAAAAAATTATACTAGGTAATTGATGTCGTACATTTGGTTTGTACCCATTCCCTCAGAATATAGTGTAATATTCCCAAAGAGTTGCATTCTGTAATAGGTATACCAGAATTCTTTTGTACATAATCTATGTATTACAAAACTATTCACCAACACCAAAGTGTATCAACAACACAGGTTAATCATATCCTTCCAAAACCATGATCAAGACTACTTCTAAAAATAAGACCATTCAAACCTAATAATAAACTTGAAGAAAATAAAAAAACGAGCAACAAAATCAACTTTAAAGAATAAAAATGCAAAAATTGGGTGTGAAAGGGAGGAATCAAACTCTGAATTTTACTATACATATCATGAACTCAAATCACATGTATCTAATGCTTATAAGGCACAGATTGAACTTTCCAAAAGAGTTGGAGGCTCTATAAATTAATCTAAGAATAGGCATTACGACAAACTTCAATAAAAAAAAAATTTCAAAAAAATACAAAAGGTATAAGAGAACAACTCTCTTTTGAACCTTCACCAAATATGGAAAAGCTTAAATTCCCTAAATCCTACCAGACTCAACTTCATACAAAGAATACAAGCAGTGTAGAACAGACACCAAAGTAAAAGGCCAATGTTTGTTTAAAAACAACCCTTTTTTTCAAGCTTAAAACAACACTCTTTAGTAATAAAGAGCAAATTTTCTTCATAATTAATCAGATATGAACAACTAATGCAAGCTTTTTACTTATCAATACAAAAACCCACCTACCAAAATCCGATTTTTTTTTCTCTCCCATGAATACATTTCAATAACTACTACTTTCCAAGCATAACATCACACAAAACTTCGTTCACACATTAAATCACAAAAAACAGTTTATCAACAAAGCCCTAGGATTTCAGATTCAATTCCATCAATCAACAGGCACGAGCTCATCGATCGGAGAAGGAGAGAGAGAGAGAGAGACTTACGCGGATATCTCGGGAGAGAGGATGCGAGCAGAGCACACCAGTGCAAGTCCGATCGGAAATCAGAAGCGCCTCGACCCCATTCGCCAACTTCTCCGCTCCGTTCTGCGAATCCGCCGCCGCCGCCGCCGATTTCGACGAAGTCGCGGCTGCCTTTCCTCCTCTCTTGGCCGCCGCCGCCGCCTTCTTCTGCGCCGCCTTCTTCTTGCTCGCGTCCGACACCATCTTCAACCTAAAACAAAAAAAAACCCCAATCATGAACAACGCTATAACGAAAATCAAATCAGTTGGATGAATCGAAAAGAGAAACAGCGCAATCGGGTATTAGAGAGACGAACCTTTGTTGCGGAGATCGGAGGAGGAGGAGGAGGAGGCGAAGAGCGAGAAGAGGGGGGGTGGGTGGTGGAGGAATTTGAGATCTAGGGTTTTGGATGAAATAGAAGCCAAAAGTGGAGGTAAAGAGGATTTTGTTGGTGGTGTTTATTAGGTTATATATAAAAGAGAAGGGAGAGATAGAGAAGGGTATTGGGTGTTAGGGAATGGGAATGATGATGTATATATTTATAAGAGTGTCATACTTCCACGTGGCTCAGAACCTGAGGAGTGTTTCTTTTTCAAGACTTAACTTTTGTATAAAAAGTCCGACACCACAACAACAACAAACACTGTGTGGTTGCGTATGAGACTTGATTGGCTGATATATACCCTTTTTGCCTAAATTATGAGCCTTTGAAAGGGTATATCTGGCAAACAACTACTGTGGTTTTGATGTGATTAGGTCGGACTGATTTTTTTTTTTTTTTTTTTTTTTAAGGGGTTTTGATACGACGCCGTGTTACTCATCATCAACATTCCATCACTAAAACCCCTAAAGATCTCAAAATTTTTCAATCCTGCCACTCTTTACAATTTCATTTCAGCCTTTTCTTTTCTTTTCATTCCTTCGGGTTTCACTGTTCACTCTCTCCAAATCAGTTTGGACCCGCTTGCAACCCAAACCAAATCCACTGCTTGGTTCGATGATTTTGTAAGTTTTTTTTTTAATCTCTCTCCTTCTCTGCAATATATTTTGTTTGGGTACTGAGAAAATAATGGATAAAGTAAAGAAAAATTTTCTTTTTGTAACTTGCTGTAGTTTGCTCAGAAAAATAGCATTTTTTTTTTTTTATTTCTTTTGTCTGGATGATGAGAATATGATTAACGAATGAAATACCTGGTATTTTCTTCAACTTGTTGCAGATTTGTCGTGATACAGAGAGAGAGAGTATTCTAAAATGCCCTTCTTTTTTTTTGACAACGTAATAATCATAGACAAAGGAAACTTTTTGTATGATATAATGAAAATTTTGAACAATTTTTTTTTTCAATTTAGAAATTATTGCATGCACCAGTAAAGCTGAGAGGTTTAATTATTGCATGAATATTGGTTGTTAATCTTGATATATGAAGAGAGTTTCTTCAATGTATAGGTTAGCTAATACAGAGGGAGATTTGAATGTTGGGTGAAGTTGATTTTTAGGCATGGGGAAGAGAAAATGAAAAGGGTTAAAAGTTTTAGGTGGGTGAAGCTGGAAATCTCTAGATTCTTGGGTAGTAGTATTTTTTGGCAGTGTCAAAAGACCCAAATTCACGTTTTCCAGGAATTTGGTGAACTTGTCTTTTTGAAACCCAGGTTTTATTTCAACTTTGAAAATGAAAAATTCCAATCTAATGCTTTAAAGACATGTTTTAGGAGTTCTGGACTCGTCATGGTTTGGCTTCTTCATCAATAGACTTTGTGTGTTTCCTCATCAAGTGTATCTGCAGCTAGTGTTCTTCCCTGGCTTTGTTTTTACATTGTTTTAATTTTTCACCATTACAATTAAAATTTAACTGTACTGCTCTTCACTTCAATATCTTCCTCTGCATTGTCTTTCTTTGACACTTGCATTACTGTCTTTCTGTTTTTTCAATCAAACTTTTTTCTCTTTAGTCTTTATTACTTCACTTCTCAAAGACAAAACCAAATCTTGTTTGGGGTGTGCTTCTTGCAAGCTACTTTAAGTAATAGTGGCTTTTATCATGTCACCCACTTTACTTTGATGTAGACAAAGTAAAATACCAACACTTGTGTGGAGATCCCTTAAAAGTTAAAACCCAATTATTTTTATTTTTTTGGAGAAGTTGTTAAAACCCAATTGTATAATAGCCCCAATTAGGTCTTCTATTCCTTTAAAGCTGCTAATATGATTTTTATTTTTATTATTTTTGGGTGGGGAGGGGAGGATGGTCTAAATTTTTATGAATTGTTATGTTTTTTGCTTCCTAGTTTGTGGTAGCTTTTTTCATGCAATTTACACGGGAAAGTGATTTTTAAGAATGTGGGTGCCAATTGCTTTGGTTTGTAGTAGTTATCATAGGGAGCTAATCATCTTGAATTGAACTACATTTTGAAACGCATCCTTATTCTTAGAATGGATGCAAATGGACAAGAGTTGCAATCATAACCATCAAGTTTGTTTAAGATTTTTATGCTTTCTTCTTCATTCATTGACTCATTTGATGTAGTCTTATCCTCTTATTGATGTGCTATAAACTGTGTTCCTTTCTAGGTATTGAAACATAATATTGTAGGTTCGACAACCATAATAAAGTAACAAAATATTCATTCTTTTCAATATATATAAATTTTTTTTTTACCACTAGTTTTATTATGATTCTCTTGCTCTCAATCTATTTTCCTAAGTATGTGGTATTGTTGATTTGGGTTTGACTTAGATTTTTCTGACGATGCAATAGATTTAGATTTTTCTGACGATGCAATAGATGCTTAAGTTTTGCAGTTCAGTAACTGAAGTTATCTGGGTGTGATTAAAAATGTGCAGCTTGGAATTATTGATGATAATTTATTTTGGGAATATATCACTGTATTTTGGACATGAAACTTTCTTTGCAAATTGTCTATGTGGTTGAGTTTTGGCTTTTACTTATGTTTTCAATTTCTCTCTTAGATTTATTATCCCCTAGATTCATGAGTACAAGTACTAAAAGTGCCATTCTCTTTGATCATACGACTCATATGTACTATGACACAATGGAATGTACTATGTTCACATCCTTTATATTTTCAATTAAGATTCTGCATGTTGGGAAAGTTTGAGGAAAGAATTTTAATATGGATTATCTAAATCCTGGAATTTGGATGTATCATTTCTATTTTCTGTTCTTTATGGTTTCATCACTATCATGGGTGTCAAATGAAGTGATTTTAACTTTGATTTCTGACTATGTGGGCCTTGATTTTGCATCTAAGAGTTTTAGTGGCCTCCTTCAATGACTTCAAGAATGTGTAAAAGGGTGGTTAAGCTTACATAAAAAATTTTAGCCCATTTTCTCAAAATTGGAATTTTGATGCTGAGAAAGGTTATCTTTTTTGTTGTACACAGAGGTATATATATGTTTATACCTGCTGTTCTCTTATTCTTTCAATTGAAAGCATTAGGAATTTGCATCTAGAGTGTCAACCTGATCTGTATCCTTTGTTCAAATAGCATAGGTATTGCTATCCTCTCTTATTTTATTGATTTAATTATATAATTAAAAAATTTATTTATTTACTTAATTAATTAAATTTTTATATGAACGATCAGTTATTTTGGTTCAATTTGTATTACTTACAGAGTTCTGGTGAAAGAACTTCTTGCTGTTTGTGATAGCTTGAGTTGCTCCGTGAGTAAAGGAAAAGGCTAAGCTCCGCATAGGAATTAGCTTACATTTAAGTTACATTTTTTTTCTTCATAGATTTTGTTTCCTGTTATTTCTTCAAAGTTTTGGGATGGCTTCATTAGGAAGGCAGCATTCTGTTTGTTTTGCTTTCTTTTATTTTTCCATAGATGTTTGCAGGATGAGTAGAGCTTCCTTATTCTATATTTTTACTTGCATTATAAATTTGATTTGTTTACATGGTGGTCTCAAGTGCTATTTTCAGTATACCTATAACATGGTTTTGGTATTTTATCTGAATTCATCTAGCTTGATCTAGTTGGTTGGGAGGTGATTCCATAATGTTTATCTTTAGGAAGACGTATAGCAAACCTAAGGCCTAATGCAAGATTAGCTGGGCCCCTCCCTCAAATTTGTTGTATATACAGCCACAATTATTCCTTTATAGGATCTAAACCGAACTTTAATATATGGCTAAATGCCACCCTGGTAGTTATATTGACTCATTTTTAGAGATAGCATTATTAGAGCCTTCAGATTTACTTTTATGGGTCCACCTATTATGGTTTTGTTATTTAATCTCATGCCTTTAGATTTACTGCCTCCTTTTAGGTCTTGGTATGCCTGGAATATTTAAGGATCTCTTTCTCCTATATTATTGGAGCATAGTCTGAAATTTTTTCTTTAAAACCTTCAAACCATAGACAGACTGCTGGCCTTACAGCTATAGAATTTCATTATTTTAGTGGAATCATGTTTATATAAAATGCCTCTTCGTTCTTGGTGAATATGAGTTGCTTAATTGCAATGCCTGTGTAGTAGTGGCAATTTACCAACCCCCTGGTGCCAAACGGAGTGGATTTTCCTGCCCCAATGAGTGGAGGGAGCAAGTTAATTGTAACCTAAAGGTGAGGTTGGGCGAGTTTTTGGAGCAAATGATTTCAGGATATGTTCTTGTGATTCCATTCATATATCAACCATCCAATTGATTAATGCCTTGGTTACCAAAACTACTGTGCTGTAGTCTTCCCTAATAACATCTACCCTTTTTGTGGGTACTTTTGATTGTTGTTTGTTGTTTGTTTTGTTTTTTTCTTTTCAAATTATTATATCGTACTAGAATAACATCAACACAAGTTGAAAGGTGTTCGTACCTTATTAGATACAGAGATTTCTTGGAGAACAGATGTAATCTTTGACATATTCAGCAATATATAAAGCCTGTGTGAACCATCTGTATTATTTCTGCCTCATTTCTCAGTGGAAATTCCATCATTTGATCTTTCTCTCTCTCTCTCCCCCGTCCCAGGGAGGGGGGGGGGGGAGATACACCAGGATTTTTGTTTTGGTTTTGAAAGGGAAAACTTTATTCTTTCTTGTTGCTTTTTTCTTGTGGTTCTTCATCAGACCATAACTGTTACTTTGGTGGATCTAAACAGAACTTCTATCTTGCTATGCCAACCTGTTAATTATATGATTCATTTCTTTGTGGACAAATATTTTGACTAAAATGTAATTTGACGTCAAATTGATTTATTGTTAACAATAACATCAGGACTGTCAAAGGATGACGGTTTTAAAGCGATATGTGCTGCGGTTGTTCATATCTATAAAGTACATTACGGCAAATGTGGTGGACAGAAATAATGGACGAATTGTTGTAACAGCATCAACAGTTGAACATTCTATCAAGGACTCACTTGAGTGTGGTCGGTCTTGCAATGCAAAGGCAGCCTCTGTTGTTGGAGAGGTGTTGGCTATGCGACTCAGGGTGGAGGGTCTTGAACAGGGGCAGGGCAGAGGGATTCATGTTGATTTAAACAAGGAAGTAGAGAAGAAAGGCTTTAAGAACCGCACTAAGATCTGGGCCATTGTCAATTCTCTTAGGAACAATGGAGTCAAACTTATTCTAGATGGTGATGATGATAGTACTTCCCGGCCAAGTTAATAAAAAAAAGTTCCTGCATTTTTCCTCTTGGTATTATATATAGAAGATAGCTTTACAAATGTTTTGTGATGGAAATTTTGTTTTCTTGCAAAGAAGAAAATGGATATAGGAGCATGTCTTTAGAATTTTAAATTTGATATGCAGGAAAAATGTTAATAGAGGTAGCTGGCTAATCTAGCCGGTAATTATAATTCTCACTTTTGCTTTACACCCACATCTTCTATTTTGAAACCATAATTCTATTTCTCCTATCTTGAAATAGGAGAAAATGGGCCTAGGCTCTGCCTGTGTTTACAGGGATGTTAATGAAGGAATGGGCCTGGGATTTGCCTGTGTTTCTCCTGGGCAAGTCACATAATTCTATTTCTCCTATGTTGAAAAAACATAAAATATTGCTGGAATGTGGTGGTCTGTCTTTACGTGATCTTCAAATTTTAGACATTAAGGATAGCATGGGGTTACTGCGTATGGGAATTCACAACAAAATACTTGAGCTGTCATGGACATTTCATCTCATCTCATTAATAATCTAACTTGACATTGCCATTTAGCTAAATAAACTAAAATTCTTCAAAGTGAAAGTGGGATTTGATTGCAATGTGTCTCGATTTTTTAATCTGACTTTGTTTCAATAAGGCTAGAGTTTAGTTTAGCTTCAATGAAGGATGAGTTATTGTGGTGCTCTGGCGTTCAGCTAATAAAAAAGAATAAAAAATTGGCATTAATTGATGAAAGTGGCTGAAAATACTGTTATAATAATAAAATGAAACTAAAAAAGTTGGCTTTTTATTCACATTCAAAGAAATTCAAACTGTCTTGTAATCAACCAGACTTTCTTTACCTTGCTGTGATGGAAAGAAATAAAGTACAAGAATGAACCAGGGAAAATACCTTTAAAAGAAACTTCTTTCGATTTCATGGCTTTGCATTTTCCACACAATTTCACTGATACTCAATACAAAATGTTACTTGTGTGCCTCAATCTATCACGAACTAATTATAATAGCACCTATTAATACACTTTTATTTTCATAAGAATCACCAAACTTTTTCTCTTGGTGAAACTTTCACACAATAAGAGATGTGGAGACTTCCGAGAAACATGGAGGAAAAGAAGTGGAAAACAAAGCGTCCATGATTGCTTGAATAAATTACAACATTACACTGGCAGAAGGATAAGGATTATGATGAATGCATTCTAATTATTTGTTCTCTTATATATTTTATGAGTAATTTTTTTTCACGTGTAGAGATAATTATTAATCTCATCAACGGCCAAAAGAAAAATTTGAGGCTATATATCTTACTACTAGCTAGGATGTTACATTAAAGTTGCATGCACTCATATAGGATATATTAACTTCTAAGTTCTCCAAATAAAATTTCTCAGTATTATTACATCATTAAATGCAAAAGATACTAGCAAGATATTTGTTGTTTCTAGACCACTTAAAAATTAAAATTGACACCCCCTCTCCTTTTTTACTTGAATTAACTACTACACTAATAATTTTGGACAAAGAATTTGAAGAAATTAGTTTAAGGACAATTTTGATTTTACCTAAATTATACAATACCATTGGTGTTTGAGAAAGTAAAAATGTTTATATGTGGAAGCATTGGAGCCACCAAACGGCCTAAGGATGTCATCAAATCATAAATTTTTTGTGCATTAAAATAGGGTTGTGTTTATTACACATGGTCTTACATATATCCTATTTTTGAATTGAAACCGTGACTTGAAGTCAAAGATTTGACCTTGAAAGTCACAATTTCAACTCTTCTCCCAAAAATAAAAAAGGTTACGATTTAATTTAAAAAATGGGGTGTGTATAAAAGCTTATGTGCAACAAGTATTACCCTCTGTAATAAAGCTTGGGGTGGTTGGTTTAGGGAGAGACTTTGAGTGAATTGCCACCATTTTGGGAGAAGAAAGATGGGTTTAATATAGGTTTATGAAATTCCATACAAAAATACATATATAAACATAAACATAAACATAAATATAAACATATATATATAATGTATCACAAAAAAACACACACATATATATGAAGTAGGTAAAAATAAAGAAAAAAAAGAAAAAGAAAAGAAGATAAACACCCTTAGAATAAAAGCATTAGGCATGATATCTCAAATTTTCAATCAATTTTTTACTAAATTCATCCACAAACCCCATGCACAAAACTTCATACGCTTTAGTAAAGATATGAAATGTAGAGTGTCTTTCCCTCATTATGTGAGACATGCATTGCAGTAAGATGATCTTTTTTTTCTTTTTTTTTTTTTCATTTTTGTTCACAAATCTCTCTCTCCTTCCCTCCCTCCATTTTCATACGGAATCATATTACATTTCACTCTCTCATTAAAGCATCAAATTTTAGGAGGTCTTGAACGGAAGTGCAAAACCTATTCTAATTAATGCTCTCCCAATAAAATTTCAAGCGTCCACTTACTAAGTCCACTTATAAAGGATCCCTAATACTCGAGGAAGCAGATGCACATCAGGATTGTGGCACTGTTTTTGTAAACTTCGAATTGAGGGTTAGAAACAATTATTATATATATTTTTTGCACATATTTGCAAGATAAAAAATACATGCAAACATGCATACTATAGTTATTATTCTCAAAAGGCATGGGTTGCTTTATGGAAGCCAATGATTTAAGGAGGGATGACTTTTAAAAGATTTGAAGACATTAATACAACCATTTTAGCATAGATGGTTTGGTGGGTGTTTTCACCTAAAAATTGTTTTTGTATTTAACTGTTCATTGCTAAATAAGATGTTAGATCCAATTGGCTTAAAGCTCATGTTGTAGTTAGCACCTCATGGAGTTAGAGAACATTGAAAAGGAGATGCCATTGAAGAAGGCTTGGGGTGGTTTGTTCAAAGAGAGATTTTAGATGAACTGTCACTATTTTGGAAGAAGAAGGATGGGTTTTATATAGATTATAAAATGTCATACAAACATATAGATATAAACATAAACTTAAACACACACGCACATATATACAAACTAGGTAACAAGCCCTTAAAGCACAAGCATTAGGCACAATTTCAATGCTTGAACTCTTTTACAAGTAATGGTTTTACAAAAATGATAATTTGCAAGATTGATGGCACCCAAATTGGCATCCTATTCCTCAAAATATGGATATCGGGCAATCTATGATGCAACCAGCTCAATAGAAGCCAAGTATCAATTGTTTTTAAATATAGAGACTAGGTTTAGCCTCCTGCCAAATCAGAGGAGGTATTGAAAGCAAGTTAAGTTTGATAGAAATAATGCAGGAGACAAACCTATCTAGACTCTTGGCAATCAGGGAGATGCACTTGTACAAGAACCTGGAATAACATCAGAAATAAGCTTCCTGAGATAGGATGGTGGAAAAAACTACGGTTTCCAAAGGCAATTTCAAAACAAGCTTTTATAGGGTGGCTGACTATTCATAATAGACTCACAACTAAGGCTCGGCTAATGGGTTGGAGTATTGTTGTGGATACTTAATGTGTGTTGTGCAAGATGAGAAGAGAAATAGAGAAGCACTTATTCTTTGAGTGCTCCTTTTCTAGAAGAATTTGGAGATGTTTGATGTCATGGTGTTTGATTAATTGGAAGGCCAAAGTACCAATGGCGTGAATCTAGACTAAAGGGTGGAACATTGAAATCATTGCGCTCTAGACTATCTAAAAATGGTACAGTGGGAAGTAAAGAATGGTATTGAAAGTGCTGGAAAATTCTGGAACTCTATAAAAAACAAAGCTTGCTGCTGTTTGTGGGACATTTTTGTTTGTGTTATGAGGACTAGTAATCTAGATGTAGGTGTTTACTGAGTTGGAAGTTGCTGCTTGAGTTGTTGTACTAAATTGTTATTGCTTGATGCTTATTTTAATTTCTTGCTCATCTATTTTTTTTATTATTATTTAAAAGTGAGGGTTGCATAAAGGCCTTACAAAAACGTTTTATGAGATTCTCAAAAAAAAAAAAAAAAACGTTTTATGAGGGTGAAAGATTACCCTCACATATGAGAAGGTAGAGCATTTATGACACACAAAAACCTGCACAAATTCTTTGTTATGTTCTCATAAATGCACATATTTTAGGGCTTTTCAAGGCTTCTCAAAAACGTAGAAAAAACAAATCAAATTTTCAAATTATATTTTTTGTAGATTTGGGTTTGACCCAGATTTTTCTGTTGTGTGATAGATGTTTAAGTTTTGTAGTTCAGTTACTTAAGTTATCTGGGTGTGATTAAAAATGTGCACCTTGGAATTATTTATGCTAATTTATTTTGAGGATCATCATAAGTTTGACTCTGGTGTATCACTGTATTTTGGACAGTAAACTTAACAAATTGTCTACGTGGTTGGGTTTTGGCTTTTTATTTTTATTTTTATTTATACAAGATAGAATTCTACTCTAACCTAATCTAAGTGTATATGTGTGTGAAGCTCTTTCCTAGAGACTTGAACACCGGCCTTTGCCCCCCACATTCTATAAGCACTTATACTTGTGAAGTGACCATCACACGTTTTTAATTTCTCTTTTAGATTTGTCATCCCCTAGAACCATGGGTACAATAACTAAGAGTGGCATTCTCTTTTATCATAGGCCGTTCAAGATAGTTTGAGGCCTAAGGTGAAAATTTTAAAAGGGCCTCTTTATATCTAAATATTACTTAAATAATACTTAGTTTATTTTTTATAAGCAAAAATGTAAAACTGACTCTGTAACTTTTAACTTTTGTCATTTTAGTCTTCTAACTTTCAGTTTTGTCATTTTAGTTCTTTAAATTTCAATTGTTGTCAATAGTATTCTGTTAGGTTTCAGTTACTGCTACCATTAAGTTTGACCCCTTTTTTTTAAGTACTTTTTGTAATTAAAAGAAAAAAAAAAAGCTTGAAAAAAAAATGGAACTGGAAGGTCCCCTTCAGTCTTCATCCTCAATCTCCCTATTCTTTGCTCTCTCTCTCCATTATTTAACACAAACACACACTATACAACACCACCAACAAGATTTTCATTCTTCTTCTTTTTCTCTCCCTGAAACGACGTCGTAGTGAGAATATGAGCGACGATGAGTGGGTCAAGGAGGCCATGACTGACGACATGGTGGTGGTGGATTTTCTATTAAGGCTCTTCCAAGCTCAGCCTCCTCTGCCGAAGCTTGTTCAGGCTGTTCTCCTCCTCGGCTAGACTGTTCGCTAGCGTTGTTCCAAGTCGGCGCCTAGACACGATGACTCCACCATAAAGAAGAAGGCCAAGCCTGCGCGAGCTAGTCCTACCATGCCGCTGTCATGGAGTGGTGCCACCTCTACCAGCAGCAGCACTCTCGATGGCTTTGAGGAGTCAAGCCGTCTGTCCAAACCGACTGAAAGCTCGAGATCTAAGGTTTGTTGCTCTGAATTTTCCGAGCAACAAAAAAAAAAGTTCCATGTTTTCTTTTTCTTTTTTCGTTTTTTCCAAGCTTTTTTTTTATTTTCTTTTAATTACAAAAATTATTTTCTAAAAAAAAAAGGTCAAACTTAACGATAGCAGAAACCTAATAGAATACTATATTGACAAAAATTGAAACTTAGAGGACTAAAATGACAAAAGTTAAAGTTAGAGAACTGAAATGACAAAAACTAAAAGTTTGAGGGCCAGTTTTGTATTTTTGTCTTTTTTATAGTATAATTTTTTTTATTTCAAATTTATTATTAATTCTTACTAATTAATAAGACTAATTCATCCAAATTGAGCTAATTATACTTACTATGTAGGTTTTACAAACTGAAGTGTCACCAATCAAAAAAGGTTATTCAAAACATTCATTTATTATATAGTTTGAGTGACATCAATCATATTCTTATCACATCAATTTGTAAGTTTTTTATTATAAAATTTGTATTAGTTTTAGTATTTTTCATTTACTTAATGGTGAATTGGTGATGGTGTTGTATTTCTATTAATTCATAATTTTTTTTTGTGCCGAAAAAATGCTAAAATAACTACAAATTTTACTATAAAAAACATACAAACTCATGTGACATTTCAATAAAAGAATAAATGAGTATTGAACTATTTATTGTGATCAGTGACGTCAATTTATAAGACATGTGATAAAAAAAAAGTGCAAGTAACTTACTCTCTTTTTAATTTTTAATTTAAAAAAAAAAAAAAAACTTACTGCACTCAATTAATTTCTACTTTAGGAGGCCTTAGGCCATGGCCTAGGCCAGCCTGCATTATGTGTTATGATACAATGGAATGTACTCTGTTCCGTTCCTTTATATTTACACAAGAGTAAGATTCTGCATGCATGTTGGGAAAGTTTAAGGAAAGAATTTAATGTGGATTATGTAAAACTTGGAATTTGGATGTATCATTTCTATTTTTTTTTTTTGTCTTTATGGTCTCAGCACTTTCATTTTCATGGTGTCAAATGAAGTGTTTAATTTTGATTTTTGACCTTGTGGGCATTGATTTTGCATCTAAGAGTTTTAGTTGCCTCCTTGAATGACTTCAAGAATGTGTAAAAGGGTTGTTAAGTTTTCATGATAATAATAATTACATTTTTTCGCCTAGGTTCTCAAAATTGGACTTTTGATGCTGAGAAAGGTCATCTTTTTTGTTGTATATATATATATACATGCTGTTCTCTTATTTGAGGGCGTTTGGATACAGCGTTTTCTGCGTCTGAGTTTTTTTTTTTTTTTTTTTTTTCTTCTTCTTCTGCTGCTGCAGCACGGGTCAGGGGGGACAAGGCTACTGTGCATGAACAGTAGCCGCATTTTGTTGACTTTCAGCACATTTGTGGGTCTCCTGTACTGTTCATGGGACCCACAAACTTCACTTTACAGAATTTTTTTTATTAAAAATGGGTCCCACGGTACTATTCACACATTTAAAATTTATTTTGCTACAGTGTTTTCAGTTTTCAGTTTTCAGTTTTCAGAAATAAGTTCTATCCAAACGGACCCTTTGAATTGACAGGGTTAGGAATTTGTACCTAGAAGGTCAAATTGATCTGTATCCTTTGTTCATATTGGTAGTACTATCCTCTCTTATTTTATTTTATTTTAATTAAATAGTTAAAATTTTATTTATATACTTAATTAAATTTTTATATGAACGATCAGTTATTTTGGTCCAGTTTCTATTACTGACAGTTTTGGTGAAACAACTTCCTGCTGTTTGTGATAGCTTGAGTTGCTCCATGTAAGAATTAGCTTATATTTAAGGTACATTTTTTTTTCTTTATAGATTTTGTTTCTTATTATTTCTTCGAAGTTTTGGGATGGCTTCATTAGGAAGGCTGCCTTCTGTTTGTTTTGCTTTCTTTTATTTTTTCCATAGATGTTTGCAGAACGAGTAGAGCTTCCTTGTTCTATACTTTTTGCATTTTAAATTTGATTTGTCTACTGGTTGTCTCAATTGCTATTGCGAGTCTACCTTATCATGATTTTGGTATTTCATCTGAATTTGTAAGAGAGAATGGGTTAGAGTTACAGGATTAACAGCATAATATAATTATCTCTACAAAAAAAATATATAGCTTGATCTAGTTGGTTGGGAGGTGATTTCATTATGTTTATCTTTAGGAAAACATATGGCAAACCTATTGTCAGGGAAACAAAATTGAAGGCTACATTATAAATCCCTTCCCTTCCATTATTATTATTTAAAAAAAAGTTATGAAAAAGTAACCTATATTTACTAGCGAACTAGCTTCCACCCTCCATATGGCAAAAGGGCCTATCTCTTACATCAGAAGTTGACTGTTTTGAAGTCTCCACTGTAAAGGTCAAGTCATTTCACTTTCGAATGTGTGTGTGTGTTTTTTTCCCCTCTTTGCCTAAGCCATAAAGCTCCTTTGGCAGAAAGTTCAGCAACTGAATCCAACCAAAAAGAAGTAGCAGACTTCTAGCTTGATAGTATCAAAAATTTATTTACTTCTAAGTTCTAAGTTCTCCAAATGAAATTTCTCAGTAGTATTACATTAGTAAATGCAAAAGATACCAGCAAGATATTTGTTATTTCGAGACCGCTTATAAATGATTAAACCTATGACTCGAAAAGCAACTTCTCATACATAAACAAAGGGCAATGTTAATGTAAGTGCACAATTATACCCGGTCCAATCGCTAGGTGGACTCAGACCCAAAGGGCCTTATACAATAAAAATTTGTAGAGTGTGGGCTTGAAACCTAGTCTGTGGATGTTGGAAAAAGAAATCTAGCCGTTATCTGCGTGTTTAATAGCTGAGAACATCAAAGAATCTCCCCTCGGACATAAGCCGAGGACAACTTGTGTTGTCTTTCTTTCTTTTAAGAACAATATTACAAATACAGTTCCAGTATCCGATCTCCTTTTCCTTCTGCCCTCCTCTCTCTTTTATATCTATCTTCTTCTCTTGTATCCATCTTCTTCTTCCTTCTTTCTTCCACGTGTATTACCAATCTCTTTCCCAGATACTTGTCCCATCCAATACCTTCTTTAAACTTCCAAATACCAGCTGGAAAGCTGAACCTCACTGCTCAAAGGTTATTTCCCCATTAATGCAGCCAGGGAGGTAGGTGCAGGGTCTTTAATGTGGTGGTAGCAGCTTTTTCTCCTCTAATATTTCTCACATGTTCTTCCTTCCAACCACTACATGGGTCATGCCTTTACCCAATAGATCTTCCGGAATCCCGTCTCTAAACCCCTTGGTATGTCCCATGACCTTTACTGGGCCCGTTCGAAGAGGTACTCTTCCTCAGTCGACTCCTCCACCTCTCGTAGTGTGCACTGGCTTGTGCGCTTCAAAAACTCTGCTTGGACAGACTTACACCACCAAATTAGGTCCAAGGCCCAAATAAATATTTTATCTACTTTACCCCCACAATAGCCCCTCAAAACTTCATTTTTCTTCCCATCCAAGGAGAGAAATGGAGTTTTGATCCGACAGCAGAATCTCCACATGCTCCACGAATTTCCACATATGTAAGGGTCAATCTGCTTCTTTTAAACCGCCCCTGACGCTTCGAAACCCGCAACATCCGCACTAATGACTATGAGTTACATCCTATTCCCCACGTTCAACAGCGAGATTCGCATCTAACAGCCCAGGTTTTTTCTAAAAATTTGGGTGGGATACTTCTGATTCGAGGTCGCCTCCCACACGCCAAAACGCCTAGGGAACCAAACTTCACTCTAACCTTTCAGAAATCAATCAAATCTAAGAAGCGCTCATTCTCTTTCCTCTCAAGAAGCTGGTGAAGAATCGTCTAGGCATTTCCCGTAAGTTCTCAATCCTTTTTATTCATTTCTCTTCGGCTATTGTCCTCGGATACCAATTACATCATTTCCCTTTCCAAATACCTGTTCTTACTCCCACCAAATGGGTAGATTTAAGTGTTTAGTAGATACAAACGCCGATATAGAGGGTTTTCGGGCCAAGTACCATATCCCCCCAGACATTGGCCTAAGGTATTGCCCTGCAGAAGCCATAAATAACGCTAGGACAGAGGGAGAAGTGATTATTCCCATCATCGCCTTTCTAGAGGGTGGGATGACCCTTCCTATGGGAAACGTAACCAGCGAATACCTACGCAACCATAGATTATGACTAGACCAATGTACACCCAATGTGTTTAGAATCCTAGGTTTCGTCAACGCTTTAAACAAGCAAATGGGTCTGAACCTCACATGGCACAATGTCGTTTATATGTATGAGTGCCATAAGCTTAAAGACGTAAGGTATTACCTTAAATCCAGATCTAGCATTGTTAGGCTAATATCTTGTCTTCCCAAATCCAACAAAGGCATGAAAGACGACTATCTTATCACCTCGGGAAACTGGTCTGACGGTCCTCATTGCCCAGTCAAGTGGGGAGACTCAGGTGTGATTCTATAGGAGTTAGATTCCCTAACTTGTGACTTAGTCCTATAATCTTCACCATTTCTGGTTATACCGTTCATTATTATCCTTGTAGCTGATGTTTGCTGCTGACCTAACTATACTTGTCTATTTGAATGTTTTTGTAGACAAACAACACGTACGGCCTCGTCTAAGCCTTTGCAGCGTCGCAAACCTCAATCGTGTTCTTCGATCTGAAGTATTTGTTAACAAAGACTTGAAAGTGAGGGCAGCCCATCTGATATTAGGATACGATCCTTTATCAGACAACTTCCAAGAGATTGGCAACCCGATCACCGCAGGAGACCAAGGACGCAAAAGGATAGATATTTCAAGACAAGGCTTCATTTCTGTCCACGAACTCCCAGACGACCCCTCCGTCATCCTATACTCCTGTCCCATCATAGCAGTTCCTCTCTCGGCACACTCCTAAACAACAGCCATCCGAGAAGAACCTGCGTCCTCGCAACAATCTTTAGACGAGGAAATTGATCGCCTTGAAGAAGCTGAGAGACCTCAAGAGGATCACCTCGCCATCCTCTCGGATGAAGAATAGGTGCCTGCAGAAACTTCCAGTATAAAGGGTTTAGTGATAGCACAGCCCGACTCCAGCTCTGAGGAAGACGACATGTCGACCCTTAGAAAGCTGATGTCCAGGAGGGGCACACAAGCTTCCAAGAAGGGCACGGTTGGGTCGCAACTCCCTCCCGTTCTGCCACCACCCCTTCCTCCCATTGATCCTAAGATCCCCATCCCGGAACCTAAGAAGGAGAGGAAGAACGAGGCCGAGGAGGCAGATGTGGAAAGGCAAAAGAAGCTTAAGCAACAACTGCAGCAACAGAAAGCAGGCAAGGGTAAGTCGCGTGCTTCCTCAGTAGAGAGCGGGGAAAGCCGTGACCTGGCTGAGGTACGCCGTACACAAACCAACTGGTCTCCTGCACTGAAGATGGGGCCCCAATCTCCTGCCAGTCCAGTATCAGGGCATTCCAACAAGGACACGTTCATCACTTGGCGGAGGCTTTGGAGCGGCCTCTTCTCTTGCCAAAGGACATGGAAGCCCTAGACAAGATGACTCAGCCACATCTTTTTCTCTCCCTCAAAAGGGACTTAGCTTTGGTGAGTGTCCCGCATTTACCTCCATCTTACTGCTTTCATTATACTTTAGCAAAAAAATCGTTCACATGTACTTTGAATTTGCTTCAAAAATAATGCATTTATTTTAATACTTTAACGCAGGCCACACAAGAAGTCTTTGCTGCAGAAAAGTGGGTGAAAGACTCTCGGAAGAAGGCTACAGCTGAACTTGAGGTCAGACAGGAGATCGAGAAGGCCTTAGGCCAAGCCCTTACAGAGAACGAGAACCTAACCAAGCAGTTGGCAGAGGATAAGAGGGAGAGAAATGGTGCCGAGGCCAGCCTTAAAACGATTAAAACTCAGGTGGAGGGACAACGCAAACTTCTGCGTCAAAGGGACGAGGACTTGTCTAAAGCTTAGCAAGAAAACTCTACCTTAAATAAAGAGCTTACCCAAGTGAAGGAAGAGGTTCGTAACCTCAAGGAAACTATGGAGGCTGCCAAGAGGGCTGCTTAAAATGAAAAGATCGAGGCGACAGAAGATCGTCTGACGGAGGAGTTGGTAGAGTTATGCAGGGAGTATTGCCAACAAGTGTGGGCAGAAGCTCTGAATGTGGCAGGGATTCCAACGACTTCCGAGTTGAGGAAAACTGAGAACATTTGGCTTCCTCAAGACATCCAAGTGCTCGAAGAGCTTCCTCCTGTCGCACCTACCCACGAGTCAGCGCCTTCAACGCATCCATCCATCATTCAAGAGCCCATTCCAACTCCTAAAGAACCTACTGGTTCTGACAACGAGAAGGAACAAGGCGACGAAGCCGAAAAGCCTTCGGGCAAGGATGCCGAGCCCAATGTTCCTCCACCAATGGCAAAAGACAAAGGGAAACAAGTCCAGACCTCATTTGAAGTGAAGCTAAAAAAACAGAGGAGGACAACAAAGCAAAAGGGGCTGCCAGCACATCCAAGCAGGACACCCCCCACCAAGGCTTAAGGCTTAGGCCACTTAGGACCCCTTTTCCTTATGTGATGAGTTTTTTGGTATTAGGACTTTCATTTTAACCTTTTTATTTCAAAATTTTATTTCCAATGTATCCATTGACAAAGATTAAAGGGAAGTTTGAAAGGTTGCTATTCAACTGGTTTCCAATCTTCAGTAGGAAAATACTAATTCGCTTCACCTTAATGCACAGTGAAGTCTTTACAACACCTCAAACACTAACAGGCCCCCATAAAAGCACATTCATTTTATCAATCTTATTCATCAGCAGATAAATCATGCATCGAAACTGTAATATATGAAGTACAACAACACACGGTCCGAGACTTAACTTAAAATTTAGTTAGGGGCACAAAGTAAACAATTAAACTTACCATGGTTCATCGATATGTCAATTTCCACGAGTCATGTAACCACAAGGCATGGTTTGTATTGAGTGCTTAGAATGATAGAACGAAGTGTTAATTTTTCCAAAGTAGAAGGTCCAAGGACCCGACGTAATTGAAATTCTATTTAACATTTAACAAGATATCAATTTCCATGAGATAAGTGGTCCGAGGACCACGCATGACCAATTTTCTGTTTGATGTTTAAAATAACGAATTGAAATGTTAATTTCTCCAAAGTAGAAGGTCTGAGGACTCGACATAACTAAGGTTCTATTTAACATCTAACAAGATATCAATTTCCATGAGGTATGTGGTCCAAGGACCATGCATGACCAAGTTTCTGTTTGATGTTTAGAATAACGACTTCAAATGTTAATTTTTCCAAAGTAGAAGGTCCGAGGACCCGGCGTAACTAAGGTTCTATTTAACATCTAACAAGATATTAATTTTCACAAGGTATGTGGTCCGAGGACCATGCATGACCAAGTTTCTGTTTGATGTTTAGAATAACGAATTGAAATGTTACATAATGATAACTGAACATCAAATGGAAAAAGTGTCTTTCATTAATAGTAATACCTTCATAGGTTATTTACATTCCAAGGGCGTTGTACAATTTTTTCATCTAAATCAGTTAAGCGATATGAACTTATACCCGCTACAGAAGTAATTCGATATGGTCCTTCCCAGGTTGGTGCTAACTTTCCCCACGCTGGATTCTTGGAAGTACCCATGACTTTCCTTAAGACCAAATCTCCAAGCGCAAGTGGCCTTAGTTTCACATGAGCATCATATCCCCGTTTGAGCTTCTGCTGATAATAAGCCAGTTGTACCATGGCGGTCTCTCGCCGTTCCTCAACTAGATCCAAGCTTTTCTCTAGCAAGCCATCGTTATTTTCCGGGCTGAAAAAACTCGTCCTTAATGTCGAAAACCCAGATTCCAAAGGTATCACTGCCTCAGCCCCGAAAGTCATGGAGAAGGGTGTTTCCCCTATGGATCTTCGCGGTGTAGTCCGATATGTCCACAAAACGTGTGGCGATTCTTCTACCCATCTACCCTTTGCGTCATCCAGCCTCTTCTTAAGTC